>NW_021604630.1:4568937-4598306 GCF_004785775.1 Grammomys surdaster
TCTCTCTCTCTCTCTCTCTCTCTCTCTCTCTCTCTCTCTCTCTCTCTGATGTTTGTAATGATCAATAAAAGACTAATTCTTAATAGGGTTGAGATGTAATTTCCATCTATGACACTGTAGTTAAGATTAAAGGCTCTTTCTCAAGTCTCCCTCAGATGTCAGTTATCCTGTATGAAATAGTGCCAACTAGCTTTTTCCTGTGAGTTATGGAACTCTTTATACACCTATAGTCCTTACCCAGAGTAAGATCTGGTCCCCACCATGGTTTTCAGGGCCACCTAGTCTTTGCACATGTCTGGGAGCCTAACCCGGATTTGAAATCAGCTTCTATACTGGGTCTGCAGCTTCTGCTGAGGATGCTGCAAGATGTAGAACACTCCAAGCACTAATAGGCCTTACTTGGTTCAAGACTGATCCCACCCTGGGTTTTCAGGTTCTACTGAAACTTCTGGTGGATGAAGAGCCTGGTTCATGCAATAGTAATTAGTGCAGAACACTGGTAATATTGGTGTAGTGAAGAAGAAAAGGGTTAGAATGAGGCTGCGAAGTTAGGCTGGAATCAGAAGCTCAAACATTCTCGTATTTTGCATTATTAAGAGACTGTATTGAAACTTGGGTCATATTTTTTTATTTACATCTTTAGTTTGTCTGACCATACTCTCTGGTTATTGCTTCATTTATCTTTATTTTAAAAAGATGCAACAACTTTGGCTTTTGTTGAATGCAGAAATTTACTGGTGGCATAAGCTGTATTCAGGGGTTCATATAATTATTATGCTGGAGGGATTTCTTTGAAATTGAATGTTCATGTCAGGACTTGAGGTCTAGAAGCTTCATGCATATTACTGTTGTGATCATGGATAGCCTATTCTGTATATGTGTAAATCAGAAAGGAGTGGAAGTCTCTTTCTTTCCACCAAAACTGATAAGATGTCTGCTGATATCCTGTTTAGGAGACAGAGGGCATTTTAAAGAGAATTATAGTCCTTTATCTGGTACAAAGACAGTAGCAGAACACTATGCTACAGGATAACTGGTCTTTTTCACTGTTTATTTATCTGAGCAGAAGATATTCACCATAGTTCTCAACATGTTTATACAAAGTTTGAGGCCTAATCATCCACCCATTTCCAGGTTCAACAGCTCTATGTAATTGATCTCATTATCTTACAACATAGTACAGTTTTTGAAAATGAAAGTTTTATTGCAAATGCTGAATTTCTTGTCACCTGTGTCAATATTATAAGAAAAAGTTCTATGATGGGCATTGCAATGAACAAGTTTTTGATTATTTCAGAGTTCACAATTCTCCCTTTCTCTCACAGCTTCCCAAAGCACTATGGCCAAGTTATCACTATTATAATGGATTGTGAATATTTTTACACACACTCACACACAAAATATCCATATATATATACATATATATGTATATATACACTCCATGTACATATAATCTCCACTATATAATCTGTATGTATGTGTATATATATATATATATATATATATATATATATATATACACACACACACAGACACAGACACAGACACACACACACACAGACACAGACACACACACACACACACACACACACATTTGAGTATAGTAAAATATCAGAAAAAATGCTCAGTTTTTTTTTTCAGGACTAGATTCTGTCCAAGGACTAAAACTCCTACTCAACATGACCCCTGCTTAGCTTGTACAGAACATTCTTCTAGGAAACTGGGGCACTGGGGTTCTTCCAATTAATATATAGGGTTACAAAAAAAGTGGCTTTAAAAACTTATTGAAATTGTTGAGGCTTTGTTTTGCCATAAAACAAAAACTCCAACTAAAGAGCAATGTTTACTCTCTGGAGGTTTGGTGAATCTTCATTCTAGTCATTTGCTTCTTTATTCTGTCATACATCAGTGTTCAAACATTACCTTGATGTTCCCACTCAGTGGGCTTAAATACAAGGAGTGCTGTCAGTCATATTGCTTCATGTTTACTATTGGCCCTGCCTCCACAAGGCTAGCTAAGTAGAGAGATGTTTATTTTAGACAATAAGTATAAATGTAGGTACACTATGTGAGAGTCTATTTATATTCATGGCACAAATTGGTATGACTGTGCATATTAATAACAACATTATTCAAGTGGTTTTTCTAGGAACGAGGACATACACTGTGTACAAGCCATTTAAAGTTTAGTTGAGTGTAAAATATTTAGATAAACCAAAAGCAGAATTCTCATAAATGCAACATTGATTCTTAAATTATTCTAGTATTTACTTTCCATTCCGAGCTCTGAAGTTCTCAACAAACAAACAAAAATGCACTGCACTGAAACTTGCTAAGCAAGAAGATTTGAAGAAAAGTCAGCTTTAAGCATGTGGGTAGGAGTCAGCAGCAGACTTCCAGGCTAGGGGGGGTTTAAACCCCATCTCAAAGACAGAAGCAGGTCGCCCATGAGTTTCTCTTATGCAGGAGCATGCTGGACAAGCATGACATCTGTGCTGTTGATAGGGGAACGAATCGTTCCAAGGTCTCATTCTTTGACCATTAGTTTAATTTATCATTTCTTTAAATATATTTGTTGCTTAAATGTACCTTTATTGAGTAATGTATAGGTGTCCAATTACTGGTTACCATTTGGATATCATTCTACAGTGCTAGTCTATCTGAGGTATACTTTAAGATATCATCTGTTTTTTTTCCCCTGCCAAAACCAGATAGTATACATTCAAGGCTCTGGAACTCATGTGGCCTTTGACTAACTACTAAACTCCACCAATGCATGAACAGCCTTACATAAGGCATAGATGAATTGCCATGGCTGTGTTCCAGAAATAAACAAAAACAAACACAAGCAACTTTTAAATGGAGGTAGCAGACAGTATTTGGACTAAGAACAGTAGTTGGTGAGTCCAGTTGTAGATCAATTAGCATCTCTTAAGATTTAGTGTTTCAGAATCCCCAAGTAGCCTTGGTCAGTCATAGGCAGTTGGTCTCATCCCCAGAATATCTGATTCAAGAAATCTGGGGTGAAGCTGGAGAATTTTCACGGTGACAAACCTCTATGAGATATTCATACCAACTTAGGACAGAGGACTATCCTCTGAGCATCAAAGTGCAGATCACTTCCCTGAAGCTAAAGTTGATATGTTAATTAACAGAAGCATACATAGTTGCCAAGAATCAAGAGCTGCCATGTTCCAGTCATGACAATAATGAATTAACCTTCTGAAACTGGAAGTAAGCCCCCAGTTAAATGCTTGTCTTTGTAAGAGTTGTTATGGTCATGATGTCTCTTCACAGCAATAGGACATGCTAAGAGATTTATTTTATTTTAGCCCTTGGAATTGGAGTTACAGTTAGCTATCTACCACATGGGAGCTGAGTATGGAACCCAGATCCTCTACAAAATCTGCAAGTGCTCTTAACCACTGAGGCTTCTTTTAGCTTCATTTTATTACTGTTAATTCCATCTTAAGCATAAACCAAACTGTGCTGAGATATTTATAAAAAGATCCACTAGATATCTTATGACGTGCCTATTACACACATTTACTTGAAAATTATAAAATAATAATTATTTGATAAAAAGGTAAAAGTAAGGGAGTAAAATCATTTGTTTTGTTTCTGCCAAGGAATATGGCTTATTTCATGTTAATCCATAAAAGCTTAACATTAAAGCTAAAGCATTAAAAATATCTTTTTTGTGTCCCTGCTCTGGAGGGTACCCTAGGCATATGTTGTCTCTTTCTGATGGGACTCAGAGTTAACTGAGCACAGCATCGTCTGTCTCCAGAGCAGTGACATTTCTCTTCCTCTGGATTAGGAGGGAGAATGATGGCTTAGATCCAGCAAACATGGAATCAAAAAGTAAGATATATACAGAACAGAATGCCTGTGGTAAGGAGGAGTCAGAGGGTATGGGTTGAGCTGCACTGAATCCCCCAGGAAGGAATAGGTGGAGAGATTTTCGAGATTTAGGTTGTGCTGTATACACCCCAAGGTTTGTCATTGCTGAGCCACATTTCAGGAACTAACTGATAAGGTTAGGAGCTTTCTCTTGTACAAAAGTAAACCTAAAGAAAAACAGACATGTTTCTGTTCAGCACATGTGACAAATCAGCAACACATTTAAAGTGAATGCAATGGATAGTATAATTCCATCTTGAAAACAAACAAAAACATCAAGCCATTAGCTTGACTTTTGTCTCCCTTTCCATCTGGGGCTTGGTGGCCTACTGGTCTCAAAGAGGACCTGATTTGGGGTAGGGTAGAGTTTACAGACCAATTACTTTTCACCTCACCTACCCTCCTTCTTTAGTAGAATATAGAAGACCAAAGAATATAGGGGCCTGCTGTTTTCTTGGACTTTGTGTTGAAACAAGGCCTTGGAGTGTGAAGGAGATAGTAGTATACCCAAGGTTTAACAAAGGGATCTGAAAGATAGACACTAATATAAACATAAAAAAAGGAAGAGGAGGAAGACACCAGAGGAGGATAGGAGACAAATAAGCAAAGAATAAAGAACGAGCAAGTCGTTGGCTGAATAGTGTTCTCCAAAATTTGTAATTTCATAATGTGAAAATATTTGAAAATGGAACATTTAAAGTAGTAATCAGGGTAAACTGACTTCAGGAAGGGCCCTAATATAGTATGACTACTGTTATTGCAGAAAACAAACAAACAAACAAACACAATTTGAAGGTATAGGGAAAAGACCATACAAGCAAAGAGAAAGATTTTTGAAGAAAAGATCTCCGCTATTGCCTTGTCTTAAACATCTACACATCAATCCTACTTCCTAAAGAGAAAAATGTCTAATGTTCAAGTCATCCAGTGTATGGAATCTTGTAAAGACTTCTTGGATGATTACAGAACCATAAAATAATTAACATGCTCTAAGCATAAAAGTTAAGAAGGGACGATAGTGTCTGATAAATAGTCTCACATAAAGATCAGATGAAAATAAATAGGATGAACATAAGAGAGAATGGAAACTGGGAAGAGTTGGCTTAAAGGAAGTACTGACGTTATGATGTTGAATTTTTGAGAAGAGGGGGAAATGAACATAGCGAGTGGGCTAATGGGCATCCTGTCAGTTATTCTTCTTATTGCTGTGACACAAGTACTCAACAGAAACCACTTAGGAGAGACTTATGTAGCACACAGTTTCACACATACACCATCATGGTGGAGAAGATACGATGGATATATTATGCTGTTTGGAGCTTACAGGGGAACTTGTCAATGTCTGATGGATCAGAAGAGTATGGGAGTATAAACAGGCTGATTCATAAGGCTCAACAGCTGACTCTAAGGCCTGCCTCTGTTAACCAGGAGCTGTGTCCCAACGGCTTTATAACTTCTTGCTTTAGTACTGCCAGCTGGGTACCAGGTGTTCCCACTCATGAACCTATAATGAACAACTCAGATTTCAAACTGTAGTAGACACGGAATGAAAGCATATACTAGAAGGAAATCGTGTGGGGCTTTATGCATATGTAACCGAAGTGAAATTAGGTTAGTGGAACATCCTTCCTTGGAGCGTCTACTTTTTTCAGACCTCAAATCCAGAGGGATCACGGTGGTAGTTTCTAGCGAACTCAAATAGTGTGGCAAAAGAAATATACAAATGAAACATTCTCCATTGTATGTAAAAAGCAAGTTCAACCAAAGAGTGAAAATGACATGAGATCCTTATTGCTAAGAGAACATGTTTACCTGTATGCTGAATGGGTTATTAATAATTCTTTTATGCTGGTTCTCATTAGGCTTATTTTCTGTTCAAGTTGACACTTTGCAAAACAGAAGCAGATCTGACTGCAAAAGACGTGTCAACGAAACTGTGGAAGAATATCTGGAATGAGAGGCTGGAAGTCAAGTGCTGAGAAGGGGGAAAGATGTATTCAAGTTGTTGCAGATGTTCTCAGATCAAATTATGGTGTTGAAAAAAATTGTATAGTGTGTTCAATGGTGCACGTGAAATGAAAAGACAGATCAGTGGCTTTGTAATCTAGATAAAGAAAAGCCTTAGAGCTATGCTTATGTAGAGTGTAATTCACAGGTTCAGGGCTGCCAGTGCTGGGGATAATGACAAGGAAGGCACTTGGCTATTTAAATAATTCTCACATAAATTTACATATGAAATATGGATAGCAGGCCTTCCTGCTAAAATTCTTACATTTCACCTCTACAGAGCTAATGCTAAATCTTCTACCTTACAGTATCTTTTCCATCAACCACTACATGTAGATATTCATGGAATGTTTCAAATATTTGATGGGCTTGGGTAAAAACCCTGATGCACAGCAAGAATTGACTGTAGTTAAGAATAATGCATTCTATGTCTCAAACTGCGAACAGAGTAGATTTTCAACATTCTCACAACAAAGAACTAATGGATATGTTAATTAGCCTGGATTGCTCATTCCGTGATGCTGAAGTGTATCAAACAACACATTTTACTCCACAAATAAATGCAATTATCATTTGTCAAATAAAATAAAGCAAAACAGAAGAAAATTTCTTGGATGAAGGGAAGAAGATGAATAGCAATTCAAAGAATTTTAGCACATGAATGATTCTAATATCACATCGTTTTTGTTCTTTTGTTGTTGTTTGTTCTTTTTTTTTACATTTTTCTTTTTTTTATAGTTTTTTTTATAGTTTTTTCTTTTTTTTTTAATTTCTTTTTTTTTTTGAACATGAAATGCTTTTTTTTATAGCATGTTTTACAAGGGGAGGGGGTAAGAGGGTCCAGGTGGTGGAAAAGTACAAAATCTTCTTGGCCTGTGCCTTGAAACATGTCATGGTCTATATGGTACACTGCCTTGAATTATGATCTACCTGCAGTTCTTCAGAAGATATGGTACACTGCTTGAGTTATGGTCTCCCTGCTATTCTTAAGAAGACATGGTACTCTGCTTTGAGTATATCTGCAGTTGCTAAGCAGGATCTTGCAGTTGCCAAGCTTCAGAGGACATTGTGCAGGTGGGGAAAGGTAGGGGGTAAGGGTAAGGGCGAGGGTCCTGGCTTCTGGCATCTCCCCCTTCTCTGTTTAGTTAGAGAAGGCGTCTTATGTTCAATCCCAACTATGTGAGTTTTGAATTTGGATGTCTAATTATGGGGGGTCTTAGACAAGTTCACAACCCCAAAACACTGATGTGAGACGAGTCACATCGATGGTCGAAGGCTTTAGGCTGTCGACGATGGGCTTATACCACCAGAAGAGTAAGGTTGCCAGCCCCTCATTGTGAATGGTCAGTTGGAGATAGCAACATATAACTTCATGATGCAAGACTTCAACAATGAGTGTCTGAGGCTTGTGACATTTCAGGACAAGACTTTGGATATTTCAACTAGCATTCAGCTATTGTTAGGAAAAGATAACTTAGAGTAGACTATATCCTTGCAGGATTTTTTTATGTTTGTTTGGTATATGTGTGTGTGTTTGCCTAATAAAGCTGGAACATAATAGGATAGTCTAAAGTTGTTATAATCCTGTATTTAAAGGATAATATTATTCTTTCAGTTCTTAAAATCACATTTGCAATCATTTACTCTGGTGTCCAGGCCCTGGAAACATAAGAGTAAACACAGCAATGGATAATCCTGTTCTCACAGAATTTGTATTCTCGTGAAGATGGACAGCATAGAATTAAGAAAAAGAAATGAGAAATCAGAAGTAATACTGCTATTGAGAAAAGCAAATGAAGCAAAACAAGAAGTGAAGTGATATTTTGAAATTAGCTGACCAGTGTGCACCTTGCACAATATGATCATGTTAATAGTCAATTCAACAAAATTTAGAATCACCTGACAGATGGTCTCTCCGTGGGGGATTATCTTGATATGCTAATTGGATACCTGCCCACTGTGGGTGGCATCATTCTCTAGGCAGGCAATCCTGGACAATATAAGAGTAGAGGAAGTGAGCTGAGCAGTAGGAAAGCAAGTATTTATTGTTCTCTTCATTTGACTGTAGATGTGATCTGATACTTCAGCCCCTGATATCTTGACTTCCATGCCATAATAAGACAATAACCAGTGAATTGAACTAAAACTTTTCTCCTTGATGTTGCTTCTGTCAGAGCATTTTATTACAGAAGCAGGAGCAAAAACTAAGACAGCGGTGCTTATACATAAGAAGTGCGAATTAGGAATAGGAGTGAGCTGTGCAGACAACTGTAGCTAGAACATTCCAGACAGAAAGGAGAGCCAGTTTTATAAGCTGATGAAGAGTTCCTGGATTTTTATCACTTCAAAGCCCATATCATCAAGATTAACACTGAATGGTTACCAAGTTAAGGGGATAATAAGAGTGAAGGACATTTATTTTCTTTACTGTGAAAGGTCGGAATATTCTTTGAGATTAAGGAGAAATCCCACAAAGTAACTTTGGGTGTACACATGCCTCAGGAAAAGTGTATACATTTAATAAATTGGCTGTTTGAAGATGGTGAAAGGAAACCTTTGCTGGATTCATGTAAATCTTACTGTTTTTTTTTTTTCATGTCGGCTTCCATCTGTGGACTTAGTATAATTGTTTGGAGTATGAATTGGGATATTGCTTTCTGACAAAAATATGTTATACCTGTTTGATGTGTCATAGCCAGAAGAAGTACCCTACTGAGAAAAGTAATTATTTGCTACTTTCAGTTCATAGAAGACTAGAAATTGACCCATGATACTGTAAGCATTTTTAGTGTACATACAAATCTTGGCCCAGTTTTCAGCTGGGTTTTCGTACCAATTAGTTATCTAATACCAGATGGCTAGCCCTGAAAATGTACATATAAGTAACATTATATAGACTGAGAAGGTTATATTTATGAATCTATAAATATGGGAAACTCAGACTTGCAAGTTTTGTGTCATGAAGTTATATACTACTATTTCAAACAGAGCATTCACAATGATCTTGCAACTTGACTTTTCTTGTGGTGTAGACAAAACTTAAAAGGAACAAAAATGAAGTGATTTTTAGCATCATTCACATGCTGAAATTCTTTGAACAGTTTGTCTTCTTCCTTTCATTCAAGAAATTTTGTTTTGTTTTATTTTAATTGCCAAGTGATAATTGCATTTACACATATACATATCTGCATTAAACAACAAAATAAAGAGGCATAGATTTTAAAGAGAGTAAGAAGAGGGATGTGGAAGAGTTTAGGTGGAGGAAAGGAGAGGAGGAAATTGTGTAATTATACCATAATCTCAAAAATAAAATAAATAATTAAAAAGTAAGCCTACCAGTTAGTCATGAAAATTTCGTCTCTGCCAGGTATCTTTGAAGATGAGTTAAGGAGACAGAAGATCCAGATGAGAATGGGAAAGAGCAAAAAAGACTTCGGCTTCATGCAAATGATGAAACAGAACCCACTGAGATGTTCTAAGTTTAATTATAGAGGCAAAAATACAGAGGGGTAACGTGATGAAGAGTTAAGGGATAGTAACTAGTAGATAGCTGGCTGAGGCTAGGGAGCACCAGAGGGTCCCATGTTTAAATCTTGCTGAGTCCTGTTACTGCTGATCATATGGGTCAGCAACTTACTCTGTTCCCAATAAGTTTTCTGGGCTGTTAATCCTAAGTAATCAAGAAACACAAATACTTTCGTATGGATCATCATCTTGTCCCAACAGTTTCCCTATGTTCTATGGTCCAGCCCCACCCACATGTACATAGCCAATGCAGGTTACAATTCATTACTTTCTAGAAGTTTATGGAAAAATTCTCAGCTCTGACTCTGTGGACACACTGAAACTACAACATCACTCTGAGTCCTTGGAGTTTCTAAGCCTGTTTTTTCTCTATCCTGTCTAGTATTAGCCATGATTCTATAATTGGTTTACTTCAATCATTACTTGGTCTCCAAGATTTTGATTTCACACATATGTAGTTGCCCAGTGGTTCCTGCACATTAAAATACATTAAAGTAAGTTTGATTTGCAATTTCTAACTTACAAATCACTTATGAAATACGGTTGCATATGGAGAAACACATCTTCAGAGCTGTAGTGATGCACATAAATTTACCGAGGCAATCAAGTTCCTTTCATAGGGTGGGAATCTGACTAGTCTTGAGGCTACATGAGGTGGAAGCAGGACATAAGCCACAACAGCTAACTGATGCCTCTGGGAGTGGTTCTGAGCACCCTGAAGTAAGAAAGCACAGATCGGACCACTATGATTTTTGAAATGCTTAAAAGTTACGACCAATAATGAGACCTGCTATTGAAAATGTTCCTCAGGTGTCTTTGCAGTGACACATCTTTGTTAGCATGTCTTGATTTTTTTTTTTGAGACAAATATTTAGTTTCCAAACAAGGTTGTATCTGGAGAGGCATTATGGGGCAAACAACTCTAGCATCTCACGGGGATTCAAGACATATGATGTCACTTTCATCTCTTTGTCCTTTTGTCTCTCTAGTCCCATGTAGTATTATTGTTAGTATTATTAATGCTTATAAAGCATTGAGAACCATGGCTAGCATAACATTAACGTTTTATTATATTAGGATTACCATTTTTATTACTATATTTCAATGGCAAAATAATTTAAAAATTTAACATTAATATAATTTGGTTGATTACATAAACATTTGACATGCTATTCAGAGGTCAGAATGCAGTTTAGGACAGAGTCTCTGTCTCTCACTGGATCATTTGAAGGAAGAATCTCTTCATAGCCTTGGAACCTCAGCCTCCTCCTCTATAGAATGAAGGGTGCCAATGCCTTCCCTGCTGGACTGTGATCAAGTAAAAAAGATTAAGTTTTATACCCCAGCAAGAAATAAAATTACTCATTGAATTTTAATGTCATCATAAACTTCTGTATTGGGTGTAGTTATGATACCAAGCAACAAATTATATTCTAAAGAGCAGTTATTCTCGACACCTTTAATACAGCTCCACAGGTTTTGGTGACCCCCCCAACCATAAAATTATCTTCATTGCTAATTCATAGCTGTGGTTTTTCTATTGCTATGAATCATAATGTAAATATCTAAGAAGACTATCTGATATGTGAGCGCCAATGGAGTCCCAACCTACAGGTTGAGAACCACTGCTCTAGAACATAGTAAGATACACAAAAGATACTTTATCAGTATAAAAATTTTAACAAACGATACTTTAAAAAGTAAATCCCTGGTCATTACTCAACTGAATGTTTTTACTGATTTTGTAGAGAAATAAACTAAAAAATAGAAAATGGAATATATGCTACCAAAAGTTGTTTGGCTCGTGTGTGATATATCTGAGACCACAGTTTTCTGGCAAGCAGACATGAGCTCTTAAAATTTTCTTGTTTGAGTCAACAAGATGGTTCTCTAGCAAGATCAGTAGCTTAGATCAGATTCTCAAATCAAGGTGAAGGAGAGTGCCAACTGTCCAAAGTTGTCCCCTAATATCCATCATGTATACAACTTTCTTCCATAGCTATCCCTGAATGCATCATTTAATGCAACTAACAGATACAGTCACCTACCATTTAATCAACACATTGCAGGTATTTGCTCTTTCAATTGCACAGGTTTTTCCTTCTTATTTCTTCACTTCCCATGTCCTTAGGTTAAGAGTGTTAGATTTCCTTAACGACAAATATTTTTGTTTTTAGGAAAATGCCTTGTGATGCATCTTTCTGTGGGCCAGCTACTTGACTGAGGCCAGGGTAGAGGGGAATTGGAGAAGAATGTGATAGGCCAGAAAAATGTCTAGAAAAGAGCTACTACCCAGAGACCATTTTTCCTATAGCAGGAGACTAGAGTATCAATGATTTGTTTATTGTTTTGAAAATAGTACTTATTTTCTTTATCAATCTTACAGTTGAGAGAAATTATTAGCATTTCTACAATTGAGATAAGAGAATTAGTTATAAACTGCAGTCTGGGGTATTTCTATTTAATGCATAGATTCTGGTCCTGAATAATTGATAAATGTAGACATGAAAACAACTCACACCCCAAAGAGAAGAAGAGACAATTCTGGCATACAACATGAGTGAGCATGGCCTGGGAACACAGATTCAGTTTACCCAAAATACCATGTTCTAAGGTAGTAACAGTTTAATGAAGTTTTATGGTAGTGAAACAGAGTCATATATCAAGGCATTTAAAATGTGTTGGTAGATGCATCTGGAAGGGGCTTTAGAGCAAACCAAGGAGACTTCACCACAAGCTTCAGATGCTCTCTGGTGATGCCCTTAGCTTTTGTGCTGAAGGAAGCTAAAAAGAATTTTTCCTAATCGTTTTAAGGCTAGATGGTAGGCCAAACACAGATACAGGCAATAAATAGATCTTAAGAGAGTTAAAGATGGCTCCAAATAGTTTGACTCTGGACCTAGAACATTCCAGCTATCCACAACCAAAGAAATTCTAGTCAGTTCATCAGCCTTACAGAGCCACTGGCTTTGGTGTGCTTTTTGCTCCTGGGAACTTCATTTTACATAGATATAATAACACGTGCAGTTTATTGAATGGCTAAGTGTTTTCTACATTTATTTATGTAGTATTCCTGTCTGCAACCAATAACTATGTGGTTCAATTAACTCACTGAAAAGAGAAAAAGAGAGTATCCACTATCTTGCTCACTCTTGTCATTCTTCTCCAGTAATCTGAGCCCATTTTATTTTGAAACTTCTTACTTAGTAGACAATATTATACATTAGTTGAAATTAGTTTTCTATGGTAGATGAAATTCTGACATGAATGTCAGTTAATTTAAATTTTCTTTTTTTCAAATCTACTTTTTTTCTGGTCTGTTGGAGACAGTAGATTTGAATTATGAACTCTCTAAAATAATGAATATTCAAATGATTTTTATAATTTCAGCATGATAATACAAAGCTGAGTCTAGTTCATCACAAACACATGCTGTCCGAAAGCTTGTCCAAGTCAGCTATAGCAGCATACACTTGTAATCTCAGTATTTGAGAGGCTGAGGCAGGAGGATGAGTTTTTTTGAGAGTGAGATTCTGCCACAAGAAACTAAATTTTTTTTTAAGACTTGTACTTACTCTATACTCAGTAGTATATCTTTGTGTACCTTTCATTGTCCAAGCGCTGTGGCATTCATTCGGCCATAGAATATTTATAAATGTATTTTCATGAAAACCAAGAAGAATTCAGAAAAACATGAAGATGTTTGTACACTATTCAATTATTACAAAGTAGGAAAGAGTATAGACTAGGAATTACTTTTCCCCCCCTACTGCTTAAAGATAGAAAAGGAAATAGAATGAATCCTGGAAGAATCTGTTGTCAGTGTTCATATATTAGGCATTTATTTTGTTCTGGCTTCTTAAGCTAGAATAAAGTAAATTAATCTTTTTCCCCAACTAAATGTATGGGCTAGATACCAGAAGATATTTTTCTTAAGAAAATTATCAAGCCATACAATGTTTGTTTGTGGAATTGTAAGCTCCATTTCTGTAGCCCTTTAAAGAGAAAAATGGTCAGGATGATGGTGAGTTATTGTAAATAACTTGCAGCAAAACGAACCCTGAATCTTTGTTCTGTAACAAGCTAGTCCATTCCAAACCCCTAATAAATGCTGAATTATAAGTAACATTCTTACACAGCCCCTGAGGGAGGACTCTCAGTTCTAATGTAAGACTTTTCCAACTCTAATCCACTTGATTTGCTGTGGTGTGGGTACTAATAATGAAATCAACCTGATGTATAAATGCAAAATGTTTTGTGGTCTCAATATGTCAAAGATGAGGTTTCGCTGTTTGAAGAATTATAACGAAGCATGTCTGGATGGGTATCTGAAGATGTTCTGTAGAGTATCAGATAGAGTGGACATCATGTTACTTTTAAGCCAAGTTAACTTTAAGGTGCGATAGATTGGTAAGTAAGATGAAATAGGAATAAAAGAGATCATTAGCTTCAAAAAAAAAAAAAAAAACGAAAGCTGCTAGAGAATTTATGGTAGAGCAAAAGCAGGAAAGAATAGAACTAGTGAATCAGGTAAAAGTTCAGTGTATATCAAGTTGGTCATTTGGCTCTAATGTGTATCTGCTTTAGGCGATAGACAAAAGAATATAATGTGTGTAGATGGTGGCTCCGTGTGGGGACTGGGGGAGGGTTTCGAAAAACTTGAAATAGGGGTGAGGCTAATGCATCTTCTGGATTAATGTGGTCACACCATAAGTGAGGCAAAGAGAGAGTAGGTCATAAATTGTTTCAAGGGAATCGGAGGGCAATGGGGGGCCCAGGCAGACTCTCTGAATAATCGTTTCTGAGCATCTGCTATGCAATATGGTTTGAACTTTTTGAAGCCCCTCTGTATAACTCACTTGTCACTTGGCTTGAGGAAGAGATGACAGATCTGCTAGGAACATTCAGGAATGCCTTTCCTCCCCAGGAAAGGGGATAAGCCAGCTGTTCTTGTATTGACATTTTAACAAAGGCGTCGATCTAAACGCTCTGAATTTACAAAGTTTTTAAGGTTTCATAAACAATATTCGGAGAAAATGTATTCTCTCTACGTCTAGGTAAGGGCCCTGGAGGCACAGGCTAAACCTGGCAGGAGGCTTTCCTTAGCACAAGGTCATTTTAAAGATTAGCGAGCTCCTTGCTTTATTCACCAAGTTCTGCTTCATTATCTTTCCTCAGAGCTGCCCTTCACCCCACGAATGGAATTCAGAAGTTTGACCTTTGCAGTCTGTGTGGAAGGATAATTTTGCTAAGGTACCAGATGGGAGAAAATTCAGCATTTGTGGGGTTGGAGGTGGTACCTTGGCTCTCTAATTTTAAACCCGAGATCACCCCCAAGCCACCCACTACCATCAAAGTGAGAGGAGGGAGGGACTGTCATCTACAGAAGGGAGCCATTTATGTTTAGCGTTATCTAAAACTCCCAGACTATTGCCTCTTCTGATCTCTCCACTTTGCAATACATTGAGTAAAAATTTTTAAAGAAAAAGTAACATCTGGTTATATTAATTTTATTTACGTTTATAACATATTGATAAAAATATTTAAAAATATAAAAATAATATTTATAAAATAGATACCTTATTTATTTGGTTTTAAATTGTATTTAAATTTTTAGTTTTTATATGTGGATGTTTGTCCTGTATGAGTGTGTGTATACTTGTGTGTGTGATATGCCACAGAAGTCAGAAGAGGCATTAGACTTCTTGTAACTAGAGCAGCCAGTGCCCTTAATTGCTGAGCCATCTCTCCAGCCATATTAATCTCTATAAACCAGAGACTACTTACCTTTAGAGCCCCTAAGTGTGGTTTTCATACCTGGGTTTGAGTCTTGTCACTGTCCCCTCCTCCAAGCACGAGGCTCTGGCTTCATGTCTGCCTTTAATTACTTTTTAAAATTTTTGACTGCATCTTCTACCCTGTACCCCCAATTTTGCCTTTTCAGTCAGATTAAGTCTTGTTTACCTTCTCTGAATTACTCAGCTCAGCCTTTACCTTTCCAGGACACCTCTCCAGTGGTTCGCTTCTGTATATAATTTTGGTGCTTTTTCCTTTCCCAGCTTTTGTGCATACCATCAGTGTAGTGACTTGCTATTAGCTGTAAGCCTATTAAATCAAAACTCATAGTTGGATTTCTGAGTCCTTTCAGACCTAGGTCAGCCCTTATCCATGAATCATATTAGTATTTCTTGAATACTTATTGACTGAATGCTCTCCCAACCAAAGGCTTAGGGGCTTACTTTTGGAGATCTTGGGTACCTTTAGTGTTTCCTTCCTACCATACAGTCTCTCCTATCAGAATCCAGATTTCCAATGTAATTATTGCCAGTTTACATATCTAGGTACCGATTTGGGTAATACTTAACTCTTATCTTGTTGTATATAAGTGCTTTAAGCAATGGTAAACAATCCCTTTAATTCTGGGAACCCAATTCCCCACAGTTTTTTTTGTTCCCATTCCTTTTTATACATTTCAAATGTCAACTATCATGAGTCCCTACTTTAAGGCACATTCTCCTTTGTTATGTGGAGATGATCAATTTGTTCCTTCACTGGGGATTTGCCACTGAATGCTAAGTGTGCTGTTAAGGGATATAACAGAGTTCTGTCATTTTAAAGATTGCTTTCTGTGTGGGAGATAGAAAAAGTAAATGGACAGAGTGATGACTGCACACATAAAGCAAGCAATGATGCTCTGGGAGCACATAGGTGCTAAGGTTGCCAGGACTTGGGGAGTTAGTGACACCTTCTTTAGGAAGTGACCTATGAAGAACTCTGAAGCCCATTCAAGCTAAAGATAAGGGAAGCTCATGGTGAGGCCACAGAAACAAAGAGTGTTTAAACCCAGACTCTGGTAGAATATAAGAAGACAGGTCTCAGCAGGAGTTAAACTGTGACTTGTCTTGGAAGCTAGTACAGTACTGGAATTTATCAAAGTCACAGCTGCAGGATGGTAAAAAGTGGAACTAATAATTTATATTTCAGAAAGATTGATTGATTTAAAGCTTGGTAAATGAGTGTGTGGGGGGTAATAAATAACGCTAGAAAAACAGGGGGTCCTAGCTGGCGTTAAGTGTATAGGTGGGGGTGGGGAATGTAGGAAGCTGTAAGAAACACTTAGGAGTTACTGTGGTTCCTTATCTGTGATTAAATATGGGGAGGACAAGAACGAAGAGAGTAAGTTGAGTATTTTGGAGTATTCGAGGATGCCTAGATTTCCATATTGGGCAAATACGCTGAGAGTGACATGATTAACTATGGGTTCACTAAGATGTAAGACCAGATTATATGGAAGATGGTGAAATAACATTTGGCTACCTTCCAAGGAGATGTCTGTGATCAATACCAGTGAGAATTTGTGAATCTACAGCCCATGGGTTGAAGCAGTTAAATAGCCTTAGTCTGTCAATAAAGTTGAAATCAGGGGAGTGAGTGAGCTCTCTTAAAAAGATAAGCGATCTTAGGGCAGAACTAATGAGCTGAGGACAAGAAGATGCAAGGGAGACATGTGGGATACAGAAACAGAGCCACAGGCATCCAAGTTTCAGAGTCTAAAAGGTCAAAGTTTGGAGAGAAGAAAGTGGCTGCCTCTGTACTGCAGACAGTAAGTGAGAATTTCGGAGAGGTGGATATGTAATGTAGTCTCACGGTGGACTTGTTTGCAGTGGGTGATGAAGCGATGGGTCAGATAAAAATGCGCTGAATTATAAATGCAAGGTGAGGAAATGGAGACAGGAAGGGGATAGTTTTGAGAAACAGAGTAAGAAATTAAAGTATAGAAGCTAAATTCTGCTTTTCACAAGTTTTGTGGCTGTGAGACTCTCCCAGTTGTAACTACTTTGATTCTTCCTTCTGTATGTCATTTAAAGTTTTGTGGCTATTTGAACCCATGATTTTTAAAAATTACAAGTTCACCTAGTATAGGATGGGATTCGAAGCTCAACACAAGGCCCCACGGGCACCATTTCAGATGTGTTCAAATGTCTTTTTAGTAACACAACTTTTTTTTTTTAATTCCTATGAATAATTCCAATATATTAAAAGTAGTTTGACTCTGAGCTGATCTAATTTAAATAAGTATGGAGATCCTGGGGACCAAAACTCAAATCTTTTAATGGTGTTTCTGAGGTAGGCCTGCACAAGAGCCCTGTGGATTCAGAGAATTGCATTCAAAATAACATGTAACTCAAGGGTTGTTTGGACCAGTTACATTGACAATTGACCTCTTGATTTTGAGGTTTTATCTTACAATCTTCTGGAAAGTTTCTGTGAACTGTCACTTTGTGTCAGCAAATGTCCTGGGAAGGAATAAAATATTGAAATTTTAATATAAGAAGAGACATTAGTGTAGGCTAACTTTAGCCAAAATCTATTTCAATGGTGCCCTGGTCTCAGATGTGCATTACCTTGGTATGTAGCTCCTTTTTACACTAGGTTTTTTGTGTTCTGCTCTGTCATCGATGTTACTCTGAAGACCCTGGAAGGTCAGGGCAAGAAATTGCAGAACAGTACAATGAGGTCATAGTGATGCTCATTGTAGACTGTACAATACATTGCACCCCAGCCTCTCATATGCTGAAGAATGCCAGGAGATGGGATTTGAAGAGAATCCCCATATTGACAGTATAAGCTCTGTGGGATCATAGCGTCAACAATAGAAAATAACAGATATTTGTGCAGCACAGAGTAGACAAAAGAGCTGTTCAAAGTGAATGGAGCCAAGCATTCAGGATTTCTTCCTGTCTGTGGCTGCTGGCTGGCAAGAAAGTCAATGTGCCAGTGAATGAGCACAGACATGCATAGACAGAGATGAGAAACCACTGCACACTGGAATGATAGCATATGCAATCCTTAAGGAGTTTATATTCTCAGCAAGCACAAGAAAGCCCTTGAGGGAAGAGTATCCTCTCAGAAGGTTTACTATGTAGGTGCCATTTTCTTCCTACTATATGAGGCTCACAAGTAATTGAATGTCATGTTTATAGTCACAGAGCAGGCACAGACAGAAGCTGAGATTGTCCTCCCACTTTTCCAAACTCCTCTCAATACAATGGTGAGGTCAGACATCAACACTTATCAAAAGTATGTCTACGCACTTCCGGTGAGAAGACAGGCTATATAACTCCCAGGAGCTATGCAAATGTATTCTGCTTTCCTCATGTTGGTTAGTCAAAACATGGATTAGATTGAAGTGTGTTTTATTTGTATTTTATTTTATAGTAAAGAAAACTGCACACATTTGAAGGTCACCATTGGGTAGGAGCTATGCTAATCTCTGCAGTTTTTGATATCTTTGTACATGTGTTACAATTAATTATAGCTTAATAACATTTAAACTCTTGAACAGTAATATGAGGGTAATGGCCATATGGTATCCAGGTTGAACATTTATGTACAACCAAAATGATGCTTTGGCCGTGACCAGGACCATGCTAATAATTCCAATTAAGTTGCCTATATTTCCATGCTGAAGGCTTGACTTTTAGCTCATTATCTTTAAAAATACTCTGAAGGTCTATTAGCAGATTCTGGTGGTTAATATTTTGTTCATACTTTAGTTGTACACATCTTTGTAAAAATACAGGCTTGGCAACAGCAAAACCAAGACCAATTTTGTAGTGACAGAAAACAATAGACTTAGATGGAACTCTACTACTATCAGCTTTGGAAGATCCAAAACTTGTACATGAATAATCTGTTGAAATACTCAGTCCTATGATCATGGAAAATTTGGCTGACTCTCCTTTCCACATACTTCCCTGAAGAGACTTTAAAAAATGTTTATCCCCTAAAAAGTCACTCCCTATGACTATTTGAAGTGGAACTTGTCAAGGTGAAAATCTTGGGAGGTCATAGAAGCTGTCTGGAATACCTACCTAAATGTTTTTAGTTACAAGTCAGGTGGAGTTGAGCATATTTTTCAGCTGCCAGGCAGCCTGATTTATATTTATATTTCTTCTTTTGTCTCAGGGAAAGACTCATTTATTTAAAAATACTCTTAAAACACAGATCAAGTCAGTATTTTTAAGGTGGGGATGTTAACCCAACAGCAAGAAGTTAACTCTATAACTAATACCATGTGGGTATCCTCCAGACCATTTCATATCTGACACTACTTGGAGATAGAGGCACATCCTTCAAAGTTGAAATTTAGACCCTAGGATAGCTTTTTGCCTTGTCTACTTCAAGTACCAATTAAGGGCTTAGATTGCTTTACCTATTGTTCTGACAAGCCAGTAATAAATGAAGACTTCTCTATGCCCTTTTAAATTTTAATTAATCTGCTAAGGAAGCTCATAAACTTTGTGGAAATACCTATGCATAATGATTTAGTATAGATGTTATTATCAAGGATACTGATGAACGACTAATAAGGCAAAATGTAGGCAAGGTGCATGAAGTTTTTACTTCCTTTCTTACTGTTCAGACATCCTGAAGTTCTTTAATGTTTCGTGTTGTAGAGTTTGGGGAATCCATCTTTATAGAGGTATGTTTAATCAAATCTCTAGACAATTTTATTTTCTATTCATATCCCTCTGCGGAGTTTGGGCAGTGGTACATCAAGTTTAATATTTTACTTATACTTTGGCATTTCTCATGGCCAGTCCTCATCCTGAAGCTATGTAGAGGTTCTAGGGAAAAGTCAACTCATTGACAAACAAAAAATCATTTTGAATATTCCAAAGATATTAGGAATTACAAACAAAAAAACAAGGACAATATATATTTTAAGCAACATATCCCCATATTTGCCATATGTGATTTCCATGTGCTTATACAAGTTATACTTCTATAGTTTTCTTAGCTCAAAAAAGAGGTTGGTTTAATTATCAAGTGTATGAAATGCCTGATGGAGATACTAACATGATGAGTAAGTGATGGATATGGCTAGACTTTAGTGAGTACTTCAACAACTTCCTGTTCCATGCACTTAGACCAAGGTCTGTCTTGATACATATAAGAGCTAACAGCAAGAGAATATATTTTAGAACACATTCTAGAATGAACTTATGTTTCCATGCATGTTTCTACAAGTGTTTTCCATTGTAAATGGGAAATACAAGGGAGGATTCAGGCATGAGCAATGTAACTGGTCCCAACGTTCCTTCATTTGTCTATCACACATAGCTTGGGTTTAGGCCAGAGGAAAAAAAAAAGTAAGAATGTGTTCATTGACTATGAAGTTTGAACAAAGATGACTAAGTGTCACACCAACACCAGTAGAATCTGTGTGACAAGTTCCACAGACTGAGGCAAAAACTTCAAAAGAAGGAGGCCTCCTAGAACTGGTTGTGGAACTCTTGCCTGGAACAAAACATTGAGCCGTTGTTCTCATGGCAACTTATCTGTTTTATTTTCTTTTATTGCTTTTCTTATTTACAACATGTTCTTGATAGCCTAGGCCAAGATCTTAAGCAAAGAAAATGAGTAAGAAATCATCCCTTGAGATGGGGGTCATTAACATGACCTTGCCTCTAGGGAAACTGACGCCTTTACTTTGTAATCATTTACTAAGCTATATAATAGTATTATGATAAATAAAACTTTCCCAACAATAAAATTTCATATGGCTACATGTGTGTCATCAGAGGAGGGCTTTGGTATATGGTAAAGAAAGCCTTAAATAAAAGAATCAAAATAGTTTAAATTTATGCATGAAAGATTTATAAAAAATCAGGCATTAGATGTTAAATAATAGCTGATCATAAAGATTTATTAACCTGCTCTTGGAGATCTGCCACCAGCCTTGGATGACCGTCCCACTGAATACGTCCTTTCAGAGTTGTAACATCTGAATGATTTTTCTTGCGTCAAGTAATAATAATGATATTACCTGTTCTATTTGTGATTTATTGAATATATCTTTTTAGAGTTGATATGCTTGGATAATTCTTGTGCTTTGATGATTGCTTTCCTGTATACGTCTCCTAGGAGCTGTAATATTTGTTTTCTCTATGTATAAGAACCCTTGCTTGAGAGCTGCAAAATACACTCAGATTCACACTGCCTCTGTGTTTGTTTCTGTTTGTCACCACCAAATCCTTACCCACCTAGCCTTCGAGGACTCTCATCCCAGACACTCCCATACCCGACTGGGTGGTCTGTGGCAATTAAGAGCTGCCTTTTGATAAAAGCTTCAATAGATATAAGAGAACTAAGCTGTGGACAGGTATTGATGTAGTACAGCCCCTGCTCCAAAAGGAACAAAAGATAGTTCTTTCTAAGGCAATATGAATGAGTAGAGCCCAGCAATATGTACTCATATGACACTAACCAAAATGTTCTACCCTGTAAAAGAGCATATGAGAATTTTTATGGTCAGAGAGCAGAGAAGAATTACAAGTCAATGTATTTACCTAATATTGGTGGGGGCATTATGTTGAAAGGACTATAGAAGAGCAGGGATATTCCTTCTTAGGTTCCAGATGTTAATTCTTTACTTTAGGCTTGGTAGAGTCTAGTGGGTCATAATGTTTAACAATATGTTCTAATGTTTACTTAATAGTTTCAAAGTTCTTAGGTCAGATACAGAAGTTGAGTTTGGCTAGATGGGAAAGGAGCGAATAGACCAGGGTAGTACCTTATAATTTCTAGAGTTTAAGCAAGTAAGTATCAAACTATTTATCACTACTCAGTTAAAAAAGGGATAAGAAATAAAACGTGAGCTTTAAACAAGCCACAAAGCCACAAGGTAAAACAATGACAGTAAACACTTCCTGACTCAAAGATAACAAAAGCCAATTGGTGAACTCAAGATACCAAATTAGGTTAGATATTTTCTGTCTCAAATATCTATATTTTGGGGGCACACAGAATAGCCCTTGAATGACTGAAATTTAAAAGCAACAATAATAGAGTCTGCTTAATTACTAATCACTCTGTTTCATGAGGAGATGCAGTGTAGATTTTTATACCCAAAACTCACATTCTGGGCAGAATACAGTTTTCTCAGCTGCCTTTATAAGAACATCAGTGAGTAGAAGCTCGAGGTGGCTTGATTTACGTGGTTTTTCTAGTTCACCCTTCTTGAAAGGTGCACTAAGATTTCTGCAAAAGCTGGTTGTGTTAAAAGCTTCTCAGACCTTCTCAGACTCTGCAGCTTCTTTATCCTAAAGGATACCCTAGAAGGATCCATCCTTACCTTAGGCATATAAGCCAGTGACTAGTGATTTTCTAGTCCTCTGATAACAGTTAGCTGCAAACACTTATCAAGAGTAGTACAGATAGCCCAAGATAACTTTCATTATTGATGTTCTATATTTCCTAAATCACAAAGTTCTAGCTAGGCAATAAGAACTTCAAAACAGATGCAGCTTCATCAGAGAACTCCAGTTCATATGAGAAACAAAATAAAAGCAGATAAAATTACAGAGATATGAAGCCAAATCCAGAAACCTCCATTGCATTTGTAAAAAGAATAGGCCATCTCTGGGTGAGGAAAATGTCGAGAGGTGGACTTGAATGTTTAGGAATGGTTTTGCTGGGTTGGAGGAGTCTATCTAGAGAGATGGAATGGCCTGAGCAATCAGTTACACAGAGGCAATAGATCATGATGCATCATTTATGGATAAGAAGATAAGGCAGTAGAAAGAAGGAAGAGACTGGATGATAGTGGACATAGATATGACTCAGTCATTACTCTTATTGTACTTGTAACCTCCACTCAACCCCATGAAGAAGTTAATTATCATCCTACAGCTAAGTACAGCATCTTATGAGAGACTAAAAGAACATTAGCCTCATACTGTAGAGTAACTGAGCTCACTACTCAAGGAAAGGCATGACAGACCGAAAAGGATTTTCTGGGAGATGTAGAAAGCCAAGCATGGAGGCTGGTAGGATAAAGCAGAAGAAACAGAATAATTAACCGGGAGCCGAGAGGCTCATTTGAGCTATGGGTGGTGTAGATGTGGCACAGGATGGGATTAGAGAAATTCTGCACTCCTATTAAAGTCTGTATCTCTATCTCTGCAGTGAGCAGGCGTCCTAGGGCAGCTTTGAGACGGGAGCAGTGTGGAGAGGTTCGTTTTTCAGTACTTTTGCTCTGCAATCTCTAAGAATGGCTGGGAGAGAAAAAGATTAGTGGAAAGGAAGCCAGCTTAGCACGTATCAATTGCTTCAGTCCTAGGAAGAGAGCACAAGGATAAAGGCAACGTCATCTGGCAATAAAATTCATCTGACTTTGTGATGAACAGTAAGGCTGTAGGACAGAAATGGTGATAATGCAGGCATACACTCTGATATTTGTTAGACAGGCTCTGAAATCAAAGGGCATGGTTGTCAATATTAGCTGTACTACTTTCTAGTTCAGTTAACTTATCACTAGTTTTGTCTTTTAAACACAACAGTGCAGCTTCTCATGGCTCTTTACAGACTATAATTCAGATAGCATTTATAAGGCATGTTGTAAGGGTATGTAATCATTATTTCTACTTTTCAAATCTCCATTGCTATCATTATTGCTCTTATCATATGGTTCGATATCATCAGTGTCACTATTATTACTTCAAAATGATTCTGGCTCAAGTCACAGGGTACTGGTGTGTTCTTGATGTAAAGAAATGCAGTAGGAGGTACTAATCAGAAGCCTGGTTCTGGTACCCTTCCAGTACAAGTCTAACCATTTGTCAAGTCCAGGCTACACTGTGGTTTTCACTTGGCTTTAAGCTTTATAGGAAGACTGACTTTATTTCCTATGTAATTTTGACTTCAATGAGTCTGGTTAAACACTCTTGAACAAGGAAGACAGAAAGCCAAGAGAAAGCAAGAAGGTCTAGGAAGGAGGAACAAAGACAGTGGGGCTAAAGTAAACCACTCAGTAAATATTTGCTGCTGGCATAGAGGCAGAGCACGAACATTTAGCTACACAGAGTGATGTTTGGTGTTGGCAGGTTTCCACATATGCAAAGCATCCCCGTGTATAAACTGAGTGTCATCTGTAGCTGAATAGAAACGGGGCTATCCCATTTCATGCTGGTGAACCAAACATGAGAGATGTGGTTTCTCGGATGCCATTTTCCTGAGAGATTTTTCAGGTAACAATCAACGTATGCTGTACTAATTTTAAGATGATAACAAAAGCTAACTTCTGCATACAATTTATTCTACTCTGTATTAGCTTTGGCTTTACCTTGGAAATTTTCTTTTATCCGAATTTTTTTTCCACTTAAAGATTCCTGTCACAAAATGACATTTGACGTACAGCTGTTACAACGGAAGTGTTCACATTCCATTCACTTTCTGATAACTGGAAAGATGCTGCAAGCGAGGTGATTAGGCAAATACTCATGTTGAGAGGTAAAACTCCAAAATGGATTTCCTTGTTACAAAAATGCAAATGATTGTCAACACAGATTCTAGCCTAAATGACATTTGAAGATTCGATGTAACAGTTGCTGCTTCGGTCCAGGTTTCTTTCTCTCCCTCTCTTTTTTTTTTTTTTCATATTTTTTTATTGATTCTTTGTGGGGCTTGTGGGACCATGTTACTAGACAAGCATAAGAAATGGTAAAGCTGAAGGAACTCGAACCCTGGGAATCTTAGAACTGAGAATAGCAGGAGGAGAGCCATTTCCTACCTGCTTCTACCTGCCCTGAAACATGTAAACGCGACACCCCCACTGAGGACCATGGGCACTGGGTCACATAGCATAAACACCTGGAGTTCTCTATGCTAATGAGGGGTCTCAATAGCCCCAAGCCTTTACCCAAGGGTATTCCTCCTACAAAAGATATTTAATCTTGGTTCTCCCCTAATAGAGTGTAAGCTTTTACATCCACCATCAAATAAACCAGTATGGACAATCAAGAATCTGTCTCAGACACCTGCTTTATTAAGGACCACCACAAGGAAGGCCATTGTCTTAAAGAGCTGCACCTAAACCCCCCAGCCCAAGGAAGATCTTCTCTCCTCCAGCCCACCAGTACTCTCTGTAATCACTCCAAATCAGATGGCATTATGCTTGTCCTGTGCTCCACCTTCCCCTTCCTGCCAGGTGTGTGGCTGCCCTGAGGGGAAGCTTAGATCTCAGACTCCCATTACTGATTCCCCGGGAACCACAGCATTAGATAAATAGGCTCCACTACTTCCTCTTCCGGTCTGGCAAAGGAAGAAACAGGCTACAGACGCCCATTCTAGACTTCATTCCGCCTCCCTGAGCGGTGCGCCCAGGCACCCTCAAGGGAGAGACCGAACACAGTATGGCAATTCTTTGTGAATTTCACATGATGCATCCCAATGCCACTCATTTCCTGGTCCGTCCATACCTGTCCTCCACCCATGTAACCTCACCTCCAAAAGAAAATAATAAATAAATATATAATCAAACCAACCAACCAACCAACCAACCAACCAACCAACCAACCAACCAACCAACCCAAACTGACAAAAAACAAAAACAAAAACAAAAAAACCAAACAAATATCTTACTGTGGAGGCTGTGGTATGTCATGATATACACAGTATAACCTTTGGTCCAAATAGCTTTACTTGCAAATGTCCATTGCAAGGAGACATTGGTCTGGTTTGAGGCCACTAGCTTCTGCTATACCATCAATACTGAACCCTCACAGTGGTTTGGGAGAGCTGGCCCTGCCCCTCACCATGGCAGTGCTTGAGAACCGGCCCAAGTGGTGGCATGGTAGCATGGGTACAGCAGAGCTGGTGAACTGACCAACACAGCTACCACCCAGGCCCAGATACAGGGCTTTGAGTTGGCTTACCCTACTTATGAGCTACTGGAGTTCATTAAGGGACCAGGGCTACAGAACCAAAGCTTCAGGATACCATAACTCAGTTTTCTCTTTTTTAAACGGGTACTTACATTTAGCAATGAAGTTTTGGAATGGACCACAGGGTTTAGGCTGGGGTGAGTTGTGTTAGTGTCAGCATCATCTGAACTTTCTTTTATCCATCTCTAGATCTAAGATATCTGAGGCTTACTGTGACAATTCAAAACATTAATAGATACCTGAAAATACAATGTTGGTTAAATGCAAGACTCTCTATAAGCTTTATTTACAGTTGTATGGCTTGTTGTACTTGCTCTTTCAGAGGCTTCCACGGGAAGGCAGAAAGGGTGGACCATGGGCAGCTGTGCTACATATAACTGAAGCTGTATTCATCTGTTCAGGTTATGTTCAATTCAGTTCAGATCAATAAGCTCTTCTCCAATAGTAAGTCACCACTTCTTTAATAGACATAAACTTGATCTCTTTGGAGTTTTCCAGCATCTCATGATAAAGGACATGGTTGTCAGCCATGTGGTTATACTGGTGGCTGAGCAGAACATCCAAGTGAAAACATGTGATTTAGTTTTGCACAATTGCCAGGTTCTCTCCCCCACCTCATGTTTTTGGCTACAGCATGACAAAGCAAGTTTTGATTTCTGCATACTGAGAAGACCAGAACATATTTACTATGTAGGCGGAACCTATCAAAAATTATTTGACCACCCCTTTGGAAAGGCTCATTAGAACTCTCTGCTGGATCATAGGGTAGAAAATTTAAGTCTAGATCTAGATCTGCCTATAGCTCAAGATAATGAGTTGACAAGTTCTTGCTGCTTCGGTCTCTGTTTACTAAGGGTGAAACATCAATTTGTAAACAAACTTGATTCTTTATTTCTGCCTAACCTGGAATTGACATCGAATTATGATCAAGATTCCCCCCAACCAATGGGGAAATAACTCTCTCCTTCTTTCTCTCTGGCTAGTGTACTCTTATTTATTCTCTCTCTCTCTCTCTCTCTCTCTCTCTCCCATCTCCTATTCTGCCATGCTGTCCATAGAGGCTATGTCTCCCACTCTCATGTTAAACTAATAGCGTCTATAATTCTCTTATACACCAAGGCCCTTCATGTCACCTATACAGTGATGTACTTTCCCTATAATACATTCTATCTCTGTCTGGCCATTTCCTATAAAGCGTATTTTTAAGGACGATTTTATGTCAGTTCCTATTCTGAATAAACCTGTCTTTTCTTCTGTTTAACACCCTCAAACTTCACTGATAACTTTTCAAAATAGAAAAACAAGATTATTTATTTATTTATTTATTTATTTATTTATTTGTTACTACTTATGTGTGTGCATGTGTGTAATAAGTGTGCAGAGAGCTCAGAGTACAATTGTTACAGTTCCTCATGACAATCATCTTTGCTTTGAAGCAAGTACATGAAGTTTGCCTTCTCCAATAGGCTAATGTTATGAAATAATTTCATCTAAACAGAAGCATTCCATAACAGGGGGAAGCGCCTTAAGATTCAGGAAGTTTTATATGGGCGTTAGTTGATATTTAGGAAGTGAAAAACTCATTAGCCTCGGGAAGTCTTTGAAACTGGCCAGATGGACAAGACTCACACTTCTCCAAGGTTATATACTCAGATTACTGAGGAATCTCAGAGTAGGCAAGCTGCCAGGGTAAGAAGCCATGACCTGTTGAGCTGCCAGTAAGTCATGCAGAGAGCTCCAAGGTTCCAGCTCATATGAGTGGTTACTCTGCTGGAGTGGACTTTCATTGATGCAGCTACCTTTGAGTTGTCCCTGCTTCTGTAGGCAATCCCTCATTCATACTTCTATAAGTAGCCCCAATTAACTCACTGATATACCAAGTTGGATTTTGTTGGTGAAAAAAAGAAAAGATTGCTTTTTGGAAGGTTCTCTATTAAGGGTTAGGACTTTTGTATTGTCTTCTCAAGATAAGTGTCACACAACAGTTGGTTGGTTTGGTTGGAAGCCCCATCAACCCTCTCTTTCCATTTCTAAAGCTTTGGGATTATAAACATTCACCATTGTATGTCTGCCTGTATGTCTGTGCATCATGTGTGGATTTGGTACTCACAGAGTTCAGAAGAGAACATTGGATCTCCTTGAACTAGAGTTGCAATGCTTGTCAGTCACCATGGAAGTATTGACAATGAAACCTGGGTCCTCTGCAAGGGGACTTAAAACAAGCTCTTGCCCACTAAGCCATCTTTCCAGTTCTTGACATTTTTAAATATGTGTTCTGTGGATTGAAGTCAGCTACATACTCAAAAGGCCAGCATTTTACCAAGTAAGCTATTCTCCAGTCCTTGTTTACTTTTGTAAATTAAAGAAGAATTAAAGCACATGATTCAGACACCTCAGATGTGTTTTCAGATTAAGGACTTGCATCAATTTCATGAATAGTAAACACCAATTATTTGTTGTTGATGATTCTTTCTCACCAAGTTTGGAAGAATTGTATTAATACTAAACCAAGTGATTAATTGAACAGACTCTCAACCCGCTTTTCAGCCTAGGTGGCAGTTAATCAGGACTATTTGTGGTTTTAATAGCATTGAAGTTATTCACTATATGATTGTGCTTGTCTTTGAGAATCAGTCATCTTCAGATGTAACAATGCAAACAATAAAACCAGAAATTCAAATTTAACTTGATTTGGCTCATCTTTAAACAGTGCTCCTGGAGAATGCATTGTGTCATTGACTGTAGCATTACCCTGAAAGTTGCAGGTTTCTAAAACTGTTCACAGTTATTTCCAAAGAGGACAGATATTTGAGCCATAAACAGCATATCCCTGAACAATAGTAAACCATTATCCTAATTAAATCAGATGTAAGAACTTCAGACCAATGGCCAAATATAAAAGAGGAAATGCCATATAAATCTTAAGTATAATACAATATAAAATTCACGTTGGAAACTATCATCTATCATTTATTTAAAGCCCTGTCTCAAAATGAAGTGTTGATTTTATGTTTTAAAATTACTGACTTTTTTCCATTCCCAAATCTCCTAAGGTTCTTGTGAAGGTTTGAAGAACGGTAAATAAAGAGATCTTTGAATTGCATGTACACATACACACACACACTCACACCCACACACACACGAGAGAGAGAAGGGAGAGAGAGAGAGAGAGAGAGAGAGAGAGAGAGAGAGAGAGAGAGAGAG
>NW_021604630.1:4598316-4620579 GCF_004785775.1 Grammomys surdaster
GAGAGAGAGAGAGAGAGAGAGAGAGAGAGAGAGAGAGAGAGAGAGAGTCAGCCAGGTACTGTAATGCTGTCTCATTTCCCAATATTTGCAAAGCCCATGTAGAAAACAACCAGGCTGTGGCTGGTGATGGACACTATGCAGCTCTACCTCATTCCTCCTTCAGTTTTGAAAAGGAGAGCAAAGGTCGGTTATCAAAAGACACTTTGAAGCTATCATAGTGAATCTCCTAAAACTTAAAAGGCAGAAGTAAAAAAGAACGATGTCAGAGCAGGGCCTTTTTAGCAGATAAAATTCTATCAAGTAAATTGTAGACTGGAGTAGAGACAGGAGGAGCCCAATTGCATGCTGGGTTCTGTACTACTATTTGCAGAATTTGTACCTCCTCAGCCTCAAGCTGCTGGACTCAATGTACCAATCTACTGTTTATAGACTTGGTGTGTACTCTGTGATTAAAATGTAATCCTGTTTTGTTTGTTTGTTGACGTTGTGTAACTTCTTTGGCTTCACTTAATGACCCAAAGACTCTTTCACTCTTTGTATATGTAGATTCCTCATGCTGATTCGGATCTAGAACATTCCTTCAATGTTTTTGTGTTAAAGAACTGGCCTCAGTCTGATGTTACTCAAAAGTGTTGGAACCTTGTGAGCTGAGTTTTAAGGTCACATAGACATGTTTCAAAAAGAAAAAAAAACATTCTGGACCTTGGTCTCTAGGGCCATTTCTCTTTGCTTCTGACCTTGGTGTGAGCTGTTGGTTCTGTCCTGTATCCATGTCTTAATATCCCCCTCGCTACAGGCTCAAAGCTTCAGGGCTAATCAGTATGAACTGGAACCTTGGAAACGAGCCTAAATACAATCTTCATTATCTCAGTTATTTGTCACATTATTTGAAATCTAAGTGGCACAGATGTTACCTTGAAAAGTAGGTCAGAAAAATCCACATAAACAATCAACAATCAGTATACAATCAGGAGTCATCTTATTGCCATATTCTTTTAGCATAATATTAGGAAGTTTTTCCCCTAGGTCCATGATCAGTTAAATCTCAGGTTCATTCCCTTTTGCAGTATGAGTACAGGTTCCATCTCATGAAGAAGACCTTACATGCTAGCAAAAAGTAGCTGGTTATACCCATAACATTTTTCCATGATTACATCAATATATCTTCCCCCCACCTCATCTTTATTACATCTTTCTTAAAAAATTATTTTCTTACTTATTCACGTGACATCTGCTCACTGCCCCCTTTCCAGTTACCCCTTCCCACAATCCTTTCCCCTCCCCTTCTCCTCTGAGCAGGTGCTCCCCGCCCCCACGTATCTCCCCACCCTGGCATTTCAAGTCTCTGCGAGGCTAGATGCTTCCTCTCCCACTGAGGCCAGACACGACAGCCCAGCTAAAAGAACATATCCCACAGACAGACAACAGCTTTTGAGATAGCTCCTGCTCTAGTTGTTTGGGACCCACATGAAGATCAAGCTGAACATCTGCTACATATGTGCAGGGACGCCTAGGTCCAGTTGATGGTTAAGACTCTGAGAGCCCCAAGGGTCTAGGGTAGTTGATACTGTTGGTCTTTCTGTGGAGTTCTTATCCCCTTGGGTCCTGCAATCCTTCCTCCTGTTCTTCCATAAGAGTCTTCAAGCTCCATCCACTGTTTTGGCTGTGGGTGTCTGTATCTGTCTGAGCCAACTCAGGGGTGGAGCCTCTCAGAGGACTACATGCTTCTGTCTGCAAGCATAACAAAGTATCATTAATAGTGTCAGGGATTGGTATTTGAGTATCTCCACGTCAAGACAGAGACCTGGGATAAGGGAGGTGCTCAAGAATCAATGGAAGTGACCTTAGCTGTGACTCACACTGGGGATATAGAACCTGTGAGGCCACCTCCTGTAGCCAGGAGGGAACCCCAGTAGAGTAATAGGGACACCAAACCATCCAAAAAACTTTCAACTCCAAATTTATCCTGTGTACAAGAAATGCAGGCATGGGGGATGGGGCAGGGACGGAAGGAATGGCCAACTAATAACTGCCCTAACTTGAGACCCGTCCCATGGGCAAGCATCAGTATATCTTAGACCTCTTATAAGCCACAGAGTTTGTAACTGGGTTATACTGATGTTTACCCTGTTCTTCCTGTGGTGTGCAGAGTACCCTTCAGTGCCATAAATATTAATTAGTAGGGGTGAAGCTTCTTGTTAGGTACCAGCTTAACTGTGCAATGATATAAATAAGTGTTCTCTTCAGCCATAGGGCCAGCTTTGCCATCACGCTATAGAGAGACTTTGCAATACTTTGTGATGTGTTGGGGGTGCCATGGAACCATTTTGGCCAAATGACTCAACAAAATGTGGCTCATACCTAGCACTGGATGTTTTATTTTGTGGCATATTATGACTAGCTGGAAGCAGTATCCCCCCTATTATTGGATGATTCTATTTAGATTCCTTCTATATATGTATATTTTAGGAAGCATCTACAATATTGTTTTTCTATGTCATTTTTCAGATGGCCTTTAGAATTAGTTGGCCCTCCCCATATTCTCTACTTTACTATACCCCACTTAATAACCCCATTCTAGCTGGGCAGTGGTGGCGCACACCTTTAATCCCAGCACTTGGGAGGCAGAGGCAGGTGGATTTCTGAGTTCGAGGCCAGCCTGGTCTACAGAGTGAGTTCCAGGACAGCCAGAACTACACAGAGAAACTCTGTCTCAAAAAAAAAATCCCCATTCTAGAAGCAAATCTCTCCACAACATTGTATCTTATTTCACCTTACATGGAAGATTCTCTATAATATTTCCATCTTTTACTAAGTATCTAACCTCTGTGGTTATTTGGACTATAGCACACATAGTTAAATCTTAAATGCTAACATCCATATATAAGAGAAAGCATACAATATTTATCATTTTGGGTCTGGGTTACCTCAGTCAGGATGGCTTCCTTACCCCATCTCCACCTATTTACCTATAAATTTCGGTTTCTTAGCAGCTACATAATATTCCATTATATAAACTATGTGACGTTTTTATTATCCATTCTTCAGATGATAGACATCTAGAGTGTTTCTGATTTCTGGCTATTATAAAGAGGCAAGTATTTATTTCTGTAGTAAGATACAGCTTCCTTTGGGCATATGCTCAAGAGAGTGGGCATGTACTCAAGATTGGTATAGCTGGATCTTAAGAGATAATTCCAAGCTTCTTGAAGACTAGCCATAATGATTTCCATAGTGGCTCTACTAATGTGGTGATTTGAATAGTTATGGCCCCAAAGATTCATGTGTTTGAATGTTTGTCCCTTGGGAATTGGAACTATTAGGAGGTGTGACCTTGTTGAAAGAAGTGTGTCACCATGGAGGCAGGGCTTTGAGGTCATGTATGCTTAAAGTATGCCAGTCTGGGATAGTTTCCTTCTGCTGCCTGTGTATCAAGACATAGACCTCTGAGCTCCTCCTCCAGCACAATGCCTACCTGGAAGCTGGCACAGTTACTGTCATGATGACAATGGACTAAACTGCTGAAACTGTAAGCCAGCCCCAATTAAATGTTTTCCTTTATAAGAGTTGCCTTGGTCACGGTGTCTTGTCACAGCAATGAAACCTAGGACAGCCAGTTTTCAATCCCTACCAACAATGAATAAATGTTCCGTTTTCCTCACATTCTCACTAGCATGTGCTGTCACTTGTTTTATTGATGACACACTGCTGTACTCATAAATCAGTGCCTCACTCAACCCACATCAGAGAAGCTTCTTCCTGTAGTACATGGTAATTAACACAGAGAAATGAACAATGTGCAGACAGTGAGAGACTTTGGAGCACTCTGTCTTAAATGGGTTGTCTTCATCAAACCCCTTCCCTCAGGATTCAGGAAGCTATAGGGAAAAGAAGGAGAAACTCAAGAGGCAGAGAGAATAGCTGGTACCAACAAAAGAGCATCTTCCAGACACAAGACTGAACTCACAGAAACTGTGATAGCACATACAACCTGCACAGGTTCTAGGCAGACAGGGTCCTAGTGCTGAGAGGCAGAAGTGAGCATGGGGCTCCACCCCTATTGAACAAACTCTCTGTAATTGATAAGCACTCAACTTTATTTTTGTGACCTATTTGTCTTCTCTTTGTCTTTTGGGGGAGCATTTTTTGACTTATTGGTGTTTTGTTGGTTTTGATTTCTATTTCTGTGTCTTTCTTGAGTTGTTTTGTTTCTTGTTTTTGCTTTTGTTTCTTATTTATTTTTATTTTTGATAGAAAGATTGAGAGATATAGAAGCTATAAAATTGGGTGAATACAGAGGTAGGGCAAATTTAGGAGCAGATTAGGGTATTAAACATAATCAAAAACATATTATATAAAAATTTAATTAAAATTATAATGAATAAAAAGTCAACTAGCAACCATTAACTAGGAACTTACAAGGACTTTGTTCTGGCATTTTCTCCCCATTTGGAGAGAATATTAGATTTTCTTTAAAATTTTTGTTCCCAATTCTGTTATTTTGTTCTTAGATAAGTAACTGGTCATTGATAATAAGTTAATGATATTATACTATAGGACAGGTTTAGAGCTGCATGTAATGAGGCAAGAGAAATATGGAATATAGTTCCCAACACATAAAAAGAGTTCATAAGAGAAAAGTCTGGAGGAAAGTTTGAGTCAAACAGAATTTTGAACCAGTCCATACACATTGCTGAGTCATCAAATGTCTGACCTGGATTCAGTACAAAGAACTCAGGGTGCTGAGTACTTGTCAGCAGGGAGAAGTGCATTCAGGAGGCAGGTATCACCCGAGCGCAGGTGGCAGGAGCTATATTTGACTACACTGTATCCTTTTGTCCAAATGTCACTGAACCTCATTAGCATGAGCTGGGCATTTTTTCTTTTCCTTTCAGACACCTTAGGAGAAACTGAACTTTGCAGTCCCAGTGATATCTGAGGAAAGGTAATTAATTCTCTAGTAATATGTGTTAGACACTTTCCATGATTCCCATATGACCATCTTCCTAAAGAATGCTTCTCTTTATGCCTGTAACAAATTGATGCTTTGTTAGGAAAATGTATAATTTCTCTTTCTGTGTTCTATCATTGAATGAACATGACATCTAGGTCTAAACTATACTGAATAGACGGCTGGGTAGTGCTTCATGTTCTTAATAGATAACCTTCAAATTATCTCAGTAGTTAAAGCCATGTCTTAGAGTGTCCTACTAAGGTATTTATTTATTTATTTAGTTAGTTATTGTTGTTATTGTTGGAGTCTTGATGCTCCATCTGTGCTGTTGCAAGGAGGTGAGAAAACCTTAAGCAGTGTCTGAAGAGGTAGATCACTGTAGGTATGCCCTTGAAGAAGACACTGGGACTTCAACCCCTTCTTTCTGTGGTTCCTGGTTTTAAACAACTCCCTAGTCGTATACTCTGCACCACAATGTACCATCTCACTACAGGCTTGTAGTGATGCCATGCTAGAAAAACTTGAAGCCACAAGGTAAAACAACCCAACCAACTAAACCAAACAACCAACTAACCAACCTAACCAACCAACCAACCAACCAACCAACCAACCAATCAACAAACCAACCAACCAGGCAGAGAGACAAAAAACACAGCCTTTCTTTTTCCTATTTATTTTCTCAGGTTTTATTATGACGTCAGATTTAAAGTTGATTTAAACAGTGAATCAGTGACTCAGTTCCCTTACTCCTTGAGCAAAGAACTCTCACATTAGTAAGCATCAGTGACAAATGAAAGGAAAGAAGAAGAGATCTGATGGGGGTTAGACTTTCTAGCAGATGCCAATTTGCTAATATGTCACTTCACAAAACTATATAACCAGGGGTCTGGGAAACATAGGGAAAACATGGGAAACATGCCTAGCTGTGCAGCCATGGGGATGTAGCACCAGTTTTTATTGTTGTCTACAAAGGCCAAGGACAAAACTTGTTGCCAAACAAGCCTGGAGACAGCTGAAACTCTAGTGAGCATACTGCAAACACAGTGTTATAGTGTCAGTATCCCTTGCATTGGGACCCTAAGTCCTAAGTTCAATATTTATCATATTTTGAGGTAGCATCTTTGTTAAACAAGATCAGATGCAGATGGTGTGGTGGTCTGAATAGGTTTGTCTCCTCTATACCGATGTGTTTGAATGCTTACTTCATATGAAGTGGTCAGCATGGAACAATGCTTCCAGACATGAGAATAATGAACTAAACCTCTGAAACTGTAAGCCAGCCCCAATTAACTGTTTTCTTTTACAAGAGTTGCTTTGGCCATGGTGTCTCATCATAGCAATGGAAGTTGTAACTAACACAGAAATTAAATAGGGACTGGGATATTGCTGGGACAGGCTTAACCATGCATTTGTTTGGAGGAATGTGGATTTGGGGACTTTGGGTTAGGAACGCAGTGGAATGGTTCAAGTGTGACTTAATGGGCCATACTAGTAGAAGCATGGAAGACAGTGGTGCTGAGAGTGATTCGGACTGGGGGGGGGGTGCTGGCTCAAGAGGTTTTAGAGGAGAAGGATTTTTAGCATGTTGCTTACGGATCATGCTTGTTATATTTTGGTGATGAATGTGGCTGGTCTTGCCTTTCCCTGAAGAGTCTGTCAGAGGCTAAGGTGAAGAGATTTAGATGTATTGCATTGGCAAATGAAATCTCAAAATAGCCTAGTGTAGACTCTGTCCTTATGAAGAGAACATTTAGCAAATGAAGCAAGCTGTGCAAGAAATAAAAACACACACAAAATAAATAATTCAAAGATTAGAGGGGCACCAGAAAGTGGAATGGAGCTTAGTCTTGTGTTCAAGTAGATAAACAGATTAAAGATATTAAATAGAATTAAGGGAGTGGTGACTTTGGGGCAAGATTCCACTCAGCTAAGCTTCTACCTTTTGAAAAGGATTTTCTCCAAGGGACGTTGTATTGCTACCTATTCTAAATTTACAAGGTATTTGTGGTTGTGTGAGGGATAGACATATCATGTTAGGTGTTATTATGATCTGAGTATTGTTTTCATTTGGACATAAAAGGATATGAGTATATGTCAAGTTGTCAATGTGACTACATTTGGAATGAATTATAATCCAGAAATGGAGGGTCCATCTGTGAGCTGGATCCTGAGGCAGGAAGATGACATGCATTTGATCCAGATCTTGAAGCTAGAAGACATAGGCTTTTGATCTGAATCTTGACATAAAATAATACACATTTTCATCCAGATCCTCTGAAGCCTTTAATTCAGATATCAAAGCATAGTGGCCATGCTTATAAAAATCTATAATAAAAAAATAATTAAAGAAAAGCTTTGGTCCAGGCATGGTGCTACATCCCTTTAATTCTAGTACTTAGGGGACATAGGCAAGCTTATGTCTGAATTCAAGACCAGTCTGGTCTACAGAGCCATCCCAGAACAGCCAAGGCACTGAAGGAAACCACTGAAAACAGAAATCTGATAAAGATGTAATTGAACAAGGGTTTTGGGATGGGACATGTTTCAGCCCCAGCAAGCAGCAGAACTTGGCAGCTTTGTCCATGTGGTTCTGTCTTTAAAATCAAGGATGGAATTTCCTTCTGTCATCACTGAGGCCAGGAATTGTGTCACAGGTGTCCATGCATGGAAGCCCAGAAAGCCCATTGTGTAAGGTGGCCAAGATTGTACCTTATGCTGGCAGCCAGACTTGGTAATAACCCAGGTGGTACTGGTTTTGAAGCCATGAATGGATCATGGAGAGCAGCAGAGGCTTGGCACTATGAGAGGCCAGGAGAGGCTATTGGTGAAGGTGCACCCACAGTGGCAGTTGAAGGCCCGAGATTGAAGTGATTATGCAAAGAAGTTGAGATTTGGCACCATGAAGAGAGCCTATGAAAGGCTATTGGTGGAAGTGAAGCCCAGTTGCAGCAGAAGATGCATTGTTTGGGAGATGCCAGTATCATGGAATGACTACCACGACCACCACAACCACCACCAGCAGCAGCAGCAGCAGCAGCAGCGGCGGCAGCAGCAGCAGCAGTGGTGTTCCAGAAGCAGTGACAGTGAAGCCGAGGTTGCATTGGAGACCTCAAGAGATTAGAGATGATAGAGCCATGGGATACCTGCTGAGGAAAGCTTCTAACAAGGAGTGGAAACAGCCCAAGAGAAATGTGTTGCAGTCCACAACAATGAAAGGAGTTGGAGATCTAAAGAATGCTTTGACATCAGACATGGAGATGCAGAGTTTGTAGTTTGCTCAGCTGGTTTTCAGTCCTGCTTTGGTCCAGGATTTCCTCACTGTTCTCACTTGCCTATGTTTTGGAACTGTAATGTATATCCTGTGCCATGATATGTTAGAGTTATGTAATCTGCTTTTTGCTTTTGATTTTGTAGGGGACTACAGTTAAGAGATTGTTTGAATCTCAGAAGAGACTTTGAACTTTGGACTCTTAAACATTGCTGAGTCTGTAATAGATTATGGAAATTTTTGAAGTTGGACTAAATGTGTTTTCCATTATGTTGTCCTATGGGGGTCAGGGAGTGGAAATGTGGTGGTTTGAATAGGTTTGGCCCCCATGGACTCCTGCATTTAAATGTTTGGCTCATATGAAGTGTCCTGCATGCTGCCATGCTCCCTGCCATGAGATAATGGACTATATTTCTGAACTTGTTCTCCAGCCCCAATTAACTATTTTCCTTTATAAGAGTTGCTTTGGTCATGGTGTCTCTTAGCAGCAATGGAAACTCTAACTTGGACAGATAGGGTCCCCATAATGGGATTCATGATAAAAGTAAGAGAGCTCTCAGATGGTAGCATGCTTATTTTGTCTCGTCATGTGAGAGCCTCCATTGTGATGAACAAGAAAGCCCTCACAGATGTCAGAACTATACACTGGACTTCACCTGTCACTATGTGTAACCTGTGGTCAGAGGTCATAAAACCTGTAGTATTCAGCATAATGTAGTCGCAAATACAGATATAGGTATAGAATTCAGGTTACATATCATCTATTAAGACCACACACACACACACACACACACACACACACACACACAATGGAGTTTATGGAAAATTGTTGGAATCGGAAAAGTCATATTCATAATTAAGAGTAGAGCACCCTGTGTATGAAAATCATTTCTTCTCAGTATCAAAAATATCAATAATGCCTTCTTCAATGAGGGAAGAGGCATGGCCTCCAAGTGGGCTGTGCAAGGAATAGAGAGGAAAAAGCTGCACAGGGCGCAGTGATTCAAATGCTATTGCTAAAGGAAACATCATCTCATGAAATACTGCATTGTACTTTTTTCCTGTACATGGATATGATAAATGTTTCTACAAGTCACTCACTGTGCTTGAACAGGTTTTGGTAGAGAATTTCTTACACTGAATACTCAGTATGTAAGATTCCCCCTAGACAACTTTATCTTCCATGGTAGCTTTTCGGAGCATATGTATACCCTTATTTATACTTTTAATAAACCTCAGAGTTTAACATATTGGGGAAAGTGATGTCTTATGGTTTTAATCTCTGTATCCAGAAAGGAGACAAGGGATATTTCTCAATTTATCTAAGTTTATGCTACTTAATGTTATTTTGACACTATTTTTATAACTATTCATATTTATCTACTAATAAATTTAGACATGTCTCTTAATCTTCAAAGGCTTGTTTCTAGGGGATTATGATAAATACTATTGTTATTTGCAAATTATTGAGTATTAAATGAGATAATATGCATATAGGCTAATAATGCATAAAGGATAGTGCCTGGCATAGTCATCACTGTTAATCAATTAGGGAAATTGTATTAGCTGCTAGATTTATCTTAATTTTTTTAATTCATCACTTATAAAAAAGTTTTACCTGCTTTTCTAGATATATAATGAATTTCTATATTCATTGGGGTTTATCATTTACTAGACTATGAAGATTTCTAGCAGTATAGTAGGTGACTGTGCTGGCTAGTTTTATGTTAACCTGACACAAGCTAGAGTCTGTGGAGAAGAGAAAGCCTTGACTGAGAGAATGCCTGTATACGATCAGGTTATAGGCAAGCCTGTAGGGCATTTTCTTAATTAGTGATTCATTTGGGAGGGTCCAGGCCATTGTGGGTGGAGCCATCCTTGGGTAGGTGGTCCTGGGCTCTCTAAGAAATCAGGCTGAACAAGTCATGGGGAACAAGCCAGTAAGCAGCATTCCTTCATGGTCTCTGTATCAGTTCCTGCTCCTAGATTCCAGCCCTGTTTGAGTTCCTGTCCTAATTTCCTTCAGTGATGAACTACTATTTGGAAATGTAAGTCAAACAAACTCTTTGTTCTTTAACTTGCTTTTCGTTATGTGTTTCATAATAGCAATACTAACCTTACCCAAGAGAAGTTGGTGTAGAATAGTGGGGTATTGCTTTTAGAGACCTGACTATGTGTTTTGGGGGAGGATCGTGGAAAGAATTTGGACCCTTGGGCTAGAGAAGCCACTGACTGTGGAGAGTTTAGTGAACTGTTCCTTAGGAGATTGAAAGGTAAGAATGTCAAAGATACCTGATCAGGATCATGCCATACGCCAGAAAGTGGATCCTTCCTTATCACCTAGGCATAAGTATGCCTAGTTGTAGGGTGCCATAGACACTCAGTGGAAAGTTCCTTGGCATCCAAATTTTTAAAAAATTTAAAAGAAAAAGAGCATGATTTAAATAAAGTTGTGGTGTATGAGGAGGATATACCTCCCCCTTTTTTATTTTATGAAGATATTGTTTTAAAGTTCCATGGGCCCCTTCCACAATACCTTGTCCTTGAGGATTATAAGGAATCCCAGTAATATGGGTAATATTAAATAGTTGACAAAAAGTCTCAAATGTTTGACTGCAATAGCCAGTTCCATTATCTGTTTTTTTTAATTATTGGATATTTTATTTATTTATCTTTCAGATGTTATACCCTTTCCCCATTCCCCCCTCAAAACCCCTTATCCCACCCCTCTTCCTTCTTCTGTGAGGGTGTACCCCCTCCCATTCACCAATTCCTGCCTCCTTACCCTCGAATTCTCCCACACTGGAGCATCCAGCCTTCCTGGGACCAAGGCCCTCTTTTCCCACTGATTCCTGACAAGGCCATCGTCAACTAAATATACATCAGTAGCCACAGGTTTCCCATGTGTGTCCCAGGCTGGCAGTTTAAACCCTGGGAGCTCTGGTTGGTTGGTATTGTCACTCTCCCCATGGGACCGAAAGCCCCTTCAGCTCCTTCAGTCTTCTCTCTAACTCCTCCATTGGGAACCTCATGGTCAGTTCAATGGTTATCTGTGAGCATCCACCTCTGTGTATGTCAAGCTCTGAAAGAGTCTCTCAGGAGACAGGTATATTAGGCTCCTGCCAGCATGCACTTCCTGGCATCCACAACAATGTCTGCACTTGGGATGAATTCCCAGATAGGGCAGTCTCCAGGTGGTCCCTCCTCCATTCTCTGCTCTACACTTTGTCTCCTTACTTGTTTCTGTGAGTGTTTTGTTATTCCTTCTAATAAGGATGGAAACACACCCACTCTTTGGTCTTCCTTCTTCTTGAGCTTCATGTTGTCTGTGAGTTGTATCTTAGGTATTGTAAGCTTTTGGGCTAATATCTACTTAACAGTGAGTGCATACCATGTGTATTCTTTGATGATTGGGTTACCTCTCAGGATGAGATTTTTCAGTTCCATCCATTTGCCTAAGAATGTCATAAATTCATTGTTTTTAATAGTTGAGTAGTACTCCAAAGTATAAATGTACCACATTATCTGTATCCAGTCCTCTGTTGAAGGACATCTGGGTTCTTTCCAGCTTCTTATACTTTCTAATTGTGTTAGTGTGTTGAAGCCTGGCATGTCTCTTACAGGGGTCTATCAACCAGCTTTTTTCCTAGTGCCCTGAGTATTACAGAACCGTGGTTTTCTGAAAAAAAGCTAGCAAGTACTGGAAGAAGTGAGTTAGGCTTTAAGAAGAAGCAAGAGGGTAGTGGGCTTGATCATTGCTGGTATAACAGCTTTAATTACATTAATTGCTAGCACCATTGCTTCTGCAATTGCTTTGACACAAGAAGTTAAGACAGCTACTTTTGTTAATTAGTTAGCAAAAAAATGTTACTAATGTGTTGAGTATACAAGAGGATTTAGATAGGCATTTGTAACATCAGATTGATGCTCTTTATCCTATTTAAATATGTGGAAGGAGGTTCAGAGATTAAGTGTGAGGAACTATCGTGTCAGGCCAAATACCAATGGATTTGTGTTACTTCTAAAATTCACAATGATAGTCATTATAATTAGGAAAAAGTTTAAAGATACTTGCAGGGTATTTGGCATAATTCTAACACCTCTCTGGGTGTTTTAACTTTGCATAGTGAGATTATGAATTTAAAGAATGCTGCTCCGCTGAGCTTTGATGCTGCAGATAATGCTGATAAAATTATCCATGGCTTGAGTTCAGTATTTCCATTTTGGTCAAGTGTCAAGAATGGCATATATATCTTGATCACACTAGCCTTTTTGGCCTGGAAATACTTTTATTCCTGCTCATCACGTTAAAGCTTGTCTTTAACAACATCAACATGTTGGCAGCAAAAGTACATGACTTGAAACTGAAAATTGACCCCCAGAGTTATTAATTTAACAGGATGACAAGTCAAGGATGGGTAAAATTCTGCACAGAGCCTTACCAAGGACAAAGAAATGGGCTGTTTGGTAAGAATTTGGCATTGGCCAAGGACAAGGAAATGGGCTTCAGGCAGAATCTGACATTAGGCTAGAACAAAGAAGTAATTTCAGTCAGGGATCTAAAATCTTATACAAGAATAAAGAAATAATTTCAAGCAGGAATATAAATCCTAGGCTAGAACAAAGAAGTAGGCTTCAGGTATGAAAATGACTTTGGGCTAGGACAGGGAAGTAGGCTCAGATACTTTGGTCATCCTGATAAGCCCTTAGAAATAGTGATCATGGGACTTTGTTTATTGCCTTGCTTGTTCTTTAACTATTGGTGTTTATTGTCTTGCTTGTTCCTTGACTATTTGTATCTATTGAATTGCTAGTTCCTCAACTTAGAACTGACCTTAATACTTGCATGTAATTAAGATGGTATAAAACCAAAAAGGAAAAGGAGGGATAGGATAGGGAGTTTATGGGGGGGGTGGGGAATGGGGAAAGGGGATAACATCTGAAATGTAAATAAATAATATATCCAATAAAAAATTGAAGAAACAAAAAGATGCCATTCGGAAAACCAAAACTACAAGAAAACAAAAAACAAAGCAAAACAAAAACAGACAAACAAGCAAACAAAAAGAATGTCAAAGAAATTACAGACAATGAAGGCCTAGATCAGGGCCATTTGTTATTTTGAATTAAGATTTTTTTGGTGTGTGTGTGTTCTGGTTAACTGGGGCTAAGGAATCAGCTGTAATTAATAAGATACCAGAATTTCTAAAGTGACACCTTTGTTTTGCTGGGATATTCAATGCTGGTCAGCCAGAGCTGAGAAATTAGCAGTGATTAAGAAGAGATCAGCATGTTGAGGTGAAATCTTCTGGGAAGTGCTTTCTGAGAGTCAGCACACACAACCTGTGTTCTGGACATGGCAAAAGTTGAATCTTGTGCTGACAGCTGAATTTGGTAGTGTAAAAGTCACCTAGTTGGTGCTGGTTTTGCAGGTATGATGGGGTCACAGATAGCAGCTGAGGCTTAGCACTGCATGGCAGGGCTGGAGTCCCCTAAGAAAGTCCAGGAGAGGATATTGGTGAATGTGCAGCCCATTTACAACTAAAGATTCCAGAACATTGGAGGTGCCAGTACCATGAAATGACCACCAAGAACAGCAGCAGCAGTGGAGTGGAGCCAGCCAGAGCCTAGAAGACAAGCTGTGTGTGTTGCAGAGGGCACTGCCAGAGAAGTGACCCAAGCACTTCCTTTTAAAGTAAGAATATATTCAACTTAAGTTGGATTTTTAACAGGAGCCCACAGGTGAGAGATTTTGAACTTTTTAAGTGAGATTTTGTATCTTTAAAGAAACTAGACATTTTAAGGAGCTGAACTTTTAAAATGTTTGAATTTGAAATTATTTTTTTAATGTGAGATGTTGGGGGTAAATAAGAAAGGAAAGGTTGTGGCTTAATAGTAAGGTGTTTGTGGGTCAAGTTTCCGAGGGGTCGTTTGTACTGGATAGTTTTATGTCAACTTGTTTTATGTCATTAGAGAAAAGGGAGCCTCAACTGAGAAAGTGCCTCCATCAGATGAGACTGTAGGCAAATCTGTAGGGCATTTTCTCCCTTAGTGATTGATATTAGTGGGCCCAGTCTATTGTAGTAGAGCAAACCCTGGGGAGGTGATCATGGGTACTATAGGAAAGCAGGCTGATTAAGCCACTGGGTATAAGCCTCCTTCAGAGTTTCTGAATTAGCTTCTGATTTCAGGTTTCACATTTGCTTGCATTCCTATTCCTACTTTCTTTAGTGATGAATTAGAATTTGGAAGTATAGGCTGAACAAGCTGTTTGCTCCCTAACTTACTTTTGGTAATGGTGCTTTATTGTGACAATAGTAAAACTAAGACTGGCTTAGTGTTTGAAACAGGTAAGAAAAATCATTGTGAGCATTTGTGTGTATGTTTTTAATATTGAGTCTTTTTGAAAACTTCCATTATCACATTGGCTTAAACTTACAGAGTTGCATACTCTAATGGCAAGAATAACATCTGAGCCTGTCTCCATCTTGGGTTATAAAAGATGACAGCTACATTTGATATGGCCCTTCTCAGGATATATAATTCTTATGATAATAGAGTTAAGTTTTGTGTTGGGAATCTAGTTCAGTGATTGAGAACTTACCTACATGCACAAATATTGCAACACTGAGTTTGAACCCTAGAGTTGAAAAGAAAATCAAAAGTCAGTTTCTGCTTTCTTTCTATGTGGAATTACTTTTTCAATGTTGAAAAATTTGATCATATTCTAAGTTGTTTTTCAGGCGTATAGTGTATGGTATCATGGTTTTACAAATTTGATCTAATTTTATTTTGGCAAATTAATAGACTTCTTGCAGGATTTTCACACAGATGAGATAAAACTTACATGGTTTTAATGTATTGTTGCAATAAACTTCTGGGTTTCATTTATCAATATTAATCTACAGCAACTAGATCTATATACATAAGAATGATTTAAAGTTCAATATTTGTCAGACTTTGGAATTGAATTTTTAAGGAATTCATTACATTTTGAGATTCCCTGTGTATATTCTAAAAGTGTTTACATAGTGGAGGGAAGATGCTTCTTAAAAGTAGAAATATCTCATAAATCTGTCTCGAATTGGCACATTTTCTGAGAGTAACTCTCCGCCGTCATACTTTCTCTCCTCTTAGGTTATTACTGCATTCGTGTCTTTCTTTGATCCTCAATCACTTTAATGTTTTCTTAGAACAACATCTCTTGACTGTAGGATTTTCTTTTTTAAAAGGAGACAAGTAGAAAGACAGACTATCTTGCTTGTGATGTCCTCTGAATGTATGCCCCATTTCCCTGCCTATAAAATAGAGCAGTTGGATAGGACCCCATCTATTGTCCATTCCAGGTTTTAGCATATTTGAAGGAAGGAATTTTAATTCAAAAGTCATTAAAGGCATCATTCTCCTGAAAATTTCCCTCTACCTCCTTAGGGCAAGTATCATCACATTTCTTACCTCCCCCTTTCAAGAAACTTAGAGTTCTTTTTCATCTATTAAATATTATGTCCTTAATTCCAGAGTCAGTTTGCACAGATTGCTGTAGGGATGTGTCCTGCCTCCCCCTCCACATCTAGACTTACCTTCATTGTTTTAGTCGCCAAATCCCAATTTACCTAATCTATCAAGTCTACACTGGGGAGCCTTTCTATTTGTCATGCTCCACATGGCACTTGGGTCCTGTCCCCTACACCAGCATGTGGTCTGTGCTATACTACATAGTCATCTCTTATGACTCCATGATAAGCTGGTTTATGGTGCTTGTAGATGACCCTACAGGGTATGTTTATACCTGAAGGGTGTGCAGACTTGGATGGCTGAAACCTTCCCTGAAATCTCTTGCAGCTGGGAATGAGGCAGCCTCAGAGACTGGAGACTTTGCTTTTCATTTAAGGGTTCCCTCAATCTGCCACCCATACAGATCTTTTTAATGTAGCACTTTATTCCTTGCTGTAGAAAAGGGAAAACTTCCATCCAGGGTAAGCAGGCATGATATGAAATTACAAATTATGATATATCTTTCAGAGTCTTAAGTGTAAGGAATGCTCCATGGCTCCATGGGCCATGCCAAGGTTGCAAAAGTATATGGTCACTATTGTGTCAAGTACTGGAGCTGCACAGAACAAAGAATGGCATTTGTGTCTTTTCTGATCCCTGTTATATATGTATTTTGATTATTTGGCTCTCCATGGAGGGAAATCTAGGACGTATTCTTTCAAATCTAACTGAGTTTTCAGGGCTGTCAATGGTAATGATTCTCATCCAAGTCTTTTTCATTTCTTCCCTCTTTACTTGTTCTTGCTTTGTTTCTTCCTAATCTTCATGGGTATCACTGTGCACTCACATGAGTTCAAAATCCTTCTTGTTTTTCATAGAGGCTGTCACATTTTAAAAAGGGCTATCTCAAGGACAGATAGCAAAAATGAAACTAGTATTCGAGTAATGTCTTTTGAAAGTTACTTAGTGATTAAACAAACACCATTCATAAAATGTCTCCATATGGCCATTTTTTTTCTGTGATGCCTAATTTGGTCGCCAAGTTGACACATCTGAGAGGAAGGACCTCAATTGAAGACCTGCCTCCATCAGATTAGCCTATGGGTATGTCTGTAGGCAATTACCTTGAATATTAATTGGTGTACGAGTTCCCAGTCCACTCAGGGTACCAGTCCCCACACAGGTGAGTGTGGGTCATATAAGGAAGGTCGAAGAGCAAGCTAAAGGAAGCAACCCAGTGAGCTGTGTTCCTCTGTGGTTTATGATTCAAGCTCCTGCCTTGGCTCCCCTTGATGGTAAACTGGGAAGAGTGGGGGGCTGACATTGGGATATAAAGTGAATAAATACATTTTAAAGAATAACATAAATAAAAAAATAATCTGGAAAAAATTCTAGATTTATACTGGCCATGCTGAAATTTAAAGATTCAAAATGATTCAGTTTATAAACATCTGAATCAGCTGTGAACAGAACTTTCTTTTAGGGAAAATTCCTAAGTTACTGGAAGAGATAATCAATATATGAAATAATGTCTTTGGTGCTTAAATTAGAAATAGTAATGCAATTAGTTGCCATTTTCAAGACAGAATTCTTGTCTGACAAAGTGACAAAAGATGAGCCTAGTTGATTGTGTTGTTTTTCTAGAAAGAACAATGCTGGACATGTATGGAAAGTTATACAACTTCTAACTAGCTAGTATTTTTTGCATCTCAAATGTTTCCCAAATGCCACATATTAGTAGCTAGTCACAAGCCCGTGGTGCTACTGAAAGATGGTGTAACTTTTAGAACCCAGGGGAAAGGTAAATTACTAGGATTAAGCCTTTGATTGACTTCTGAGAGCTCAGCTTCTTTCTGTCTGTTTGATTCTTGGCTACCTCAACATCAGTAGCCTTGTATCGCCACACACCCCAACCATGAGACATTCTTCACACATTCCCAGGAACAATAGTACTAACTAAACATTAACTAAAGCATCTGAAAGCAAGAGAAAAAAACCCCCACAAACTCAATTCACTTTAACATGCTCTCAAAGATTTAGAACACATCGTAGAAGTAACATCAAATTCAACTTAAACCATAGAAAATGTTGGGGAATTCATTGAAAATGCTATTTACCTTTCCACAAGATTATTTATTTAAAAATGAGTGTATCCACAAGTGTATGTGTATATAGTTTACTATGCAAATAAACTTTAAATATTTCTCAGCATAGTTTGGTATAATGGAATAAAGGGGACTGTGGGACCATGATAGGATGGCTTGGGTTTTGGTAGAAGCACTGGCAAGAAATAGCTGGAGAACCAACAGATGTTTATGCCTGTGAGGGACGGGCATCACTTCTGCCAGGCTCTCAGAATTCAGGCTCCTGACAAGCAGTCTAAGTAAGACCTCCATTTGATCTGCACCATTCAGTCACATAGGGCAACACTCTACCAGTCCCTCCACAGGTAGAGGTCATGACTACAGGCCTCAGGCCCTAGAGAGATTTCCATATTAATGAGATGCCTAAAGGCCAGAGGGTGTAGCCAATTACATATTCTTTTTTTCCCAGACCCTCCTCCCCCTCCCTCTCTATTTAAGTCAGGTTTGCCCTGACCTGAAGGGGGGTGCATCCAGATTCAACTACCATCTATCATGAAAATAAAGCCGTTTTGGAACCATGGACTCCCTTGTGTCTTTTGGGTCCTGCTGTGGAGTTCTGCAGGGGAGATCCGCCTCTTCAAGCAAGCTAGTGGAGCCATGACCCTGCCAATCGAGTATAATAACCTAGTTTCTTCCCGAGGGGCGTCTGAGGCTTCTTTCTTTTCTTCCCGCTCCCTCACTTCTCTCTGTATGCAGGTAGCGCACCTGCACACCTACAGTCTCTGTCCTTCCGTGGCCTCAGCGGCGTCTGAGAGCCCAAGGACTTGAGACCAGTCAGTCCCTGTCTGCCTCCTGGCCCAGGGATCCCCAACTCAAAGAGCCCCTGCCCCCCCCACCCCCCATGGAACTCCAGACTGAGTTCACTCCCTGCAGGCGGTGGGGAGGGGGCGGGGGGGGGAGGGTCCTAGCAGCATCTCATAGCCTAGTGCCCGCCTGGCACTATGTGGAAGGGGACTAGTCAAGAATCCTGCACTTCTGCCTCTCTCTGGAGGCATGCCTCCCTGAGGCACCCGTGAGGAGCGGAAGATGCGAGGGGACCACAACACAACCCAACAGAACAAATCCATGCCCACGTGAAGGCCATCATTTCCCCACAGAGGACGATTCCTATCGTTTTATACACTGTGAAATAATGTATACGGGTGAAGTGAAAGAAAAAATGGGAGGCGAGAGGTCTCTAGGGATGAGAGGTATGGTGATACAGAAGAAGGTAGGAGGGGGAGAGGGAAGAGCAGGACACATGTGATCTGGTAGGGGAAATGGAAATGGGGTGCTCTTTCATGAGGGGGAGGGAGGTAAGTATAGAAAGAGGGAGGTGGCTAAAATAATATTTAGGCTATCTGAAAAGCCACAAGAAATCAAACTATCCACTCTTTACCTAAATACTCCTATAATACACACCATTCTCTGTCAATGAACTTAAAAAAAAAATCAGCTGATAAAACTCTTCCAAGGAATCTGATTTTTGGCTTAACAAACCCCACAATACCAGACCTGAGAAGCTCTCTTTTGAGTTGTAGGTTAGGAGTGCTGTCTGAGAGATACAGATCATACACCCTACTGCTGCTTTCTTTGTTTGTCGAGCAGAGGTAGATAGTGTTTATTGCTGAAGGAACCATTCACTTCACACACAGAACCCAGAGATCCCTGAGCTAGAACTGACCTGAATGCCCCCTCCCTGAATACAAGCTTTCACGGTACTAGCAGAGCCATGCACGCTTTCAGAGGAGAGAAAGAACCAAGAGTTCCACCAAGCTATGTTGTCTATGAACAATCAGCATGCCATGATAATCCTAAGGGTGCAGACCTTGGCAGTAATCAACAGCTAGCTAATAAGACTTAAAATCCATGGACTCAACAAGAAGGAAGCTGTGTGTGGTATTAGAAACCTAGCTACTACTCTGTTGGTAAAGTCATGGTTGCTGGAGAAGAATATACAACCACTGATTTTCTAAATGAACATAAGCCCTTACAATGATCTGTAAACATTTGTCCTTTTGCCTACAGGTACATTTCTTAACTAATGTCCATTCATGTGGAGATTAGATAAGATTAGCTTCTTCCCAGCAGTTTAACTAAATACAAAGTGTTTGCTTTCTGATGCTGTGATAAAACATTCCAAATTAAGGCAATTTGGGAAGGAAAGGATTTATTTGTCTTACACATCCTGATCATAGTCCATCACAGAGGGAAGTCAGAGCAGGTACTCAAGTTAAAACAGTGGAGGCAGGCACTGAAGTAGAACCATGGAGGAAAGATTCTTGCTAGATTGTTACCCATGATCTTCTCAGCCAACTTTCTTATACAACCCAGAACCACTAGCTTGCGATCTTGTCACCCTTGTGAGCTGAGTTCTTTGTGGCTATGATTAACTAATAAGATGCCCCTCCCTGATGTAGATATTTTTTCAAGTGAGTTTAGTACCTTCTGGACCACAATATAGATAGTGTCAACCTGACAAAACACTATAAACACAAAGTGTCTAGTGAGTTAGCCACTTTCTTTTTTTTTTAAAAATAATTTATTTATTTTTTCTCAAATCATAATTTATTCACACAGGGGTTATAAACACAGAAAGGCAGGATGTGGGGAAGGGGATGACACTGGAATGTGGGTGTTCAGGGGGAATACAGATATCTTTCAGAACCGGGTATTGGCTGGGTGAAGGTTCAGGGGACAGGTCACTATGACTCTGCCTATAACTCACTTGTCCTTATCTAAGAGGTAGATAGTGTTTATTGCTGAAGGGACCATTCACACACAGAACCCAGAGATCCCTGAGCTAGAACTGACCTGAATGCCCCCTTAGCCAGTTTCTCATTCTGGCCCTTTGCTATAGTATGGTCTCTTGTTGATTCTGTCTGCTTACTAAGTTTTTGTGCATCTAAGATTTCAGTTCCCTAGGAGATATACCCAAGATTCTAACTGTTGATCCATCTAGAATGTATACATTTAGTATTTTAAGAACATGCCAAAAAAGCTGGAATCTTTTTTTACATCCACATTAGCAATAAATTTATTTTCCCTACATAGATTTTAGCATTCAAAAGTTACATATAGACTCAGATGTGTGTATATAATGATTAATTTTTACAGTTCTGATAGTTGTGGTATTACTTCCCTGTGGTTTTAGTTTCCACTTACGAGCATTTATAATTAAATAGTATATATCCATCCTACATGTATAGTTTTTAAAGATGTAAATGGCATGTTAACTTGTATTTATCTAATTGTGGATTCATCGAACATTAGTTGAGCACAGTCATGTGTGTAAGTTTTCTATCCAGTTCCACTGACTTCATTTACCGCCAAAATCAATTGCCTTTAACATCATGTACAGTCATTTCTCTCCATTCTACTTTGTCAAGGTTATTTAGCTATTTTAAGTCCCTAAATTTAGAAATTTAATTATAAGATAGCCCGTGCCTACAAAACACCTTGCTGTGACTTTGGTAAGAATAGCTTTATATCATTTCAGACAACTCAAGGGGAAATCTTCTGTATTGAATCTTCAAAACTCTAAAAACGCTATGTCTCTGCTTTTGTGGGGTTTTATTTTCCTTCCTCTTGTCGATATTTTCTGATTTCCAGTCTACCTTATTAGTCTGTCCCTAACTAATTAATTTCCTAGAGCTTGATTATAAATTGAAGTATGATATTAATATTGTTATCTCTATGTGACTTGTTTGAATACAGTCATGTAATCAATTTGTGTACGTTGATCCTATGACCTACAGGAATTTATTATTTTTAGGACTTTTGTGGACTCCTCAGCTTTAAAATTAGTATACGATGTAATTGCCTTCATTGAGGCATTTTTTATACATATCTTGCTTCAGTTGCTCCTCCTTCCCTTGCTTCTCTCCACCATTTTCCTGATCTCCAGCTCACTTCTCGCTGTACGAGTTCTATCCACTTTGATGTCACGTACATTCTATATCCTCCTCCTCCCTTTTTGATCCAGTTTCTAGTTTTATGGCACCTACCTAGTTAAATGTTAAAGACACCCCCCCCACATGAATGAAAACATGTAGTATTTTTCATTTTCCTTCGTTACCTCATTTAAAATACTAATTTCCAGACCCATTAATTTCAATGAACATTTCATAATTTCATTTTTTTTCTGAAGCTGAGTAAAATTCCATTGTATATGTTCATCACATTCTGTTGTGTATCACATTTTCATTATCTGTTCATCTGTTGATAGACATCTGCTGTCACTTGTTTTCTTCATAATAGCCACTCTGACTGGAGTGAGAGGAAATCTCAATGTAGTTTTAATTTCCATTTCCCTTATGGCTACAGAAGTTGAGAAGTCTTAAAATTATGTGTGTGTGTGTGTGTGTGTGTGTGTGTGTGTGTGTGCATGAGAGAGAGAGAGAGAGAGAGAGAGAGAGAGAGAG
>NW_021604630.1:4620679-4640841 GCF_004785775.1 Grammomys surdaster
GAGAGAGAGAGAGAGTCAACTTATAGAACTCAGAGGTCTTTCACTGCCTTGGTTGGCTTTATTCCTAAGCACTTTGTTTTGTGGAAAGCATTGTAAAAAGTGTATGTTTCCTAATTTACTAGTTTATTTTTCAGATACTGATCTTTGTCTGTTGATTTTAACCTTGAATCTTTACAGCAAAAAAATATTTCAGATCTAAATGTGTTCTTGTGAACTTTGCAGAATCTTTAAATAGAATCATGTCTGCAAATACGCTTTTTTTTTAAAAAAAAAATTCTTATTTGTATTTCTAACCTTTTTGTCTCTTGTCATATTCCTTTAACTTGGTTTTGAGCCCTGTACTGAACAAGAATAGAGATAGTGGGTACCTTTGGATTATTTCCATATTTTAGAGGAAATGTTCTCTTTTCTGCACTTAGTTTATTGTTGGCTATATGTTTATCATATATGGCCTTTTCTATGTTTCCTTAAGATTCTAATTTCATCAGAAGTTTGTCATGCTGACATGGTGAACCTTTTCACATTTATGAATCCAATAGTATTAGTCTAACTGTATACCGCAAAATACCTTTTGATTCATGTTTGTGGAATTAATTGTACATCCCTAGAATAAAAGTAACATTGCCATATAAGATAATTTCTTCTTAATATATTCATGAATTTTGTCTGCAAGTATGGTATTGATAATATTTTTAAGCATTTTTCTGTAAAGAACTTGCAAATAAGAATCATCCCGAGGCAAGATTAACACAGACACTCAAACGTGCATTTTCACAGACTCAAAGTATACATGTTGTAATGAATTTCTGTGCAGTTTTAATTGCCATTCTGAAACTTAGAGTTTTGCTTTGTATTTTATGTCTTCATTATCAGTTACATTCTTTAGGTAGCTATCCACAAATAAAACTTTAAAGATCCATGACAGACTTAGAACCAGTAAAACAACTGGCTTTATCTTTTCCTTTGCAACTCATATCTCAATTACCTTATTTTGTCTTTTTTCATGCCTTAATTTTATTTTCTTGTTCTTTTTGCTACATGTTCTATTATGCTCATGGACCACTTGTTGACTTATGTGCATGTATACATTATAGAATAGAATTTGTACATAGGGGAGGATATCCATTTTTCCCGAGGATTGTTGACCTCAGTTAAACATTCTAACTTCATTCAATTTCCTGAAAATGTTGTGATTGCACTTTTCTTTGGTGCATTTTAAACGTGTTCAGATTTTCATTATTTATTCATTTGTTGATGGAAAACTAGATTGATTTCATCTTCTTGCAATAGTCAGTAGAGCAGCAATAAACATGTGTGTAGAACTCTGTGGTATGGTAAAATAACCAGGTTATGTTCTAGAACTTTATTTAAGTTTTTCAGCCTCCAAAATGATTTTCAAAATGGGTGTGCTAATTTGCATCCACGCCAACAGTGAATAGCTTTTCCCCTTTCCCATGGACCCTTTGAAACATTTTGTTGAGCATTTTTGTATTTATATTCATCAAAAACAGAAATTTCTTTTGTAACTTTGTTTTATATCTACCTCGTCTTTGTATCAGGGTAATACTGGCTTTGTAGAATTTTTGGTAACTATTCCTTCTTTCTGTTTCATGAAACAGTTTGCCAGTATTAATGTTAGAACTTGCTTCTTCTGGAATGCAGTACCGAGTAAGTTGCCCATGTTCTAGTGGATGGCCCTATAACCATGGACGTAATAGCATAAGTAATGGACTCAGTGAGTAGAAAGAAGAGTACAGAAAGATGGGAGGAAAATATTATGAAGGGTTGGAAGAAGTTGAAGGGGAAGGACTAAGTTAGATTGGATCAAAACTAATGGGTTATACATATGAAGTTCTCAAAAAATATTATATAATGCATACATACATACATACATACATACATACATAATACATACATATTCTTTCTCTAATTCCTCTCTTATATGCCCCTACCAGTTTTTCTCCAAATTTAATTTGCTTTTCTAAAACTGAAGCAGAAGGAGAAGGAGGAGGAAGAGGAGGAGGAGGAGGAGGAGGAGGAGGAGGAGGAGGAGGAGGAGGAAGAGGAGGAGGAGAAGGAGAAGGAGGAGGAGAAGAAGGACCTAGCTTTATGTTGCTTGAGAGTAGCCTCAGTGGTTAAGAACACAGTTTATTCTTTCTGATGACTACAGTTCAGTTGCCACCACCCAAATGATGGCTAACAATCACCAATAACTCAGTCCTTGGTTACATAATGCCATATTCTCGCCTCTGCAGATATAAGGTGTGAAGGTGCCACATAGACACACATGTAATCAGATACCTCAAACACATATATGATGAATTTAAAGTGAAAACACAAACAAGATGAATTAAAAAGCAAACAAGCAAGAACTCCTGTAAATCCACATAATATTGCCATTCGTGGGTATTGAGCCATCTACTGGAGCTTGGGTTGTCTTTTAGTTATTGCATCTCTGAAGAATATTGACTCTCTTTTCCCCAACATCCATCAAGTACCAAAAAGGATTTTGTTTGTTTTGACTGTGCCCAGGTCTCAGACATGCAGTTATAGATGCTGTGAGTTCTTATGTACAGCTGGCCTTCCCTATCTGGAAAACATCATTTTGATATATGAAGTCACCCACTAGTTCTGGCTCTTAAAATCTTCATACCCCCCTTCTGTGATGATCCCTGATCCTTGGGAGTGATAATTCTTCCTTTTCTCACTCCATGGCATTTTCTTCTTACTCTTCACAGATATGCAGATATTTTACTTTCAATGCAAACTAAAGTTTACTTGAAATTATTATATTATTGTATTTTTATATTATTATTATTATTAATTACATAAGAGGCGGTATTGTGATATAGATGTTGCATTTAGGACTAAGTACTTCATACTTTCTTCTCTCTGCATGATGACAAGTTGTGGGTCTATGCTGTTTAGTTCTATTTGCTTTTGTTTCTGTTTTTAATGTAGAGTCATTTGGAAAGAGAGGACTTCATTTGAGCAGCTGAGTCCATAAGACTGGCCTATAGGGTTGTCTTTTGGACATTTCCTTGATTAAATATGGATGTATCTAGGGCCCAGAATATTCTGAGCAGTGTCACTCCTGAGCATTCTGGTTTTGAATACAAGAAAACAATCTGAGAATAAAAGCAGTTTAATGAGGATCCATTCTCCATGCTCTCTGCTTCAGTTCCTGCCTTTAGGTATTGCCTTGAGTTCCTGCCTTGGCTTCCCTATATGATGGATTATAATTGATAAGCCAAATCAACTATTTCCTCCATAAATTGGTTTCAGTTAGTATTTTCTCACAGAAGCAGAGAAGCAAACCAGGACAAGGTCTTGTAGTCAAGTGCCATCTGCCAAGGACAGATGATCCCCAGATGAAGGCTACGAGTCGCATATATCTATGGGTATTAAATTAAAGTCTCTGTAGATACTCTTTACCAAATGAGGATAATCATTTCCCTCCTACTTATCACAGAGTTTGTTTGTTTTTCTATCACAGGCAACTGTTGACTGTTTTCAAAAACTTCTGCCTTATCAAACTGATATGATTTTCTAGAAGTTCATCAGATTTCTTTGGTGGGTCACTGATACACTTCTAACCCTTCCAATCCTCATCTTCTTTATCAGATTGTATAAATAGTAATGCTTTGTGGCATTTTTTATTCATCTTTGCAGGTGTGCAGAAATTACACTTTTTATTTCCAATGTAATCTGAAGCTTATTTGAAATTATTACATTTTCTAGCTTGAAGAGTACATTTGTGCTGGAATTTTAATATTGAGCAGCTGATTGTGTTATAACATTGTTATCAAAGGGTGTTTTCTGTGGTATTACCTCACTAATGAGTATGTCATGATTTTCTGTGAGGCCTCCATCTAGTCAAGTAGGATAACTGAAGGCAAGGTTTCAATTATTAAATTATGTACCATGATGAAGTTCATGTACACTTTATATTACTCAGACTGTCTAGGTCCACATTCATCTCCATGAACTTCTTTTATCCTACCTCAAAGAATGTAAGTTAAAATTTCCCACAAGTTCTATGTTTATACATATTTATCAATATATCCATTACTATAACTTTTATCTTTCACATATCAATACTTTGCAATAGATGCAAGAAACTTTGAGTTTTTAACACATGAGTTAGCTGGTTTGCATGTGCTGCTACAGAACATACTTGAATCTAGCTTTGTCATCACAGCATTTGCATTCTTTAGTTTGAATCTCTTTATAGGCAATACTTTTTTCTTCATGGAACAAAATTGTTTCACCCAGTTTTCACATACATTAGATTGTATAGTGGCTCGCTGGATGTCTTGAAATATCCTCTTATGTTTATTGCCTTGTGACTCTTAACTTATGGGTTTTGCATGTTGGATTTTTTAATCTCCAGCTCTCAGTACTTCCATACCCAGATCTGGCTGTTTTTTACAGTCTTGAAAATCTGCTCCTTGGTCTTTCCCACCACTTGTTTCTAGTCCTCTAACACTAGTTCCTGTATTCATGTCTTGCTTTACTAAGCTGGGCCATTGGAAAGTTCCTCATTAAGTGTCCTCATAATTATACTTATCCAACTCTTGCTTATTATCTTTTTTCCTTTGGCTGGGTACAATGTAGTCAGTTAAAACTTTATTTTTCCGGGTAATTAGTAAGAATTGGTTAATTTTGAATGTTCACGCTTATGTCTGTGTGGTTATATTTCCTTGTGTAAATAAAAATCTTTTTGCTTTCATACTCAGTGTTGTTTATTTAGCTTTGAAAATAGTAACTTTATTAGCATTTGCCAACATGAGGCTCAGTTTATATTTTCTTTAACCCAGTATGCTCTACTTCAAGTCTCTTTGCATATAATCTCAATAATGAATGGGACTCTCTCCTTTCGTTTCTTTATTTATTTATTGAGAGGCAGTCACTATTCACATGCATATACATGTTCCAATTTTCTGCTGAAATCTTTTGCAATTTTACTCGTTTCAGTAGCTCATATTATCTAATCATATCCACTGTACACATAGATTTGTTTCCACAGGCGTCTCTTCAGTCGCCACAGAGACATCTGTGGCATCTTCTCTTTGCTTTTACTTGGCTCACGTTAGCTTAACTGGCTCACACTTTTGTCTTCCTATCTTGAATTGATTCCTCCCAGGAGTTGCAGTTCTTCTTGCAATGAGTATTTTAACAGCTGTTTATCTTATGACAATTTTATTGAAATGTCTAAGGTTATAATGATTATCATCAGTTGTATTGCAACGATCTGACATTTGTTTTTTTTTTTTTTTGACTTTTAGCTCTTATGAAGGCTTCTTACATTATATGGTTTTATCATAGTTTATGTTTATTAATTTATTTTCATTTAAAAACACAATTCAATTTTATGTGAATGAGTATGGGTTTTTCTTATATATATGTATGCACACTATGTGTAAGTCTGATCTCCATGGAAGCTAGAAGTGAGTGCTGGATCTATTAAAACTGGAACTATGGATAGTATTGAGCCACCGTATAGTTGCTGCAAATTGTTATGTGCTACCATGTGTCCTAGGGAGACATGAACAAATGTCTGCTCATTCCAGATAGGTAACTGACAAGAGACCAAAGTATGAGCACTACCAATGTCCAGGATGGTTACCTAATAAGTTTTATTGTGATGAATTAAAGGGATACAAGTAGAGGAGCAGAAATAACTCAAAGACAGATGCTCTACCAACATGGTGATCTGAGAACATAGTGTACACTGCATCTGGTGTAGGTGGCTTGACAGGTTGGAGAGCATTCTTTCCAGGAGGCTCTGAGGGTCTGACCTTCTTCCAGGCAGCTCAGCTGCTATTTGTTTCTTCTATGTTTCTTGGGTGATCTCTGTTTCTTCTTCCAAGCTGCTGGGGTTATCTCAGACTACTCTTTGAGGCTTTATTTATCTGTAACTGATTTCAATACTCTTTGCTGTTTACATGCTTTTGGGGAAAGAGAGGTCTAGTTAGTCTTATCAGTTTCAGGGACTTCCTGAACCTATTTTGAGTTATTCAATTCCTGAATAAGGGAGCTTTTCCACAAGATGGAGTGTTTTGCCTTCCCTAGATAGTCCTATTACTTTATCTCCTTGTAAACATCCTGTCTTAAAATATCCTTTGTTTCCCTCCCCTTTTATACCCTATGTCTTAAAAAGTTTGCCTCCTAGATGGAGGAGGGTTTTTAATTTTTTAAAATTTCATTTGGTTTTTAATTCATTTAAATTCAATGGTTTAGATACTTCTATTTGAATAAAGATCTTTGACATTTGCTGTCACAAGATATGAGAAAAATAGGTGTTTATCTTCTCAGACAGAAATTACATTTATGTTTACAGATTGAATTTTTAATACAAATTATAGGGACAGGAATCAGTTTGGAACACTCCGTGCCCAAGTTCTCAGCACAAAGGAGATTTATTTTCCCCACAGGGACAAAGATCAGGGAATTAGAGACAAAGACGTGAGATAGAAGATGAAAGAGAAAGAGAAAGGAACAAGAGAGAGGAAGGAGAAGATGGGTGTTTGTCCTGGAGAACAGAGGACTGCTTCTGTATAGAGAGGAGACAGACATAGCATGTAGGAAAATGGCGGAAACACCTGTTAAGATGAGATGTTTAATTTGACTGGGTATATTAATTAGGTGAGCCAAAGAGGGGTTTTTGATTGCTGGAGTTCAATACTTTGATACCTAGACCTTGGTAATCAGCCCCAAGAGAAGGAAGTGGCCAAATAAAGGAATGGACCTTGGAAGCTAGCTTTAGGAATGTAATCTAGCAGTTTTTCAGGAAGGCAGAGAGAATGGGAAAAAGGGTAAGGCCCACAAGAATCATGTTTGCTATGCTAGCTAGAGTCCCTTTACTAATCACTAAAGTTACAGTCTTCTTTAACTGAGTGTCAACCACACTGCAGGGCAGGCCACATGCCTAGAAGTACTTAGCCAATACAAAATTCCTATTTCAGTTTCCTATTCCAATAAAAACTTCCTATTTCATTTTGCTTTTTGGGGGATGGTTTTGTTTTATTTTATTTTGTTCTGATATTATTTGACTTTTTGATACTTTTTTATTTTTGGTTTTGCATCCTCCCCATTTTTTTTTTTTTTTGAAGGAGAGAGAGTACATTAAAGTTGGTTAGGTAGGGGAATGGGAAGAATCTGGGAGGAAGTGGGGGAGAAGAAAATATATTGTACAAAAAAATTTAAATAAAAATAAGTTTCATATGAGAAACTTATACTGGTTAAAATTATGTCTCATTTCTTAAAACAAATATTCCCAGAAAGTAACTATTATATAGGTCCAAAGATGGAAGGTTTTAAGCTTAGAGGAAACTGCAATAAGACAAGAATGAGAGTCTGCTGAAGGACAAGGGAATGTCATTAATCATGGACCAACTTCTCTCGCCCCAGTATTCTAGTTATATCAGAGTGTGCTTCCCAGTCTAGATTTGTTCTACATAATTTTATCTTTGGATACTATGTGTCTTCCAAACAAAACATAATATCAGGTACAAAAGCTTCCAGTGCTGTTCGTGGGCAATAAATATTTTCCTTTGTTTCAAATGATGACTTTAGTGATTAAATTTTCTACAGGAAACATTTACTCATGTTTTTTTTTTCTCTGTCACATGGGAAGCAGCAGCTGCTCCACTACTGTAGAATCAAGTTATTTCTCCCCCTCTGACTTATCTGCAAGCTGCTACTTTAAACTCCACTTCTTTGTGTGTTTCACTATTTCCAGTATCCCAGGGACAGGTGAAAGAGTCTCTTCCCTTACTCTTAGCTATTTATTTTTAATCAAAACAAGGTTGTTACTTGTGCTGTGCTTTAAAATAGTGAGTTCTACAGACCTTTCAAAGCTTTTGACTGCCCTTCCTAAAGTGTGCATGTTAACTAATATACCTTTTGTCTTCCTTGGTCTGGATTTCTCACTCATGATGAATACTTTCTGATCTATCAATTTACCTGAGAATTTCATAGTTTTGTTTTCCTTTAAAGATGAATAATATTTCATTGTGTAATGAATGTATCATGTTTTCATTATCTATAGCTCTTTCTATATAGTTGTATATTTCATAAATCTAGAGCACAAGAAGGTTTCATGATCAATTTATGCCACATCAGTGCTTCTCAATCTTCCTAATGCTATGAACCTTCTTCATGTCATGGTAACCCCAACCATAAAGTTATTTTCACTGCTACTTCATAACTATAATTTTGTTACTGTTGTTAATCTTAATATGAATATATGTGTTTTCTGATGGTCTTAGGTGATCCCTGTGAAAGGGTCATTCTACCCACAAAGGGACCATGACCTACAGGCTAAGAACCCCTGCTTTATGGATGTCTAAGTTTACACTTCTTGGCTACTGTGAATAAAGCACAATGAAGAATGATATAGCTGGATCATGTGTTATAGCTATTTTGAGAACCATCCACCCAGAGTTCTATAGTGGCTGCTCCAGTTTTTCCTCTCTCCACCAGTGAATATCTATTCTTCTTGTCCTATATCCAAGCCAGCATTGAGTCTCATTTATTCTTTTGCTTTGTGTTGCTGATCTTAGGTGTAGGATGAAATCTTAAGGTAGTTTTGATTTGCTGTTTCCCTGTTACTAAAGGATGTTGACTCTTAAAATGAAACGGTTCTCAGATGTTTGCAACTCATCTCTGTTTAGTACATGGACAAATTTTAAAAATTGGAATGTTTTCTTGATGCTCAGGGGTTTCTTTTAAATTTGTATATTTTAGATAACGTTCAACTAGATGTAGAACCAATAAGTATTTTTTTCTCATTCTATAGGCTATATCTTCAATCAAATAATTCTTTTTTTCTGTACTGTTGTTGGTTTAATACCCATACATCTGGGATTCTGTTTAGAAAATCCTTTCCAGGACCTATAGATTCAAGAGTACTGCTTGGAAATTATCCCTCATAAGAGAAAAGCACACACATATTTATTCTATTGTTACACCAGAAACCTATCATTGCTATTGCATTCAACAATAATGTTTCCCTACAAAATGTTTTATTGGCTGGAGAATTTTGAGCCATGAAGATTCAAGATACTATCTTCTTTGAGTATTTGATCAAGAAGTTATCATAAAAGTCCCTTGTTCATCTTTCCTAATGAGACTTGTACACTACTTTTTTCAGTTGGTTTTGCTGTTCTGGGGTTGGAAGGATATATCTGTCATCTTGAGTGTTCAGTCATATGCATTTATGTGAATTTGTTTCCTGTAGCTTCAAAAACATAATGCTATCAACTTGATGACTTAGGAAAACATATTTATTGTTTAGACATTGTTGTGGCTAGAATAGTATACAAATAAGAGTACTGACAGGACTTAATTCCCTCTTGAAGGCATAGCGGAGGCATAGAGTCTCTTTGATACTTTCTTAGCAACTATAATTCAGGATTTCTTGGATTCTGGCACATCACTCCATTTTCTCTCTACAGTACCATAATGCTTTCTCTTCTGAGTGTTTCATCTTCATTATCTCTCTTAGAAAGACGCATGATTGCATTTAGGGTCTACAGACATAGTCTTGGTCAACTTACTAGCATCTTCAAAGACCCTTTTTATATTTACATGTCTAGGAATTACAGTCTGACTTTCTTAGGCAGTTAATATCAGAATACTATGATATGAAAAATGCATCTCTAAAATCTCATCAGTTGACATAGAAACCATACCATCACCCACACTCTGAAGTTTGCCTCCCATTTATCGACATCTACCAATGGATGTCATAAAGCTTTTCAAGTAGAAGCACTCTAGTTTCAATGGAGTCATACAACATCATATGAGTTAAGACAGAGAAGGAGACTTGAAAGACCATATATAATCTTTCTCCAGTGACTTGGAGCCATTAGAATTTAGTTCTTGTCTGAGGCTATCTATAGGGCAGTAGAAACAAACACAAATGAATGGATCCATCAAAAAGTATATGAAGACTATATATTAAAAGTCATTTGAAGTCAATGCATTGAGTCTAGAAGACAAACAGCTATGTCCAACCAAAGCAATTATCTAGTTAGTTGGAAAGAATTACTATTTATAAGAAAACAGTTCTCTCTGCCTTCTAAATGCCACAAAAATGAAATTGAGAATATCAAAAAGCATAAAACCATGGTATTTGTCAAATCACTCAGATGAATGAAATTGGAATATAATTTTTACAAGTCATGGCATTTAATTCATTGTACATGTGTGAAATATGACCAAAAGAATATGCCTCTTTTCAAAGGAGACCAGGAGGAATACAAGGCATGGCGGCTTGTGGTGAGAGGCAGTAGACATGAATTTTCTTTAACAAACAATTGTGCCACTTATTTCTCTAGAAGTCATTTTCTTCTCTAGCCTATTACAGGTTTGAGAAAATCAAGATGAGTTAGAAAATATAATCCCTGCCATTAATTCAGGTTATAGTGTTGACAGGATGCATAGCTTTCATCACACCTTAGAAAAGAATAAGTTTTGGATTTTTGGAAGGTAAATATGAGTATAATATTTTAATTTGTAGGGACTTGGAAGAGGCAATTGCATTAATTACAGCTTTTATTTTTGCAACTGATTAAAATCCAGTGTTAATTGAGGTCAGTAATGTGGGTTCAATTTCTCTAAAGGCCAGATGGTTTTGCTTAGTTAGGGGGCAATAGGTGACTACACTGGTCCCCTAGCTACCCATCTCACTAATATGCATCATTGATCCTGTAGGAGAGGAAAACAAAACTGGATCTCTTCTTTGTAAGCAAAAGATCATCCACATATAAAATCTGGCATTTATAGATTCCTGGGCTTGAAAGGAATAGGATGATGGTGAGAAAGGAAAATTAAGTTTCATCATAATTATGCTACTTTAAAAAAACTAGTACTTTTGGTTTATTAATAATTCTGTGCCTCTTCTTTAAATGGGAAATTACATGTTGGGATATGATTAGGTTTGATCAGAAAATCAGGATTGTCTTGGGCTATGAAGAGTGGGTGATTGATAATATAAACAGACATATAAGCCATTACACGTTCGTTACATCTGCGCTGGGTCTGGAGTCAGTATTGATGGCAGATAAAAAGATAGGTAGATGTTGGGGAGAGTAAGAATGAGAGAACCAGCAAAGGGGATTAGAACCTGCATCTCCCACTCACTATCTTAAACCTATAACTTCTATGGTGTGTGCGGTGGTTTGAATGAAGATGGCTCCCATAGGCTGATAAGGCTGATAGAGAGGAGTACTATTAGGAAGTTTGGCCTTGTTGGAGTAGGTGTTCTTTGTTGGAGGAAGTGCATCACTGATGCTGGGCTTTGAGGTCTCAGATGCTTCTCTTCCTGCTGACTGCTAATCTCAATATTGAACTCTCACCTGTGTCTCTAGCACCCTGTTTTGCTTTGTGCTTCCATGCTTCCTGCCATGATGACAATGGACTAAACCTCTGAACTAAGTCCATGCTCAATGAAATGCTTTCCTTTATAATCTTGCTATGTTCATGGTGTCTCTTCACAGCAATAGAGACTCTAACCAAGACAGTGTGAATAGCATACTACAGAAGAGGATGGTGTCCTTCTATAAAGGAGCTGCACATAAGCCTGTCTAGGGTTTAGAGAACTTGGTGGATGAGGTCTACTTTGAGGATTCAGACTGAGTCTGGGGGTCTTGCTCCTTCCTTATCAAAAGACTTAGTATGAGCATACACGAGCAACCACAGCATTAGCACCATGCTAAATAGGGTTTTTGCTGGCTATTGTGAGCCAGTACAAGTCTTTTCAGACCATTGTCTTTTCAGACCTCATACAAAATGTCTTTTGTGGCCAATGCTAAACTAATGAACAAGAAGAACATTCTGGGAAATACAGTTTTGTTTTGGCTAAATCCATATAACACAATTCTATGCAGAAAATATTTTACTTAAGAATATCATAAACAAAGTTCTATACACTTATTTATGTGAATGTATGTATATTTTAATAATGGATATTGTATATAGGATATGATTATGTAGTCATTTCATGGATGATGGACCACATATGGGAGTGAGTACCTGGTACTATTATAGCCATAGTCTGTACAAATATACTGTATGCTGGTAAAAGGATAAGATTCATCCAAGAAATAATTTCTGATTGTGCATCCATGCTCATTGAATAATATATGACTATATACGAATGTACACACACACACACACACACGTGCGCGCAGTAGCCTATTCTTTTAAGTAAGACTATATTTTTCTCAAGCATCTGACAGTTGAATCTTGTACCTGGGGCAGGTGAATAATTGGTGCACACCTTTCATTTAAATAAAGCAGGATTCAGCAAATGATAAATCAGGAGGCCCAAACTGGCCTCCTGCCTATTTCTATACATATTGTTATTAGAACAAACCACCCCCAATCACTGTCTTTCAGTTATGGTTACTGTACTGGCCGTTTTTGTGTGTCAACTTGACACAAGCTGGAGTTATCACAGAGACAGGAGCCTCCCTTGAGGAAATGCCTGCATGAGATCCAGCTGTAAGGCATTTTCTCAATTAGTGATCAAGGGTGGGAGGGCCCATTGTGGGTGATGCCATCCCTGGGCTGGTAGTCTTGGGTTCTATAAGAAAGCAAGCTGAGCAAGCCAGAGGAAGTAAGACAATAAGTAACATCCCTCCATGACCTCTACATCAGCTCCTGCTTCCTGACCTGCTTGAGTTCTAGCCCTGACTTCCTTTGGTGATGAACAGCCATGTGGAAGTGTAAGCTGAATAAATCCTTTCCTCCCAATTTGCTTCTTGGTCATGATGTTTGTGCAGGAAAAGAAACACTGAGACAGCTACTTTTATATGTAAGTAGGTTAATAGTTCAACAAAGACCATACTCTCTGCAAAGCCTAATCTATTCACTATCTTATCCTTTGTAGGGAATTTTTATTTTTCCACTGCTTTCGAGTTCAATATCCCAGCCCATATATATATATATATATATATATATATATATATATATATATATTACGATTCTAACTGTTTCTCAGACAATTCCCTGTTCCCCATGCTGGTGACAGAATGTATATAACAAAACAAAGCCCCCTTACTCCAGATTTCTCTTTATTGAACCCAGTGATTTATTGCCACATACAAGCATTTCCAGAAAGACTTAGTAAAATGGCAACAAATCACTGAACTTTACATATTCCAATAAAAGGCAATTAGATTTGATTAAGCAAGAAGCTTACTAAACCCAGCCCTGAGGAAACATTGAGAAGAATATATTTTTGGCATTAGAGGTGCAAGGCTGTGAGCTGATCAGTTCAAATTTCATTGTCCTGCTTAAGCTAGCTAACCATATATATATTCACAATTTTATACACACACACACACACACACACACACATATATATATATATTTATGATGTGTATACATACACATATATACATACACATATACATACACACATATATGTATACATACACAAATATATATATATATATATTTAATTGCAGCTTATGGCCACCTTATGGAAAATCACCTCTCTGTGTCATGATTTTACTATAAACTAGCTGCTATGTTTTGCATGCTGACTTCCAAAGCTCATGTGTTTGGGGTTTTATAGCCAATACAATGAAATTGGGTGTGGGTCTGAGTAGTTTTTCACTCTATTGATAGATTAAGGCCATTATCATTTGAATCAGGTATCCTGAAAGCAGGGTTGTTATGTATGAAGACCATCTTCATGCTCTGCCTCTCTCCTATCTCAGCCTCGCCCTTTACCCTCTGCCATGCTATGATACCCAGGGCTCAGAGGCCTTTTTGAGATGTTTGCCACCATGCCCTTTAACTTCCTAGGGCTGTCATAGAAACACAGTATGGACTAAAAGACTAGCTCTGATGAGACGAGAGAGAGAAAAAAATCTGTCTGGTAAGACCCAGAATTGTAAAGAAATTCTTCTAGCTTGTATCAGACCAATTAAGTCAGGAAGTCTGCACCCAGGTTAGACCTATGTCCGTACATTTGACAGGTGATTCTTAAAGTCTGTCAACTTCTTGGTGTAATTGAGCCTCCAAGTGTTTACTAAGGTCAGCCAGAGAGTCAATGGTCACTTATTCTCTGCTTTCCTAATAGATCTCTGTCACAGTTACTGTCATTACCTCCCTTTCTTTCTCATCACATTATATATGCGGCATGGTCCCTTGTTTAGTTGTTTGAGTTTCTTTCTGTAAATAGAAAACTTTATGAATAAGACACAGATGAAATCTCAGGAGTGTTCCTCCTGGGAGGTGACATTCCACTCTGAGCAAAGCTAACAACAGTCAATAAAGGTTATTTCTGGCGATAGGGCAAAAATTAGAAAGGAAAAGGTCTTGAGTTAACTGTTGTGGAGGCTGTTTACTGTTTCCACAAGAATGATGGCTTATGTGTTGCATCCCTGTGCAGCTCAGTGTGTGCAGTTTTAGTTGTGTTAATGCTGGCACTCCTGCAGGGTTTCTTTTTTATTTTTATTTTTGCGATTAATTAATTAATTTATTGAATTTACATCCAGATTACTGCCCCCATTCCTCCTGTTTCCCCTCAAACAGTCTCTCCCTCATCCTGCTTCCCTTTTTCTTTGAGAAGGGAGAGGTCTCCGCTGGGTATCTCCTACCCCCTAGCACATCAAGTCACTGCAGGACTAGGCCCATCCTCTCCCACTGAGGCCAGCCCAGTTAGGCGAACTGGATCCACATACAGGCAACAGATTTAGGGACAGCCACTGCTCCAGTTGTTGGGGCACCTACATGAAGACCAAGCTACACATCCACTATATATGTAGGATTCAGCCTGTGTATGCTCTTTAATTGGTGGACCAGTCTCAGAGAGCCCCCAGGGTCCAGGTTAGTTGACTCTATTGGCCTTCCTGTGGAGGTCCTAGTCTACTGGGTTCCTCACTCCTTCCCCCAACTCTTTCATAAGACTCCCCAAGCTCTGTCTAACGTTTGGTCTCTACATCTGCTTCCACCGGCTGCCGGGTAGAACCTCTCAGAAGTCAGTTATACGAGGCTCCTGTCTGTAAGCATAACAGAGTGTCATTAATAGTGTCAGGGATTGGTGCTTGCCCATGAGATGAGTCTCAAGTTGGCCAGTTATTGGTTAGCCATTCCCTCAGTTTCTGCTCCATATTTGTTCTGTATTTCTTGTGTACAGGACAAATTATGGGTTTAAAGTTTTGTTGGTGGTTGGTATACTATTTCTCCACTGGGGGTCTTGCCTGGCTACCTGAAGTGGTCATCTCAGGTTCTATATCCCTACTGCTGTGAGTCTCAGTTGAAGCCACCCCCATAGACTCTTAGGAGCTTCCCCCATTCCAAGTCACTGGCATATCCCAATCCTTCCACCCCCAACAGGTGCCTATTTCCATTCATTCTCCAGACCATCAGGCCCTCTCTCCTGTCTTTCGCTATATCTGACCCCGACCCCCCCCCTCCCCCCCTCGTACCCAGTCTCCCCCCCCCCCCCATCTGCCTCCATCCTAGGATTGTTTTCTTCTCCCTTCTAAGTGAAATTCAAGCATCTTTGCTTGGGTCTTCCTTAGCTTCCTTGGGTCTGGAATGTATCACTGGTATACTGTACTTTATGGTTAATATCCACTTATAAGTTATACATACCAGGCATGTCCTTTTGTGTCTGGGTTACCTCACTCAGGATGATATTATCTAGTTCTATCCATTTGCATGCAAAATTTGTGATATCTTTGTTTTTAATTACTGAGTAGTATTCCATTGTGTAAATGAACCATTCTTCTGTTAGGGGAAATCTGGGGTGTTTCCAGTTTTTGGCTATTATGAATAAAGATTCTATGAACATAGTGGAGCACATGACCTTATGGTATGGTGGAACATCTTTTGGGAGTCCAAGAGTAGTATAGATGGATTTTGAGATAGAACTATTTCCAATTTTCTGAAAAGTGTCCAGATTGATTTCCAGTGTTGTACAAGTTTGCACTCCCACCAGCTATAGAGGTGTATTCTCCTTTCTCCACATCCTTGCTAGCATGTGTTGCTGCTTGAGATTTTGATATTAGCCATTCTGATGGGTGTAAGATGGAATCTCAAGGTCATTTTAATTTACATTTCCCTGATGAATCTCTGATGATGTTGAACATTTTTTTAAGTGATTCTCAGCCATTCCAGATTACTATGTGTACCTAATTTTTAATTGGGTTATTTCAGTTGTTGGTGTATAGCTTCTTGAGTTCTTCATACATTTTGGATATTAGCTCTCTGTCAGATGTAGGGTTGGTGAAGATCTTTTCCCAGTCTGTAGGCTGCCATTTTGTCCTTTTGGCAGTATCCTTTGCCTTACAGAAGCTTTTTAGTTTCATGAGGTCCAATTTATCAATTTTTGCTGTCAGAGCCTGATCTATTGTTGTTCTGCTCAGGAACTTGTCTTCTGTACCAATGTGTTCAAGGCTATTTCTCCCACTTTCTCTCCTATTAGATTTAGTATATCTGGTTTTATGCTAGGTCTTGGATCCACCTGGACTTGAGTTTTGTGTAAAGTTATAAATATGGATCCATTATCATTCTTCCATAAGCAGATAGCTAGTTAGACCAGCACCATTTGTTAAATATGCTTTATTTTTTCCATTGTATGATTTTGGCTTCTTTGTCAAAAAAATCAAGATTCCATAGATGTGTGGGTTTTGAGTCTTCAGTTTGATTCCATTGATCAACCTGTAAGTTGCTGTACTAATGCCGTGCAGGTTTTATTATTGTTGTTGTGTAGTACAGCTTGAAATCAGGGATGATGATACCTCTAGAAGTGCTTTTATTATACAGGAGTGTTTTAGCTATTCCAGGTTTTGTTTGTTTTGTTTTATTTTTCCGTATAAAGTTTAGAATTGTTCTTTTAAGGTCTATAAAGAATTCTGTTGGAATTTTGATGGGAATTGCATTAAATCTATTGATTGATTTGGGTAAGATAGCCATTTTTCTAAGTTGATTCTACTAGTCCATGACCACGGGAGATCTTTCCATCTCCTGAGATGTTCTTCAGTTTCTTTTTTCATGGAAGTTCTCAGCATACAAATCTTTCTTTTAGCCTGCTTGGTTAGAATTATACTAATACACTTTTATTATTTGTGGCTATTGTGAATGCGGTTGTTTCCATGATTTCTTTTTCCTCCTATTTATCATTTGTGTAAAGGAGAACTACTGATTTGTTTTAGTTAATTTTGTATCTGGACAATTTGCTGAATGTGTTTATTGGCTATAGGGGTTCTTTGGTAGAGTTTCTGGAGTCACTTATGTATGCTATCATATCACCTGCAAACGGCAATACTTTGACTTCTTCCTTTCCAATTTCTCTCTCCTTGATCTTTAGTTGTCTTACTGTTGTAACTAGAGCTTCAAGTACAATATTGCAGAGATAGGGAGAAAACAGATAGCTTTGTCTTGTCCCTGATTTTGGTGGAACTGCTTTAAGTGTCTCTATTTAATTTCATGTTGGCTAGTGGCCTCTGTATATTTCCTTTATTGTGGTTAGATATGTGCTTTGTATCCTTGCTCTCTCCAAGACGTTTAACACAAAGGAGGATTGTACTTTTCAAAGGTTTTTCAGTATCTGATAAGATGATCATTTTTTTGATTTATTAATATGGTGGATTAAGTTGATGATTTTTTATGTATTGAACCATCCTTGAATCCCTGGGGGTAACGCCTTCTTTCTTCTTTCTTTCTTTCTTTCTTTCTTTCTTTCTTTCTTTCTTTCTTTCTCTCTCTCTCTCTCTCTCTCTCTCTCTCTCTCTCTCTCTCTCTCTCTTTCTTTCTTTTTTCTTTTTTTTTTGGTTTTTCGAGACAGGGTTTCTCTGTATAGCCCTGGCTGTCCTGGAACTCACTCCGTAGACCAGGATGGCCTTGAACTCAAAGAAATATGCCTGCCTCTGCTTCCCAAATGCTGGGATTAAAGGCATGCACCACCACCGCCCGGCAAGCCTTCTTGATCATAGTGGATGGTGTTTTTTTGGTGTGTTCTTAGATTTGGTTTTTGAGAATTCTACTGCGTATTCTTGCATCAATGATCATAAGGGAGATTGGTCTGAAATTCTCTTTCTTTGTTGAGATTTTGTGTGGTTTAGGTATTGGCCTCATAGAATGAATTTGGCAATGTTCCTTCTGTTTCTATTTTTTGGATTACTTTGAGTATTGATATTAGCTTGTCTTTGAAAGTCTGGTAGAATTCTGCTCTAAAACCATCTGGCTCTGGGTTTTTATTTTTTATTTTTTTTTTATGGAAAATTTTAATGACTGCTTCTCTTTCCTTAGGATTTATAGGACTACTTAAATAGTTTATCTGATCTTGGTTTAACTTTGGTAAGTGGTATCTATCTAGAAAATAATCTATTTCATTTTGATTTTCCAATTTTGTGTAGTACAGGCTTATAAAGTAAGGCCTAATGATTGTTTGAATTTCCTCATACTCTGTTGTTATGTCTCCATTTTCCTTTCTGATTTTGTTAATTTGGATACCATCTCTCTGTCTTTTAGTTAGTCTGTTTATCTTGTTGATTTTCTCAAAGAACCAACACTTGGTTTTGTTGATTCTTTGTATTGTTCTCTTTGTTTCTAATTGATTAGTTTCAGCCCTGAGATTGATATTTCTTGCTGTCTATTCCTCTTGTGTGTGTTTGTGTCTTTTTATTCTAGAGCTTTCAGGTGTGCTGTTAAGTTGCTAATACGAGATCTTCTCAATTTCTTTATGAAGGTACTTAGTGTTACGAACTTCCTCTTAGCACTGTTTTCATTGTGCCCCCTAAGTTTGGGTATGCTGTGCCTTCATTTTCATTGAAATCTAAAAAGTCTTTGATATCTTTCTTAATTTCTTCTTTGACTTAGTAGTCATTGAGTAGAGTTGTTCAGTTTCCATGAGGTAGTAGGCTTTCTGTTATTTTGTTGTTGTTGAAGTCCAGCTCTAATTCATGGTGACCTGATCAGATGCAAGGGATTATTTCAATCTTCTTGTATCTGTGAGGACTCACTTTGTGACTGAGTATATGGTCAATTTTGGAGAAGGTTCCATGACGTGCTGAGAAGAGAGCATATTCTTTTGTGCTGAGTGAAACATTCTGTAAAACATCTATTAGGGTCATTCTGCAGTGTTTCTTAATCAGTCAGGTTTCTTCCACCTTAATACTTATTCTTTCAGCATTCCAGTTGAACTGTTGTGATTCCCAGTCTTACACAAAGCACAGTAGAAAAACTGTGCAAAACACCTGTGACAACCTGCATAACCTATATCAATAGAAACTGTGGTTTCCTGGGAAATAGAATGGCAGAAAATCACCAAATGTTCAAGGATGCCACACTTAAGACAAATAATCCCAAAGCAATCTACTTGGGATTAATTTACACTTATTGAAATGGTGCTTATTTGTATTTAATTGTCTCTCCTTGGTATGTTTGTGTTGTACTCATTTCTGACTCCATCTCTAATTGAAAGGTCCCTTGTGATAGTTGAGTTTGCTTTCCAGATTAATTTAGGGGATTGATTACTCTTGTATTCATACATAAGAAGACAAGCAAGTCCTGATACAGTGTATATCAGGGCTGATGCCATTTTCTGGAAACAATCTCTTTTGGGGAAGAATGTCCAAAGGTGTGAATCGACCAATTTATTTTGTTCTGTCTCAGCCACACACAGAACTTTCATTTTGAATTTAATGTTCACCCTGGAAGTTGCTCAAGATGAATCCCTCTCTGCTGTGCCATGTGTATCAGAACAATAGTCACCTAATGGTTAGCTGTTGGCCCAAGCCCTGTTCCTCTACATTAGTGACAGTTCTATTTATACTTAATTTGAAATGACACATTTGTATACCACTCCTTGGAGGATTTCTGTTTGTTTCTTTTCTCCAAAGTTTACTGGGTGAAGCTTGAGGCCAAGTGTTATTCCTGATCAGTGGGAAAAATCATACTCTGAGTCTTCAATTTGAATAATTTTGCTGTTGTGGAAAGATGAAGACCCTCACATTTAATTACATATTTTTGTCCTAACTTGTGCTGTTGGAATTCCAGTTCATTCCAGTGATTTGAACTTTGCAAATACTCTATTTTTTTTCCTGGTAAGTTCTTCCAGGTCATTTGTTTTTTCTTCCTTTCTTCTTTTCTTTCTTTCTTTCTTTCTTTCTTTCTTTCTTTCTTTCTTTCTT
>NW_021604630.1:4640941-4660286 GCF_004785775.1 Grammomys surdaster
CCCTCCCTCCCTCCCTCCCTCTCTCCCTTCCTTCCTTCCTTTCTTTCCTCCTTCCTTCCTCCCTGTTTAATATTTTAAAGATATATTTATTTTCTATTTTATGCATATGGGCTCTTGGTCTTTGTGTATATGTGCATGCCTGGTACAAGAAGAGGTCAGAAAAGGAGACACTGAGACTAGAGTTGCAGATGGTTGTGAACCTCCATGTGGGTACTGGGAATTGAACTTAGGTCCTCTTCAATAGCAACACATACTTATCCTCTTAGCTGCTGAGCTGCCAATTCTCCAGCCCTGTTTTTAACTAAAAGGATTTTGCTCCTCCACTCTTTTGCCCAACAGGAAGATGATGAAATTTTATTAATAATGAGATTCTTTAATTCATAAGCACAATGTCAAATTCATTTCAAAAGTATAAATTAATGGCTGGTTAAATTAATGAACAGGTAACTGTTTTCTGACACCCATTAAAGAACTACAATCTCCCACATTCAGGAAAGAATGTTAAAGTGTTTGTTAATTTCATTTAAAGGTCATATTCAATAAAAAAGAAACAATAATAACAGTAACAACAATAAGAAAAAGGGGACAATGATTTAAGAATATATCGGACATGAACAGGGTCAAGAGCAATCATCTATTTTATGTGCTCAGTTTGGTATATCTTCAAATTTTTAAATAGTAACAAACTCATTTTAAAAGTGAAACTCTATGTCAAGCATGGTGGTGCATGCTCTTAATCACCACGTTCAAGAAGCAGAGGTAGGTAGATCTTTGTGAGTTTGAGGCCAGTCTGTGGTCTACAAAGCTAGTACAGAACAGCTAGTATGAACAGCAGGGCTGTAACATAGAGAAACCCTGTCTCAAAAGACAAACACACACACACACACACACACACACACACACACACACACACACACACCCTTGTATTTAGGAAGCATAAATGGAAGGCACATGAGCTACATGGGTTTACTTGTCAGGAGCCATCTAGGATAGGCTAAGGCTAGCAGGTGGCCTTCCTGGAGGTGTTCCACCCCTTTTGGAAGGTCTGTGATGGGTGAGCTCTATGAGGCAAGGTCCCCAAAAATACTTCATCTCAGGATTGCTTCTTGCAACTTATATGCCTTCCCTGAGGCATTAAGTGTAAATTAATCCCAAATAGATTAGATTAGTATTATTAGTTGGTATTCCTAACTAATAATAACTTATATCATTAAATTAATATAATAATCCCTGGGCATTAGCCCACCCTATTGAACAGATATCTTGTAGATCAACATAAAGATGAACTTTCATGAATCAAGCTGTTTAGATGAATTATTGATTTTATAGAATTCCTTATTTGATTAAAATAATTTTATGAAGAGTTTTAGGAGATACTCTTAATTGGTTTGCTAGAAAGAAGTAGTAAATTTAGAATCAAGAATAGAATGTATGGATTCTCCAGTGCTTCTTAGAAAGGGGACCAAAATACTCACAGGAGGAAATACCAAGACAAAGGATGGAGCAGAGAAGGCCATCCAGAGACTGCCCCACCTGGGGATCCATCCCATATACAGATACCAATCCCAGACACTATTGTAGATGCCAAGAAGTGCTTGCTGATAGGAGCCTGATATAGCTGTCTCTTGAGAGGCTCTGACAAATACAGAGGCAGATGCTCACAGCCAACCATTGAACTGAACACCATGGGGTCCCCAATGGAGGAGTTAGAGAAAGGACTGAAGGAGCTGAAGGGATTTGAAACCCCATAAGAAGAACAGCAATATCAACCAACCAGACACCCGCCCCCCAACCCCTGAGCTCCCAAGGACTAAACCACCAACAAAAGAGTACACATGGGATAATCCATGGCTCCAGTCACATATGTAGCAGAAGATGGCCTTGTCAGACATTAATGGGAGGAGAGGCCCTTGGTCCTGTGAAGGCTTGATGCCCCAGTGTAGGTGAATGCCAGAGCGAGTAGGCAGGAGTGGGTGGGTTGGTAGGGGAGCCACCTTCATAGAAGCAGGGGAGGGGGGATGGGATAGGGAGTTTCTGGAGGGGAAAGCAGGAAAGGGAATAACATTTGAATTGTAAATAAATAAAAGAGAAATAATTTGAAAAAAAAAGAGAATAGAATGTGCCCATTCCTCATATAGTAAGTAAAGGTTGCATATTAAGAAATATAATAAAAAATAAAAAAATAAAAAAATGAAAAAAATAATAATAAAAAATAAAAAAATCAAAAAAAAAAAAGAAATATAATGAGCTTTCATAATCACACTAAAAAGAGTAATAGACTTGGGACAAATTTGTCTTCAACATTTAGGTCCAAGGATAAAGCTTCAGGTGTGTAGCATGGTAAGGCAAGGCCGTGTAAAGACTGTTGCTTTGAACTTATAAGTATGAAATACAGCTGTGAACTCGTTATTAATATGCTTCTGTTACTCCCATTTTATGAAACATTTTATCTACTAGATACTTTTCTAAAAAACTTTTTTTTCTCTAAGAAGGTATAAAGAGGCCAGAGAAAAGAAATACAGTGGTTGGATGGTTTGGCTTGGGGGGCTCTGCCCCATCCATCCATTTATCCATCCATCCATCCATCTATCCATCCGTCCGTCCGTCCGTCTGTCCATCCGTCCATCTGTCCATCCGTCCATCTGTCCATCCATCCATCCATCCATCCATCCATCCATCCATCCATCCATCCATCCATCCATCTGTCCATCCATCCATCTATCCATCCATCCATCCATCCATCCATCCATCCATCCATCCATCCATCCATCTATCCGTCCATCCATCCATCTGTCCATCCATCCATCCATCCATCCATCCATCCATCCATCCATCCATATATATATTTCTGTTTGTCTATATGTACATGTGTACGTATATGTGTGTATGTAAGCATGCATGAATACTTGTGGTATATATGAGACAGGCGGTTTGGTCCAACAAACATGTTAATGTGTAAACAAGAATGTAAATGAAAATGTAAATAAGTGTAAATGTATATATTTTTTGAGCCTACTTGCCCATTTAAAAGATTTTAATTCTTTTCCTTTCCTTCCTCTCTGGTTCACAAAGAGTTAACTAGCCAAGTTAGTAAGGGGTTCTCCAGGCTGCCAGGCAAAAGAAGAGAGGCAATAAATCCTTTACCTAATCTCACTACTGTTAGCAACAAGTGTCAATATGTCCAGAGGCCTACAGCTTCTGACCTCAGAGTAACATAAAATCAAGACATGTTATTATAGGAAGCAACCCTAATCTCTCATAAGATCAAGTATTGGCCCCACGGACACTCTTCCCCCTTGGCTATCTTCAAGACAGAACCAGAGCACTGGACCTGGCCTCTAGCATTTGCCTATGGTACTCAATATTATCGACATCTCTGAATGCCAAGCCACAAGGATATATTCATTTTCAATCCCACTTACATGACTAAATTAGCAATTAAATAGCATCCTTTGCATCCATGTACAGTCTGAAATTTCTTTATTATAAGAATGTCCTGAATCACATCAAGGCTGTCTAATAAACAGAGTTTTGTCTATACTGACCAATTAACAGCCATGTTACCTGTTACCCTGGTCAGGCTAGTTCTTGTAACCTGCACACTTCTAGAACACAATTCTTATTACTCCTAGTCTACTCATTCATAAAATTTGTTGGGAAAGGAAACCTATGGCCTCAGTTTGGTGATGAGTTGTTCCTTCATCTTTTCATTCTCAAATGCTTCTTGTGCTTTTTGAGTTCCATTCATATTGTTCTTAAGAAGTCACACATAAAAGCACCATGGTGCACTCTCTTAGGAGAGTCACCTTGCTCTTCACAAAATATTTAGCTTACAAGTTGCCCATAACAGGGCAAAGTCTACATAGCTTGAAGAATTCTCCTTAGAGTTTCCATCAAACTAATAAAAGGAGAAATACATTTGTTGTGGTTGTGGAAATTTGTTATAAATTTAAGGACTTAATTTATTGTGTGACAATATCTGGAGGTCAGAAATTTTGACTTGGTTTAGCTCTGTTTTCCATTTACTGTCTTGTTTTAGCTATTCTGGGTGGACTTTTTTCAACTTTGTATAAGCTCAGAAGAGGGAGATACCCAACTGAGAAGACGCTTCCATCAGACTGGATTGTAGGCAAGGCTGTGTGTTATTTTCTCCACCAATGATTGATGTAGAAGATCCCACCTTGCTGTGGATAGTTTCTATCTGGTCCTGGGTGGTACAAGAAAACAGGCTGAGCAAGCCACTAAGCAGTGACCCTTTGTGGCCTCTGCTTTAATTCCTCCCCTGACTACTCTAAGTGGTAGACTGTAACCTGGGAGTTATAGTAAGATGAAATAAACTCTTTCATTCTTCTAACTTGTTTTTGGTCAGTGTTTTATCACAGCAACAGAAACCAAACTAAGACAGTAGCTAAAATCACGTTGTTGGGTATAACTGTAACTTCACCCTGAGCTTAAGATCATATTATAGATTAAAAAATTACATTTATTTATTTATGCTAGGGGAGCACATGTGTGTCATGGTTAGTGTATGGAGGTCACACCCTGACGTGTATAAGACAGTTCTCTCCTACCCTGTGGATCCCAAAGAGTAAACTCATGTTGGATTTAGATCAACTCAGATTGCAGTGTTTGGTGGTAAGTGCCTTTACCTGATGAGCCATCTCACTAGCCCACTAGGCAATAATGTCTCATTAGGCTATTAGGAGAGTTCATTTCCATTTGGTTATAAGATTGACATCCCAGGATTTTGCTAGCAATTATGTGAAGATCATTGTCATCTACTTGTGGAAGACTACAGGCTTATGTCACGTCCCCATCCGCTTTCACGGTCAGCAGGGGATACCTCCTAGTGTAATTGTCTAGTCTATATTTCTTGGGCCTCTGGATACAAATGTAAAAAATCTATGTTAACGTAAAGGCCTCTTGACATTAAACTAGGTCTTTTGGGATATGTCCCTTCTCTTTAATTTATTGTCAGCAGCTTAGCAAGCTCAATTACATCAGTGGAATCTCTTTTTCTGTGTAAGTTTGACATAATTATGGGTACAACATATTCCCCAAATCAAGGGGAGAGTCTCCAGCAAGGATTACACACTAAAGACGAGACATCCATACCAGGAATCATGTTAGAATTTGGTTTACCTTAGGCAAGTGAAAGGTATTAATATTAGTCATTGAAGCACCATTTCTTATTAATGTGGAGAGCAAGATGACCCAATGTGAATTGAATCCCACTCTAGTGCTCTGTGTGAAATACAGTTCAACTGCTAGACAATGAGATGAGATGGTAGGAGAAGAACCTGGGAACAACTAGGTCAGCACTGTAGCTCAGCTGCAGCACAGAGCCTTCTCTATGACCTCTTGAAGCCTGCTGAGTCTTGACTCCCACTCTACTTCCACTGAGCAGGAGGTAATGAGAAAAAAAGCAGGGAGGGCAGAGGGATTTTGATGGATTCCATCTTGACACACATTTTCCAGCCTAATAGGAAGTCTGTACCATTGAAAAATAATCCAGGTGAACATTTTCTCTATTAAAATCTTCATGTGCTCAGAATCAGCTCCCTTCACAACATCGCTTTCCTGTTTGGCCTTAGAGTTATGGAGAGGGAAGTTAGAGTAGTCGGACTTATAGGTGGTTGAGGGGAGCATCAATCTGTCAGCTATAGGCTGATCTAAAGAGCTGATCAGGAGCCACTTGGTGGAGACTGTGTAGACAGAAGAGCAGGAAGGCAGCGAGACAGGGAAACTGCTCAACCTCCTGGCATTTTCCTTCTGCCTTTCAGGGAGCTGGTGAACTCACCTAGCATTTGTCCAGCTGATCTGTACTGTCCAAAAATCACCATACCCTCCACTTAGAGACAAAAGGCATCTCCCTGTATCATGTTTTCTTCTGACAGTCTCCTGTCAGACATTTGCAAGGCCCATCAGACATACTGACAGGAGCCTTTGACAGAACATGGGTGACATTTCAAAGAAAGAACGATGATAGGGTGCATAGCAGCACGCTGCAGAAATGTGCCCCTTTGAAAGGTACAGAGAAAATTTCAGAGCATCCGCCTGATATTTTACCATGTACTGTTATGCACCAAGTTCTTTCATGTAGCTCGACATGAGTCAAATTATGTAGGAGTTTGCAAATGCCAAGTCACAGAAAGATGAATTTAAAATTCTTACTTTACAGTCTCAAATTAGTGTGGACACTTCCCATCAAGAAGGGCATTTGTTTCGCTTGAATTCTTGGCACAAATATTGCTCTTTTATGAACAAATTGCTGCTGCAAAAGTGATGTTCCCCACAGGTAGAAGAAAGGATTGCTTTTACATTTCTAGTAACTAAATGAATATGTATTTTTGATAGGCACTTTAGAAATTCCTTCCTTACAGGGTGTAAGAAACTATAGTTACCGCTATTTGAAATACTAAGCCTTAAGTACCAAGAAATATCTTGCCCTTTCTGTAATGCAGACTTGAGCCGAGCCTCATAGTCAGATGCTGTTCATTTCTGGCTTGTCAGTTCGGGAGGAATTCAATACTGTAACTGAACATGATGGCAAAGCCTATCCCCTTGGCTATTTGCTTCATCCTGGAGTGTAAATCTTATGATGGCCTCACACATGGTGTTAGCACAATCATTCTACAGGCTCCTGGTTGCGCAGTCATAGGCATACCTTCTTCCTACCTTAGTAGATCCACACATGCAGAAAGTGAACAGACTGTACACCGTATGCTTTCTTTTAAAAGGTAGGGTGGAAGTTTTGGTTTCAATCCCAGGGTCAAATGACAATTTTTGGAAAATTTGGAGTTTCCTTGAGATTCAATGGAGAAAGATGGTAGGACCCACACTCTCTTTTCTTTTCTCTACTTCAAATATTAGGACATTATTGCAGTATTTCAGGTATATCTAGCATAGGCTTCTCCCTGGGATTCCACCTTGGCTGTTTCTATTTCCTGGCAAGTTCTTTTCCAGTCCCTCTTCTGTGAGAATCCCTAACTATTTTTCTTTCTCTTGCAGGACTCCCTTCTGATCCTCTATATTTCAAGGTAGGATGCGTTTTCAACATATTAGATATTGTACTTTTAAATAATGCACATGCATATGCACACATACATTTGATTTTATCATCCAAAGCTCTGCTTCAGATGGAGAATTCTGCCTGGCATATAATAGATGCTAAGTATCTTAAATGAACAGGTTTAATATTTTTTTATGAATTCAAAGAGGTATATTTTTATCATATAAGGGTTAAAAAAAGATAATTTTAGTTCTTTTTCATGTGGGAGGAGAATGGGGTTTAAAGTGATGATTTTCCACAGCTAATAGATGATTGCTAGACCATGTCTACCACTTTATGAATCCAATTCCATACTCTTGACATTATTTTGTTTTGCCTCCTCATTCCTCCAAAAAAATTAAATAACCCTATAGACCTTTCTGGAGATCTATGGGGTAATTTATTTTTTTTCTTTGAAAACTACAAAACCCATTGAAGTAATTCTACACACACTATGTCTCTTTTATTTTTTTCTCCCGTCTAGTCTCTTCTCTTCTTATTCTCCCCCTTCATTTTTTTGTTTTATGGTGAGCACAAGCCTGAGGTGGTTATTGGAATTCATTTGCTTTTTTCTAGTCTGATTTTGATAGGCACTAACTAAAGTGTATCCCTCTTCATGTCCTTATGCCATTAGGAAGAGCAACCCAGAATATTACATGGTGTGACAAGGGAGAAGAATGTGGCGACCGAGATGAGCAAGAAACCGCTGGCTAACTAACGTAGCCTCTTCTTTTCTGTTTCCACTAAAAAGTCCAAGTTATCATCCTCCATTGTTGCTTTGTTCATCTTTGTTGTATTTGGTCTCTCTTCTGAGTCTGAAAGAGACTGACATTCCTTGGTACCTGATATTGGCAAGAGAGAGGGAATCAGGTCAATTTTTCCATGGCCTGAGGTATAAATTAACTATTGCCATTTGCTTTTGCTCTTCTTTACGCTGAGGTCTCATGCTAGCACTCACTGGCTATAACTCTGGAATATACCTGATGAATATTCAACCTCTTTTATCATCTTATCAATTTGTAACAATTAATTACTGATCCAATGAAGGTCAGAGTCAGACTAGGAAACTAGAGTTGCAAATTAAACATCCCTAGCCTTCGTAGGCTCGTGGCCATATCATAATGCAAACTGCACTTAGTTCAACTTTAAGAATCCCCACAATCTCTAACAGACTCAACAGTGTTCAAAAGTCCAGTCTTTTAGTCCAATCTATTAGCTGAAAGCACCACTAAAACAAAAAATGTAATTGCATAATTTTAGCATACAATGGCACATATTAGTCATTCTCTTTCTAAAAGGAAGGCATGTGGGTACAGTGAAGAAAGAATTGGCCAAAGGAAGTCTAAACCCCAGCAAGCAAATGATAAACTCTGTAGCTTTGGTGTCTCTTACTGGGACTTTAGTTTTAAGGGCCTTAGATAGCTCAGCCTTTCTACCTTTCTTGCATGTGACATACATCTTTCTCTTACTCTGGTTCTACTTCTATATTCATTCTCTTTAGTATATGGCTCATGGCTCTAGTATTATTACTGTCCTGTGATCTGTGTGTAACACAAGCTTCACTTTCATAGATTCACATGGTGGCAGCTCAGGGCTTTCTAATAATGGCTGCAGCACTACCAGACAGTGTATAACACTCTCAAGTTCATCTATCAGCTAGGATGTCACATCTTCCCTTTTGAACATATTACCAAGTGCTTTCCTGTGTTTGGTTGTTTTCTAGAAGCAAACAACCCTTTAGGCTTTCTCCTTTCACAAGCTGGAGATGTAGCGAGGTGAGCTTTCCAAAAGGGCACTCTTTCCTACGTTCTAGTGCTTCTCCTTAATGTCACCATTTTCTGTCTCTACATTGGCACATACCTTACTACCTATACCACATATCCTCTTGTTCCTCAAACATTCTCTAACTCTCTACATGAGTGAGTGTTCTTCCCTTCTCATCATGATTTGATGAAAACCACTTGGGTTTTACACAAATTGTAAGTGAATCTAGACTGTAGCTCTGCCAATTGCTGGCTATATAATCTTTTACAAATTATTCAACAGAATTGACATTTAATTTTTTTCATCTGCAAAATCAAAACTAATTGGCTCTCTGGGAAGATCAAATTAATCATTTATTACTGTGTCTATCCTAGTAAATACTTATTCAATATTGGTTTAATCAATTCACACCATAGCAAGCAATAATTCAAGATACTCCATCACCATCTATCTGCGTAGTGTTCTTTCAAAAAATTCAATCAACAATTCACATTCACTATGTTATTGGGTTGTATTATTGAGCTTTCCAAACTCATGTTATATGTTTTCACTGTCCCTCATGGTTTTTAGGAGGCTACTGGGGAAAATGTAATTAATTAACATCTAACTAAATGCCTATATGGTTTCAGAATTCCCTGCTACACGTTCTACTCTCTTTCCTAGCTCCTGTTACTGCTTATTTTAATGTTGAGTATCATTTCTTATAGACGTTTACTCTAATACATCAGTAGATGAGATAAACTGAGTTTTAAAGTGTAGTATCTTTACACTGTCTATTTTACAGAGAAAGAAGACGAGTTCTGATAAAAATCTTACTTGGAGATCATGTTCCTTGTTAAGTGTTCATTTGAAAAGAACACATTAATTCCCCAAATACCAACTAACCCACCCCTTACTGTTACCACACACAGCCATTTATCCAATCTGTAGATAATTGCTGGCCTTGGGAATAGAGTGATTGACAAGGCAACCTTGATTACTGACTGCTCTGGGTTCACAGTTTGGCACTGAAGCTATACACTGAACAAGCAATTACAACAAAGGATTGTAGGTGTTAGGACAAAGGGTCACTCAGAACACAGAGCAAGAAATGCATCTAAAAATAACTTTTGGGACTTTAGCCCCCCATAGTCATTCTCCCAAGAAACTCTCTTGAAAACCTGCTCAATGCACTTAAGCTGTTCCAAATCCTAAAAAAGAAAAGATGATTTTTAAAAATCCTTTAATCACTTGAAACACTATTTCCACCATCAAATTTTCCCTGGAGCTCCTGATAATTATCGCACATTTTCTCCCTCAATTGTCAACGAACAAAATCCTTTTGTGGTCCATCACTGTCCTATTGTTAAACTAGGACTCATTTTTTTCCCTTTTAAAACAAATCAACTAAAACAAAAGCCTTGCTACATCTTTGATGTCATAGAAGATAGTTTTCCCTGGCTCACACTGATGTCAGAAATCCCTCAAATTCATGCCAAAGAAGCAACCTTCCTGTTGATGTGGTAAACCCCATTATAATAAAAAGGACTTCATCACAGATGCACGGACAGTGAATTACAGGGACACCAGAGAGGGATGGATCTGTCACTGAATATCAAGTGAAAAGTATAAATGGTCTCTAATAGCCACAATCTTGCAAATTTACAAAATATCTTGCAAATTATCAAGATACATTTATAATTTATAATATCTATTTTGTAATATATACACATGGGAGTTACAAAGACACTGGTAAATACAGGAATTAAGAAGGGCAAAATGCTAATTTATTTTTTTCACATTATGGGAAATAAAGTAAAGGATAGTAATTGTACTACATTTAGTGGTATGAAAAAACTTTGAAGTTGTATACAGAAGACATTTTAGGTGAAGAGAACATCAGATACAAGTCACAGGCAGGAGAGTACAGAGTAGGTTTGGAAGCTCCTGGTCTACAGCAAAGAAAAATGAAGAATCCTGATGGAAATAAATACAAGAGAAAATCAATTGTCAAGTATCCAACATAACGGCCAATCAGGCCGCGTAAGTCAAGATGAGTGTGCTCATTAGAGTCTTGACCCACTTTCATGTTCTTGGCATGATACTTCTCTTTAGACTAAAACTAAAAGAAATTACTCATGTGCTGAAAAGTTAAATTTCTGTGTCAAAATGAGTTCTTCATGAAACCAAGACTTGAACCCTATCTAGAATTCATCTTGGACACATGAATACAAAAGCTTCCTGATATGAACACATGTTTTTATTCATTGATAGAGAAGATATGATGCATAATACTTTTAACGGTCACTTTGGTTACCCTGGATGGGACAGAGCCACATTGCTTATGCTCAGAAGGGACAGATATTTCTTCTGTTTGTACTTACCTGTTAAAAAGCTTGCTGTTGAAAATGTGGATCAAGTGATGTGGTCAAAAGGCATGCAATTATAATTCTTTAATAACATGTAAATGAACAAAAAAAACCCTACCCATACAGCTCCAGAATGATAGACACAGAATATCTGGATGATCCAAAAGTCCAGGCTGCTCTTCCAAGTGGCCAACACAGTATTAATTTTCAATGCCTTAAAATTAATAGAATCTTACAGTTCCCACACCATTCAACAGGATTGTTTCTGTCCTCATAGAATATTCATTCCTTAGTCAAATAAGCACAGAAAATAAAGTATGCAACAAAAGTGGATCCAATGAGAATGAAACTATTGAGAAATGGAACACAAAGACAGCAAGTGGAGTGGGACAGGCGGGGGGCACTGAACAATATCTGTTCCACACAGAATTATCAATGTAGGCCTCACTCATTAAATAATACTTGGACAGAACTCTGAAGTAACTGAGAGATGGAGAATGGGGGAGATATGGCAATAGGCCGAGCAGAAAGTTCTCTCCAAACTTCTCATTCAAATCACAACAGGTAACATGTTAAATAGCTTTTATAAATTGAGATTGTTCTTATGTTGCATGTGTTCAAAGCTAAGATCACACACATATTATCTCATAGCTATTCTCTCAGTTTAGGAACTCAGGTTTACAAATCAAGACCAGAAGAAGTGAATTTCTAACTGAAATATCCACGTGGTAAAATAGCTAAATTTCACAGGAGAATGGGTTTACTTTCAGTAGCCCATCAAAGGACGTCTCTAAGTTTTGTATTGATTCAAATACAAGATCAGATCAGTTTTAATAGCAGGGGATATTGCTAAGTATAATTAGTACATTCGTGAGTTGGCTCTTTCCAGGTACCAAAAAATGGCTTAAAAATTATCCAGTCAATATAAGAGCACATTTCTCTTGTATAAAGCACAGAAAGAACCACAAAGGGCATTGACCATCCTTTTCCCGTTACCAACCATCTCTCTTACCTTCTACTTATTTTGTAATTCTTTGTACATTTATAGAGTATCATTTTTAAGGAATTACAGACAATTCTGTAGAAATTCTGTATTGTACGTCACTTAAACTTTTCTTTATTGATGGGAGGGTAGGTAATTTATTGTATGATGAAGTTCAGATAATGATATAGTACATGCCACCATGTTTTCATGCATTGGTTTGTATCTACACAAAATGAAACATGATTTTCTTGTGGACTCCCACAAATGAAGGTACAAATCCACATGTTTCTTTAGAATTTGAAAAGATTTATTTATGATATTTTTCTAATTATTAATTTAGACATGCAATTTTTCTATCAGTTTACTTATTCAGTTTGTATCCAGATCACAGCCTCCCTCCTCCCAGTTCCCTCCTCACACAGCTCCTCTGGGAAAGGGAAAGCCCTCCTAGGTAGCAACAGCACATCAACTCATTGCAGTACTGGGCACCTTCTCTCCTGTTGAAGTCAGACTAGGCAGCACAGTTAGAAGTACAGAATCCACAGACAGGCAACAGAGTCAGGAATAGTTCCCAACTCTAGATTTTGGGGAACCCACATGAAGACCAAGATGCACATCTGCTATATATATGTGGGAGCCTAGTTCCAGCCATAGATACTCTTTAGTTGGTGGTTCAGTCTCTGGGAACCTCAAGGGTCCAGGTTATTTGACTCTGTTGGTCTTCCTGTGGAATTCCTATCCCCTCTGGGTCCCTCATTCCTTCCCCTCAACTCTTCCACAAGACTCCCTAAGTCCATGTAATGTTGTGAGGCTGTGGGTCTCTGCAGCTCTTTCAGTCAGCTGCTGGATGGGGCCTTCTCAGAGGGCAGCTGTGTTAGGCTCCTGTCTGTAAGCAAAACAGGATATTATTAAAAGTGGTTCTTCTTGCCCATGGGATGGGCCTCAGTTTGGGCTGGTTATTGATTGGCCATTCCCTCAACTCAGCTCCATCATTGTCCCTGCACATCTTATAGGCAGGACAAATTTTGGGCTGAAAGATTTATAGGTGGGTTAGTTTCCTTATCCTTCCACTGAAAGTCCTGCCTGGCTAGAAGAGGTGGCCACTTCAGGCTCCATATCCTCCAGTGCTAGATTCATAGCTAGAGTTACCCTCATAGACTCCCTGGAGCCTCCTATCCTAGGCATGGCTTAGAGATTCCTTACCATCTCCTTCAGCCTCTGATATTCATTCACTCTCCAGGCCCATTCTCCCAGGCTTTCCCCATATCTGATCCCCAACTCCTCCCTGCCCCCTCTCCCACCCAGTTCATTCCCTCCACCCACCTTCAACGACTATTTTATATCACCTTCTGGGTGAGATTCAAGCATCCTCTCTTGGACCCTCCTTGTTATTTAGTTTCTTTGGGTCTGTAGATTGTAGCCTGGGTATCCTTTACTTTATGGCAAATATCTACTTATAAGTGAGTACATACTATGCATGTCCTGTTGGGCCTGGGTTACTCAGGATGATATTTTCTAGTTCCATCCACTGTTGGCAAATGTCATCACATCCCCATTTTACAGACAAGTAAAATGATACAGACAAGTTGGTTTCAGTTATACACATTCCTTAAAACAATACATGAAGGTGTTTCTTTTTTTCTTCTTTTAGATTGATTCCTTTTGTTTTCCAAATTCATAACCATAGAAGTACACCAAAAATTTGGTAATTACGTCACTATGTATAGCAAACATAACTTTAATGGATGAATATTTTTTTTCCAGTATCAGCCTTGTGCCTTCCATAAGAATTGATCAGAAGCCAGCTTGACTATTTCCTTGCCATTAAAAACAACTTTAGTTTTTTGAAGCACTTTTAATTTAAAAAGAAATGAGAAAAGTACCACAGAATCTCTCTATATTTTCTGTCCCCCCCCCCACCATGCACAAAATGTCATCTACTGTACTACAACAGAGTGGTAGAGTGGTACGTGGTGTACACTTGGTGAGGTTCAATGCCTGTTATTATCTCCAAACACTATAGTTTACATCAATGTACAGTCTTACACTCTTTTGAGAAGATTTTATAAGTAAATAATCGTTATAATACTATCCAGATCTCTGGGGTCCTTTCATTGACATCAATATCCTTTGTGTCTTGCCTACTCCCTTTCTTTTGTCTAACCTCTGATAGTTACCTGTCTTTTGGGAATTTCTGTGGGTACACCTTTTCTAGAATGTCATACAGTTATACAGTACTAAGGCATTTTATCTTGCTTTTTTCTTTCACTTAGCGATATGTGATTGTGGTTCTTCCATTTATTTTCCTGACTTGACTCATTCCTTTTCAGCACTGAATTGTTTGCCATGTCCAGACACGACAGTTTATTTATCCATTTATTTACCAGGGTGAGCTTAGTTGCTTCTAAATTTTTATTGTTTAGATAAACCTGATGTATAAGCCTGTCTGGGAAATATTAAGGTTTTGCACAGTAAGGGTATCTTTGTTAATTTGGCAAAACAAAATAAAAAAAAAACGGACAAGGAAATAAACGAAAACAAACTTCCAGAATGTCTTCCAAGTGGATGTGCAATTTCTCATCTCACTAGAAATGACTCTGGGCTTGCTTATGTTCATATTCCCACTAGCATTTTGTGCTCTGAGTTTGGCCACTTGAGTATGTGAGTAGTGTTTTATTAACTTATCGTTTTATTGGCATTCATGTGGCATGAGGCTGCATGTGCCTTATAATTTTATTTCCCATCCATGTGTCTTGTGTAGTCAGCTGTCTTTTAAGGCTTTTGGCCCATTTTGTAACAAACATATAACTATATTAATTTTGAGAATTAGTTTTTAAGTTACAGGGAGTTTATGAATGACATTATTTCAGTGGAAAAATATGCTTGTAATTTGTAAATGTTCAGCAGTCCCTCTCAACTGATATCCCTATTTTTAATTTTTTTCTAATTATTTGAATTGAATATTTATAACATTGACTACTAAATTAAGACTGTCATAAATATACTATGTAAGTATCATTTGGAAATTGTAAAGACTTGGTAATGATTAGGTAGAAGGTTTTGGAGAATGCTTTAATCAAACAAGCCTGAACACAGTGTAAACTGAAAGTTAACCAACTGATATATTGCCATGATCTTGTTGATTCTCAGTGAAGAAGCTCAGAGTTTCTCATACTTATGTATGACAATAGCTGCTGTGCCCTTAAATACACTCTATCAAGAAAGAAGAGGACGTTTACCTCTAGTCCTACTTTACAGAAGGCCTTTAAGTGCTCATGACTGCTGAATTTCCTTAGATAGTTTTCAATGGCTTGATGATGTAAGCTTTCCTCTTTAGACTGAGAAGCCCATTCATTAGCATTCATGAGCATTACATTCCTGGTTCTTAAAAAAAAAAAGCGAGTTGGTTGTAATAAGAATTCTTTTCACATGTTGCTTTGTTAAGGAGATTTTGCATTTGTATTGATTTGCAGTGTCCCCATTTCTTAATGTATTTGACTAATTTTGATATCATTATGATGCTGGCCTTGTAGAAAAAGATAAATATTGGGTTTCCCTCTATTTTCTGAAAAACATCAGAGAGAACTGATAGTTTACTCCTTATTATGTGACTGGATTGTACCTATTAGAGGTTGGCACTTTCTGTTTTGGAAAATTTTAATTCTTTAACATTCAATCTTTTCTTTTCTATTCTAAGTGTGTGTGTGTGTGTGTGTGTGTGTGTGTGTGTGTGTGTATTCTATGCATGCATGTCTGTATACCACTTGTATATTTGGTAACAATAAAGGCCAGAATACGACATCAAATCCTCTGGAGCTGGAATCACAGAGGGTTGAAAAACACTGTGTGGGTACTAGGAATAGAAACTGGGTTCTCTGTGAGTGTAGACAGTTCTCTTAAATGCTGGGCAGTCTCTCCAGCCCCTTGTTGTCTTTTTAACCTGGTAGAAAGTCTTAGTTATTTATGAACACATGAAAATAGTCCTGCTATGCTACCTGTCAGCTGTCACGCCACATCATTTCTTAAGAAAACTTTTTTCAAATTGAATTCAGTGTCTAAGAAGCATCTATTTGGTAACATGACATCTTTCCTATTATATAATATTATCAACTTTTGAGAATATAGCAAAATTTTATCTATGTGGGTGTCTGACTGCTTATCTGTCTTGCCACTGGGATGGATGTCCAAGCACTGTAGGCATGCTGCTCAGGGAAGGCAGAATGCATTCCAGTATAGGGGATCCCAACCCATGTTTCTCTGGCTGAGAAATGGCGGAGACTAGGATGGATACTGTGGCTCTCAAGCTTCTGTATTCCCAGATGCCACTGGGGCCTCCAGGAGTTGAGAGCAGTGGTCCACAGGTCTGTTCTTCCCCTACATGCCTGAGCAGGGGTCAGGGCAGAGTTTGGTTTGGTTCTGAGAGAGTGCTGAGAATACTGAAGGGCTGAAAGAGAGAAGGCCTTGTCTGGGAGATTTAGGCTAGGCTCTTTATGAGGAAGGTCTCCCCCGACCCCTGATAAAAGGGATGATCCTTGTTTTTTCAAACTGATTTATTTTATGATGGATGCAAATGCATGTCTTTCTCGGGTTGAACCAGGGATTAAATACCTCTTGCAGAAAGGGATGCCCAGGAAGGGAAGCTCATTGGTTAAATACTTGGGGCCTGTCTAGATAGCTCATATCTTGGAGAACTCTAGGTTTTTATGCTATGTGGCCAGTTGTCATGGTCCTCTCAGTGGGATATTATGGTTATGTGTTCCAGAACAGGTATAGTCTGGCCAGGAGCTAGTTTCAACCCCTGCCATTCTCAATTATGAGATTCCCTGGGGTTTTTTAACCTGCTTCAGCCTTACCAGTTCTTCTGTGTGGTGGCTCCATTTGTCCTTCACATATGAACTTGAGTTGTTTCCAATCTTCTGTTACTTGTAAACAAATTTTAGTGGCAATCTCAATATGGCCTGATCTATAGCCTCTTGTCTAGACTTCTGAAATGAATCGTTTACTTGTTAGGTAAATTAACATTAGAACTTAGTAGTCTCATACCATAAGATACAACCTTCAAAAAAACAATGATAAATCCAGTGAAAAGCAGGAGATGACGTCACGCTGTCCCTTAGACCTGCATTCCTATAAAATACGAATGAATGAGAAAACTCTCTTTTATTCATGGTTGCTATTTTTTCAGAGGAATGACTCATGTCAAAGAACTCCTGTTTATCTACATACCTCAGATAAAAAAAGACAAATTTCATCCTTTTAACACAAGTCCAAAACCAAGCTTTTATAATCTTTTTGAGTAAAAAAAATATTAATTGTATGTCTATTTCTCAGTTATAGAACATATTTGACAGCTCAATTGGCTTAGCTCTACTCATGCCCTTCCTTCCTTCAGACTTTTAGCTTTGGCCTTTGGCCTTGCCAGCAGTGAAGTTTAGAATAAGCCATCTATTGTAGCTCCTTTAACAATACCGACCATTTTTTTTAAAAAAAAAACAAACAAACATTTGCTTCTCACTTATCCTTCCTTCTTTCTGCAGGCTGAGCTCTTTGTAGTTCTGTTTATGTCTCAATAAGGAAAAATGAGTTTCTCCCCGATTTTTTGAAACATTTAGATGTTGGGATCTGAGAATGCTCACTAGTGAAACCATTACCTCTGTCTTCAAAGGTTTTTGGAAATAATATTCTCCTTGATGAAGCTTAAGTAGACTTTTTTTTCTCAAAAAAATTAGAAGATTAATGAGGAAGAGTTGGGAAAAACAAAAATAACATCATGGACAAAGTTCTACCATAAAATAATCAGAACAATCTCAAGTGGATTGAGATATGTCACCTAAAGATAAATATAGCAGGAAGTTAAAAAACAAACCAGCTAAATGGTAGAAAAATAAAGGGATATGAACTATTTCAAGCAAAGGAGACTGAAAGAAAGCTGGAATGCCATCAATGTATCTCACGAAGTAGCATTTAAGAAGCAGCAGCAAATCATCCAAAAATGGTTACTAAGTACTTCTACCAGATGCAGAACAGCTGCATGTGACCATGGACCTCACGAAACAGCACTGAGATCTAAAAGACATGGAGTTATGGCCATGGTCGGAGACATCATAGAAACTGCTAATGTAAGAACTCTTCTGAAATTTAAGACATTGAGCATGTGAAAATCTGATTTTGAAGACTCTGAGACTATTAATAACAATCTATATTTAACAAAGACATTATTTCATTTAAGCATGCATACTGACAGAAAAGAATGGTGGCATATGCACACCCAAAGGAAAATCTGATAGCTTGAAAAGAATCAATAAGATGTGAAGTCTTACATTGTAAATTCTCGTAAGTTTGAAATCAAAATCAGTTACTAAATAATCCTTACATTTAAAAAGAAGCATTAAGGAAAACTAACTATCACCAATAAGTGATAATGAATATGTTGAAAGTCACATTGTGGGGTGCAGTAACAGCAATGCTTAAGGCAACTGCAGAGCTACTGGCATGATTATTAAGAAAAAAAATCACTAAACTTAGAAAAATGAAAGAAAGAAGAATCAAGAAAACAAGAGAAAATACAATAAAATTGTTAGAATAAACAATAAATAGGATTAACATGTGGGAAGTTGATTCTGACACAAGATTATTACAACATATTTCTGTGATGACTGGTCATCACAAATACAGCAAAAATTGTCCACAGAGGATGAATTAAAGAGGAAATCGTACCATAAAAATCCAAAGAATGCTGTGGAGAATTTTTAATTTATGTTAAATTTATGTTACCACAGGTGTGTTAGTTATGCTCATTGACGTGACAAGACAACCAACAGAAAAAAATTTAAGTGAAGAAAATTTGATTTTGGCTCATGATTCTGGAGATGCAGCCCACTGTGTGAAGGGACAGCTGAGCAGTAACAGGGAGATGGGAGCTTATTCCTAGGACAATGAAAACTAGTGTCATTATCAAAGACTCACTTCTGATAACCTATGTCTGCCAGCTAGTCCTTACCCCTCAAGGCGTTCACAACATCACTAACTAGGTATCAACATTAGCATTTTGTCTAAGCTCCACCCCACAATTGCCTGGCAATAGCCAGTTGTGCCTGACTCACTATGAAAGGGGCTGCTTGCCCCCTCCGCTCTCTCTTGCTCTTGCCTTGCTCTGTCCTCTGGCCCCTTCCCCTTCCCATTCTCTCCCTACTCCCC
>NW_021604630.1:4660386-4692520 GCF_004785775.1 Grammomys surdaster
TGCTCATGGCTGGCCTCTACTTCTCTACTCTTCTTCTCTGCTTTTTCTCTCTGCCTTTCTCTTTCTCTACTACCCTACTAACACTCCTTTCCATGCCAAGAATAAACTTTATTCTATTCATGTGGCTGGTCCCTCAGGAGGAAGGGATGCCTCAACATGGGCCTGCTGAGGTACCCTTCCCCCACATCCACCAAACATATTTCTTCTCTTCTTATTTTTTTTTATAAACATGAACTGTGAGAAGCATTTAACACTCAAACCATAATGATAAGCAATCAGTCTGAATTCCACTGGAAAGAGTATGTGAGATTTTAAAGGGATGGGCTAAGTATAGCTTGGTGAACAAGACCCTTGCTGCATCTATATGAAGGCCTGAAATTGGATCTCCAGCATCCATGCAAATATCAGGGAGAAAACAGTGGGGGCATATATAACCATGATGATGAGGTACAAGTAGAGGTCAATCCCAAAGGTTCACTCTAGTCAAAGTCATGAGTTCCAGATTCTCAAAAATATGTGCAAAGTGTTTGAGGAAGACATTCTAACTTAGTTTCCTACATGTGCTCACAATATCCTCCACACAAACACACACACACACACACACACACACACACACACACACACACACTGCAGTGCAGTGGTGATATGGTGTGGTGTTGAAAATGTGTAAGATGGAAACAGATGACTGAGATAGAATTGAACAAAAAAGTAGTCAGTGACCAATTGGAAGAAGGGGAAACCCTGGAGAGTAAGACTGTCACATAGCTCAGTGATTTAAGGTCTTTTTAAGAGTAAACCCTGAGTAAAGGAAATTGTTCATCTAGTCAAGCAAACAAAATTCCTTTTATTTGTGAACTAATTTAATTTGAGAACAACGGAGGTAAGCTTTTCTTTTCTGCCATCACAGGCATTGTGTTCTATAGGCAATTTCCCCGATATTAATAGAACAGAATTACTGAAACGAAGGCAATTTCTTTTGGTTAACACTGAGATACCTGGGGGAAATCTAAATAAATAAGAAAAGAGAGAGATGAATGACTTTAAAAATTTGCCATTGTCAAAAAGACAATTGCTTTTGTATGCAAGAGTGAGCCTGGGAAAGAAAGACGCTGTTGTGACAATATCTTTTAGGAAATTGGCTAATGCGTTACACATAATCAAACTTAAATCACATTAAAGGAAGCCTTGGCTAGTAGCATAGCATGGTGTCAGTAAGAACTTTCTTAGTTGTTACCTTCACTCAGGCTGGCAAAGGTGAGTATCCCCTTGGCACTGCACCATCTTCCATGCAGGCCGCAGGGCACAGTTGGCCCATGTCACTAGCTTGCACCTGTGCTAAGTCTCCTCCGAAGCATAGTCTCCTCCTCCTCAGATTTTTCTTTTGGAGACTTTTCTGTGTCTAGTAATGTAGTTATCTAATCTACTATGGAAAGGGGGCATTGATAGGGCTGACGTCAAATTTCCTCCCTCTGCTTGTTTCATGACTAATATTGGAGACAAGGAATATCTTTTCTTCTTTCAACCTCAGCTCATGGCTGAAACATATAAAAAAAGATAGATACCTCCCCTACACACACACCTGCCTTGCCTGCTACTGCTGCTGCTGCTGCAATGTAACCGTTAGAATTGTGTGCTTTCCTATGAAGTTTGATGAAGAGGGGGTAGCCATAGAGAAACACACTTGGACAAAGTCCAAGGTATTAAACTGTGTAGGGACTGTGGTGGCTACTCTCAGTTGTCAACCTGGCTATATCTGGAAGGAAGTACTGTCCAGAAACCTCTGTGAGAGATTTTGTGCTTGGTTTGAAGTGGGTGAATCCATTTGTTGCATACTCATGACTTTAAAAGAGAGATGTGTGTGGTTAGAGCTGCAGGTCAGGAAGTATCTAATATATCAAAGATGTTTGATACCTAATTGGCTAAAGATTAATTACTATTCTATGCTCAGCATTTGACTTCTCAGCCATGATGAACCTTAAGAAGCACATTTAGTCTGGTTTGCTTGTTTTATAGGACATTGCCTCTGGACCTGAGAGATACCACATCCTTTTTGATGTCCTTGAACTTCATTCTGAAACATTCTAAATTCTCTGTGCTTTAGTTTTCCAACTGGGACCCAAGGTGCTCTGTTATATGAAGAAAGAGGCATTTCTTGTCTACCCTGGATTTACCTTGTCTTCAGACTCTGTGATATTGCTAGCCATAATCAAACATTCTTCCTAAAATTGTACATAAGTGAAATATTTGCAATAAGTCTTATAGGCAAACAAGTAATGTATCTAATATGTAAAAGTATCATGTCAATATACTTATTGAACCTACTAATAGGTAGGAGGATGCATCAGTGGGAAGTCAAGCAAATTCCCACATCAATCCTAGGCCTGGTTTCTCTAGCTGAATGATGGTATCAAAAGCAATCTGTACTAAAATGCCACAGGCTGTTATTATAGCCAGTTTCAGTGAAAATAAAAAGAAAAGTAAAAGAAACATCCAGCTAAACATTCAGGGAGAAAATGGGAGTGTATGGGCAAGTGTCACTGGAAGAGTTCTCCGGTTTTATCCTAGAAACTGGGGCCTTCATCCCTCAAAGAGAGAAACCAGGTATCACTCAAAAGGAGACTCTGACAGTAGGTCTAAACTACACCCCTTTAGTGTAAAACTCAACCCAATCTGGATACTCCACCTAAGGATTTTAAATGTAAATCTGCTTTTAAAACCTCCCTTGTGTACATTTGTCTCTTGTAGTGTTCATTACTTTTCCCGTGGTTGTACCAAAATACCCAACAAAGGCAACTTAAGGGAGGTTTCTCTTGGCTTACTGTTTGAGGGGGTCAGTCCAGAGTGGTGTCAAAGGCATGGTGACTGAGACAGACTGCACTCTCATTTCTAAGTAGATCAGAGAGCAGAGGGGGAAAAATACTTGAATACTTGTGCCTAGGTTTCTCTCTCTCTCTCTCTCTCTCTCTCTCTCCCTCCTCCGAGAACTCACCCCATGGTGTGGTACCACCCTCATTCACAATGGGGCTTATCTTTTCAGATTTCTCTGAAAATACCCACATCTGAGTATGCCTCCTTAATGCCCAAGGGAGTTTTAGCCAATCAATTTGACAACTCAAGTTAATTATAGTGCATATCATTGGAGTTTAATTTTTCCCACAAAGTGTGTGAGTAAATGCACACACACACACACACACACACACACACACACACACACACACTATCTGTAAGCTTTGAAAAATGAGCAGAGGGAAACAAAACCCACTATAGTCAGCAACTATACTCTATTAAGGCAATTAATCAAACACATACTTTGTCAACTTCCCCTTGGTTTATTTTGTTTTATGATTCTATTATTATTTCATCACCACAATAAAAGGAATTAATCTCCATCATGTAGAAAACGCTTGGGTGATAGAGTAAAGGAACTTAGCTGCCTGGGCCTGTCTTCTGGTTCTAATCAATCATCATGCAGATTGAATTATTTTTAACTGTGATGCATTCATTAGTCCTTATTGGAAACATTTTAATTCATTACAAGATTTTCTATACTGTCAGAATACAGATCTGTCACTCAGCATGAACTTATTCAGCAACTCAGATGCCACGCATTAGTGGCCTCCTCTAATAGAAAATGAAAATTTCAGAGATGGATAATAGAATAAGCTACATCTTGACATGCAATTTTGTAACTGATTTGAGATAGGCACACTCATCAACTTAGAAGAATTTTTCAAATCTGGAAATAACATAAGAGGAAACCTGAGTGTTGTTAGGAGGATAATATACAACTTGGGTGAACCTACTGTTAATAATATTGGTAACACAATAGGTGGTTAATTACTTAAAGGAAGCTACCTTTTCTCAGACGCCACTAAGCTGATGCATATACAAACTCACAGAGACTGTGACAGCACAGTCAACACCTACACAAGTCCAAGCTACACAAGTCCTGAGCGTGGGCAAGGGGAGGTATGCACAAAGTTCCACTCTTTGCCAAGAAGCTAGTCACAATGGCTAGTTGCTGGGAGACGGAAACTGTTGTTTTCAACGGAGTGCCACTGGATACACTCCAGGGCAGGCCTCATGCTTGGGAGTACTTGGGCAATGCAAAACATGCTGAATGTTTTTAGGGTTTTTTTTTAAGAGGCAGAGAGAACATAAATTTGGGTGAATAGGGAGAAGACAGTCTCTGAGTGGAATTGGGCAAGAGTTGAGAAGTATTAAAATATATTGCATGAAAAATAACCAATAAAAAATACCACAAAAAGAAAATGGTATGCACGTGCCCAAGAAGGATTTCATTCATTTCCCATGCTTTTTCAGATAAGTGAGTTATGCAATTCAGAGTGAGAGTAGTTATATCAGTGACAGATAGCCATGAAAACTGTTTTCATGTACATACTGAATGTCAATTAGGATATGAGTGAAAAAGTAGGCTCTCAAGTTCTAGAGAGCATCAAAACATGTAGTTACTGTTGACAATGTGCTTTAGTCTAGGTAAGAGGGTCCCTGTTTCAATTTAATTTTATGTGCATATGGCTATTTTCCTTGCATGTATATCTCTGCACTGCATATGTGTCTGGTGCCTGTGGAGGCCAGAAGAGGGTATCATTTCCCTAGAAACTAGTGTTATAGACAGTCATGAACCAACACGTGGATGCTTGGAATTAAACCTGGGCCCTCTGGAAGAACAGCAAGTGGTCTTAATTGCTGAGCCATCTCTCCATTCCTATTTAAGATGGTTCTTATGAAAACCAAGTATAAGTGAATTGTTTAAGTCAGGATAAGAAAGTTCCAGAATATTCCATAGGAAATCAAGCACAGAAATAATAGAGTGAGGAGGCATCTGTAGATCCATGCGATGGGTTAAATATATTACATATGCCTAAGAGTTAAGGTTAAAACTACTGTAATCTTAGGGGAATATGTTGTGCAAGGATTTATAAGTGGTTTTATACATGTTCTCCTTCCTGATTAGATTAAATGTTAAACTTGGATATTCTACCAACATAAACCCTTATAAGAATATTAGTTTTAAGAAGCATGTTATTTCTCTTAGTGTGCTTAAATGACTCTGATTTATCCTAGAAAATCTCTGGACTGTTTGTCTGATCCATGGGCGATCTTGGATCAGTTATCTTATTTCAGTGAGCATCTCCTCTCTCGTATAAGTAAGTGGAAAAAAAGTTAAGTAGTATTTCATATCTCTTGTTATTCTTGAGCATCTTTATAAAAAGTCATTCCCTTTATTTGGGGACAGACCAGGTATTAGGAAACTCTGATTGATACCTATCTTGGTCCATGCATCTATCCATAGCCTTTTGTCATTTCACTTGGCACACTTAATTCAACCCTGCTGCCAGGACAGAGGACAAAGTAAAAGGAAATGACCTATTCTGGTCTGGTTAATTACCCAGGTGTGAATTATTAAAACTCTTCACATTTTACTAATACCTTGAAGTTGTTGAGCGTCAAGAAGTATTAGTAAAGAATGGGTTTCATGAGATCATTGGAAAAGGCTCCAACAAAACACATTCTATGGACAGCTAAGTAGAATAAGGGGACAGCGGGTTAAGTACAAGGGAAGAGGAACAGGAATGTAGTACTTGAAGCCTCACATTTAAAGGAGAAATAGTATACCTGAGCATTCTCTGCACTGAAATAGCCCATGATAAATCTATATCATTGAGAAACTATCAATGACAGCAATGTTAGACATGGGCTTCAAAGCTCATAGTGAAAAGAAAGCCTCTAGTTTTTAGTTCCTCAAAAATTAATTCTCTGCAGGAAAGAACCATCTGAAACTGGCAGAGAGCAAAACTCTTCTGCAATGACATGATTTCCTGTAGAACAGCCTTAGAAAGGCCAGCCTCTAGCTCTAGGACTCAGAAAGTAAAACCAGCCTGATGATATAATACAGAGGTTCTCAAAACTAAAGACATGTGGATGCTCTTAAGAATGAAGTCCGTTGTATACTTCATGTGTAATTGAGTCTAGAATAGAATGTATCTAGGAAAGTATCTGCTGACTCACAGATAGCACTACATGGTCCATCACTGTGCCTCAATGTCATCAAATAAAAGAGGATTAAAGGGATGCTTTAGCAAATGATGTACATATACATACAGATGAATCTGAATACATACATATAGAAAACCACATGTAGTGAATGCGAGTGCCCAACTTTCCTGAAGTGGGTATCTCTTTGATTATGATATCTATATAAGAGAGCCCTTCAATACTTTTTCAGTCTCAGGTAATGGATAGTTTGTCATTGAACAAGTTGTTTTAATGATGAATTCTGGGTAAATTAGCTAACTATTCTTAACGAAATCCTGTTACCAAGTGCTTTGTACATGTTAAGGTAATATAACATACTGAAAAAGTTAAACTTATTTCAACTTCAGAATGAGAAATATAAGACTCAAAAAGGCATAGTCCCCTTACACAAATTATATAGTCACCAGGAGAGTGACCCATCTCTCCATAGTTACAAACAGTGTCAGGCATCGCTACACTATTAGTAAAGGTAATGATAGGAACAGTAATACATGACTGAATTTTAAAAGCTTAGGAGATAATGGGTCATGCCAACAAAGGTGAGAGAATTCTACCCAAAAATGTACGCTCTTTCAGGAAGTTGCCTTATTTTGGAAATGATTTCCTGTTTCTACATTATCTACCAAGGATGTGAGACACAGAACATTGATACAGAGGTGTTCAATAGCATGATACTGAGGCATGACTAGACATAGACCAATGGAATAAAGACTCTCCAATCAGGCTGGATAACACACATGTGTTCTGTAATGCAACCTTCCATTTCAAGTGAAAAGGACCAAGTTATTAATGATGACTTAAAATATGAGTAGCTATTTTGACAAAGATAAGACTTAGATTCATGTTAACAAATAATCTTTAAGTGGATTAGAGGTATAAAGTAAGAACTGAGATCATGTATATACTGGTATAAAGCAAAGGTATTTTCTCTTGAGTAATATCGTAGGAAAAAGCTAGTTAATATTATCATAAATTTAATGTTAATAAAATATTGTGATGAATGTGGTTAATATTATCATAAATTTCATGTTAATAAAATATTGTGATGAATGTGGTTGTGTACTGCATCTTAAAGAGGTTCTAAACCTTATCATGCACAAATGGAGGAGCGCCCTGGAAACTGGGAGAAAGTATTTGAACATACTCCATCATGATGTTCATCCTATGTCGTGTGGATTTGCAAAATTCTTGCAACTGTAAGTAAAAGGACCGAAATACTTAACAGAAAAATGAGAAAATACATTCACAAAATAAAAGATAATTATCCCTAAATATGTAAATGTTCATTACATATCAATTATAACTAATGAATGCAAATCAAAATTATATTCAAAGTGTCATCTATCAGATTGGATTTTTTTTTCAAATTTGACAATATATTCTGCTTTGGGGTTTTGAGAGCAAGCTCTATTACACATTCTTGTGGAAATGCAAAGGGAGGAAACAAAATGATGGTGAATATGTGGGAAGAGTGGCTCACTCCATTATGTGTCAGAGTACAAAAACAGGGTAGCCACTGGAAGAAAATTTTGGTGGTTTCTTTAAATCTTTACCCATCCTTGTGGCTTCTGGGCTCCTCCCACATAAATAAAACCTTCTATTCTTCTTTGTACACACACACACACACACACACACAGAGAGAGAGAGAGAGAGAGAGAGAGAGAGAGAGAGAGAGAGAGAATGACAAAGAACAATTACATATAAGTATATACAAGCGTATATACACACACACACATATAAATGTATGTGTATGTAAATGTTCGTATAAACACTTAAACATGGAGAGAGAGATAGAGACAGTGGGAGAGATAGAGACAGAGAGAGACAAAGAGAGAAGTAACCCAGTTGATGCTATGGAGCTTCTGAAACGCCTAAGAAAATAAAATGCTGGGGAAATCTTTTGTTTAATAGTTGGCTTTTGATTGTTGTTGCTGGCACAGAGTGCATTGCCCTTGTTTTTGACCTAAGGGGGTGGTGAATGCATGGGAACTCCCAGCTGACCTCAGTTCACCTCGACATGGAGGCTGGTTGCCAGGAGGAAATGACTGTGACACTCGAGTTTGAAACTTCCAGTATTTTTGTTAATCTCATGTGACACATTCTAGTCTGCATTCGCGATGCATAGTGATATGAGACCATCAAAAGAAGAGACAAGAAGACCGCAGGTGACAAGACTGACTGCACACAACATCTTAAGGACTCTACAAAATAAACACAAAGAACCAGTAATGAGTTCGGCCACATTACAGGGAACATGATAAACATACAAAAGTAAATCAATAAGAGGTCAATATGCTAGCACTAAACTGTGAACACTCTGGCTAAGAGCCTACTGTAATCTATAAGCTCAAGAAACAAAGTAAGTGACAATTAAGAATAACTAAATGTCTGAAATGTGTATGCTGACAACCTTCAGTGCTGATGAATGAAGCAAAAAGATACATGTTGGAATTCCAATGTGATGAAGCTTTCTATTCTCCCCAAACTAATATCTTAGTTTACTACAATGCATGTTGAAGCACTACCAAAATCCTTAGTAGATTTAATCTAGACTATTCTAGATTCCATATGATGGAAATCCAAGGAGAATGATATGGATAAACCTACTTTGAAAGAGCATAAGACAGCAGCAGGAGCAGACTGTACTTGTTGGTGAGGAATGGACACAGATGTCAAAGCGATAGAATGGAGGATTCAGGACTGGTCCTATAATAAAATAGACTGCTGATTTTTTGTTAATACAAAAATAAAATGTAATGAAAAAATTCTTTCCCAGAATAAAGAAAATGAGAAAGAATCAATGGCAACTCATTATTGTAGCTTAGATGAGTTGCTAGTGTGTATGTGTGTGTTTGTTTGGGTGTGTATATGTGTATATATACATGTACTAGTGTCCAAAATATGTAAGCAACTCTCAAAGTGCAAAAGTAAAATACTCTCAGTAGGACATGGGCAAAAGGCATGAGCAGACATCTTACTGAAAGGAATGTACTTATGGCAAAAAGGCATAGGAGGTCTTGGTACACAGCTCAGTCGTAAAGTATTTGCCTGGCCAGGGTGAGGCTGTGGGTGAGAGCCTTAACACTGCAGAACCGACAAAGAAAACAAAACCAAAGGGAAAACCAGCACATGAAGAAGATGAGCCTCATAGTAGATATAATTCAGTTTTATTTACATTTGTTTCTGTGACCGTGGGCTCATGTGTCCTACCTAATATGTGTGGAAATAAGAGGACAGCTTTGTTAGTCTGTTCTCTTCTTCCACTTTGGCCTAGTTTCTGGGGATAGTATTTGGGCTGTCAGGCTTACATAACAAATACCTTTACCTTCTCAACTGTCTCTCCAGCCCCATAAAGCAACTTAAAACAACAAAGAGATATTTTCACATGTCTGCCTATAAAAAAAAGAGTGGGAATAGAAAATGCAGCTGAATAGATGGAAAGACGAGCTTTCTCCTACCGTACATGTCAGATGTGGAGCGATACAGCCACTTTGAGAAGCAGTCCGGCCCAAGTGCTTTTCCACTCCAGGGTACTTCCTTCATATATATAAAAATGGATACACACAGCAGAGCTTGTATAAGAACATTTATGTCAGTCTGGGTCTTTAAAGCCTAAAGACAACATTATTGAGCTGACAAAAATCAAGAACATTGTAAGCACATTAATATTGGTTATGATGAAGGTGAGCAGGAGGGTGTGGTTATGAGAGGGCAATGACAGAGATGCTTGGATTCACAGAACCCTGTGCTATGGTGTAGCAAATGCCAGCATCCTCTTGGTGGTACATGTAGTTTGGAGATACTATGGAACTGTACAAGATTAAGGTTGTTGAGGGCAACTACATATAGTCTAAGAAAGAAAAAGAACAAAACCAAATATTTGACTTGGACATAAACCAAAATCAGAAACAAATATAGTGATAGGAACTGAGTGAAGTTTGAAGGTTGTAGATCAGATGATTTTGACATTCCTTTCCTGATATTCATAATTGTACCCTGATTTGAAGCAATCTGGGTAAAAGTTACAGGAAATTTTTAAGGTGTGCAGCTTTTCAGCTTTCTGTGAGTCTAACATTATTTTCAAATGAAAGTATAAGAAAATGTAAATGTCTTTGGATTATACATTTGTGTTAGACAAATTGATGAGAAAAATAGACTTGTTTTATCATGCTAGATGAAGTCTGATGTTTTTGTTTTCATTGTTTTCAGTGTGGTAGATACACTGGCAGAGAAGGCCAGTGATTATGGAGGTCAGTTCATACCAGGGAGAGGCCATTTAAGCATTTATTTTTATTTGGATACATATTCATTTTATCATATGTATATGATATGAGGGTATGTTTTATATCATATATGTGATATGAGATATATGTCATATGTTTTGATACAAGTTAGCCATATAAGCTCATACACATTTTGACCTGCAAGATCAGCTGCAATGTGCATCCTTTCCTAACTGTTTGGATGACTGTCTTTTCTTTCAAAGGAAAATCTTTTAACCATGTAGGTGGCTACTGTGACAGAAGAAGGTGGTGGCTTTTCAGTGTATTGTGGCCTGGAAGTAGGGGATTGGGTCCCTCTACCTGTCTTTTCTCCACTTTAGTTTCTTTCACTTCCTCGCTCTGTTTCTCAATTCAGGGCAACAGCAACCAGAGCTACTCCATCTCCAGCGGCAGTCAGAGCAGCATAAATATTAGTGATAATTGTACGGTACAGTAATTACAAATAGCGGTGATTAATTCTTACAATAATAGCTACCCTAAGAACAATTGATGTCCCTTCTAGTCATTGCCAGGTTTCCCACGGGAAAGCTTTGAAATGGTTATTATTATTAGTTTCAGCTTTAGGGAGAAATGGGAAGATGGAAAGAATGGTGATTACTTTGTCGTTGTCAGCACTGGTTCTTCATTAGTGGGAAGAGCAAGAGCATCCATGTTGCTGCAGGTATAAAGGAATGACCTCACTCATCAGAAAAAAACATGAGCCTGATTCAGAAGGTATAAAGAGCCACCATGTGCTTAGTGTTGCTCACAGAAGCATGGCCACAAGTATCTTTAAAACTGAGATGACCAAGTGTAGGATATTCTTACCGATATGGTAAATTCCTTTTGCCTAAGTCCTATTTTGTACTCTGGAATTTATTTTTTGAAGTCTTTATGATGGATGTAGCTATCTAAGTAACTACTATGTTTAATGTATGCTAATGGGTATGAGTATGAGGCAGTAAATTGCCTCCTTCAGAACACTGAAGAAGTTGAACATGGAATTTAAGATTAAAGTAGCCATAACTGCTATTCTTACTATCCAATTAAGAAAATGAACTAAAATTATTGTCTAGTTTCCCCCCTCTGTCACTCTCCTCTCTTCTTCTTGACAAATCCCATGTTTGTCAATACCATACACACTGGATCATCCTGGCTTCTATACTCGTTTAAAGTATTTTAATTTGTAAGCCAATTTAACTGTGTTAAAATATCAGAATGTGATTTAAGTAACTGAACTGGAGGATACAACTCATAAATTAACAAACTATGGTCAAATCTTCTTAGTGAAGTGAATCATTGAATTTTCAGTGGTATGCACTTGGATGTAGAAGCCAAGCATTAGATATTATAAAGGTAACTTTTATTTACCATATGCAATTGTAATCTCAGAGGTTTACTGCTGAATAAGCTCACCCTTTCTAGTTCTTTCTGAACTCTAGATGGCTAGTTCGACTCAGCTCTTCTGGGCCAAATTCCTCTTTAAACTGACTGATTCAATCTGGCTTCTCCTGGCTTGTGACTGAAATTCTCTACTTGGCTTCTGACTACCTTTGGCAATTGGTTCTAATCTGGTTCATTCTCATTCTCTAGCTCGTTCTGTCATCATCTGCAACCTGTCTCTATAAAACTGTCCTGATAAAACTTCCTCCTCTGCATGACCTCAACTCAATTCCACTGCCTGCACTCTTAAATTATTCTTTCATATGCTGCTCTTGTGAGAGTTGGGCATTTTCTATCTCTAACTCATTCTGTAAAATATTTTCCTGATTTATCTTTTTGTCTATCCCTCAATTAGATGTCACATTCTGTCTCAGTTAGGGTTTTACTGCTATGAACAGATACCATGATCAAGGCAACTCTTACAAGGATGATATTTAATTGGGTCTGGCCTACAGGTTCAGAGGTTCAGTCCATTATCATCAAGACAGGAGCATGGCAGCATCAAGGCAGACGTGGGGCTGGAGGAGCTGAGAGATCCACCTCTTGTTCCAAAGTCAGCTAGCAGAAGACTTGCTTCCAGGCAGCTAGGATGAGGGGATTCAAGCCCACACCCACGGTGACACATCTATTCTACACTTCCTAATAGTGCCACTCCCTGGGCCAAGCATATACAAACCATCACACTTCCAAATATGACTGCTTCCTTCTAAAAACTAATTTTACCTTCATTGCTTAAAATTAAAGGAATGCACTGGGAACATGTCTGTATTCCAGCCAGAGGGATTAAAGGTATATCATTCCAGCTGGATCACACAGACCTAGAAGATCTGTGGATATGAGCTCTTACCAGAGCAGCCATGTTGCTGAGTTAGAATTTCTCCACAAGAAATAAAAAATTTAAAGGTTTATTGTGTATTACCTTCTGTTCATCCTCATATCTGTGCTTCAAAATAGAAAAATAGTCAGAAATGAGACTGATCAGGTTCTTTTTCCCCCAGGTTCTTTGAGACTCAAGATGCCATGAAGGTTAATGGTCATCACTATGTCTCTTGTCCATCACTCTACCTCGGCAGGTACTATAGTGTCTAATACAACACTTGTCACCTGGACCTGAGCTAATAGTTATTTGTATTCTGTTTTGTATCCCAAGCTAGCAAAGAACTTGCCATCCTACTGCCAGAGCCTTCTTGGTCTGGCCATAATTATAGGCATGATTCACTGTTCCTAACTTAGTCTTAATAAATATTAAATGAGCAAATTAATGGATTGTGGCCATATTACCCCCATTTGTTTCAAGATTCCTGATGCTTAATTTCTTGGCTGCCATATTAATCTTAGAGAATTACATACCCTGGAAGAAAGGGTTTTGACTTCTATCAATTACCTATCATTGCATTTCACAGCAGATATTTGTTATTTCACAGTTTCTTAGTGTGAAGACACTTTATGGTCCTTCTGAGGGGAAGGGTTGAGTTGTGAAGAAGAGACTCTGTCGGAAGGGGAAGGACAAAGGAAAGGGAAATGAGAGGGATACGATCAACGTTTTATATATATACATATATATATACATATATATGTATATATATACACACATATATACATATATATGTGTATATATATACATATATGTATATATATATATCTCAAAGAGCATACAAATATAATAAACTTTAACAAATGAATAATTTTTGAAAGTGAATCTTTATGGTTCAGACTTAGGGTTTTATGCCAAACGTCAAGGAAGTTGGATAAACTTCCAGTTTTGCTAAGACTCTAATGGAGCTAGAGGCTCCACTTCCAGTTCACGTGGGTAGGTCAGTTTCTTACTTCTGCTTCTGTTTGATAATACTTCAGCTCTAAGTCATACAAGATACTATAAATCTCACAGCATGTCCTTTCTGTGATTAAGTAACCTGACAACGGTAGAAGTCTTGGGTAAGTAGTAAGGCACACAAAATAGTACCATCAATTTTTCATTACATAATCTGGACAAGTTGAGTCTTATGTATTGGCCTTAAACTGACAATTAAGCAATGGATGAGGTAGGCATTACAGAAGAATATGAGTATCCTGTAGCATCTTGAAATCTAGCTCCCATAAAATACTGATGAGTCATTTTACACTGTTCTCTATATCAAGGATACAAGTATGTTGCTATTAAATTAATTTTGGGTGAGAATGATATTCTTTTAAGGGAACAGAATCATCTCCTGTTTGAGAATCTGTGGTCAACTTTATATGTAACATACTCAGTGTATTTAACCACTAATCTTAAATATGAGATTGAAGAGAGTCAAGGACAATTAATAAGTAAATAACAAAGTGAGTCTAATATTGGGCTAGAAGGATGGCTCAGTGGTTAAGGATGCTTACTGTTCTTGTAGAAGGCCCGAGTTTACTTCTTCATACCTACATGGAATGGTTCACAATGTCCTCTAACTCCAACTCTAGGAACTGACACCCTCTTCTGAATTCTATAGGCACTGCACTAACACACACACACACACACACACACACACACACACACACACTCAGAAAAATAAAGTATTTTTAGAAATAAGGATGTTGTTGAGACTAGCCATGCAGTGATAAAAGGCAACTGAAAGAGAGAGGAATACTTATTAACCATCTAAGTGTTTTTCTCGTTTGAGTAGAAACATCTTCCACTTCCATCAAGAGTTGAAATGACTAGCTCACCAGTGTGAAACAGGTTTGAGGATGTTTGATATGTTAGTAGGGTGAGTCTATAATTTATTGTCCAAATGAGGACACTATTTAGAGCAAAAAGAAGTGCTATTAATAGTGCCAAGGTAACAGGAATAAATTGAGGCTGTCTGAGACCATCTTAACCATATACTCACCCTGTAAATTAGAGTCATTTATTTTGGGCCACTTTTACTATGAAGAGCTTAGAACAGTGAGTTTTACAAACAGTCCCTTGAAGCTTGCTTTTTATGTTCTCCACATGACTATCTTACCTAGGAAAAATAAAAGAGCATGGAGTAAAGCAGGCAGTACATCATCTGTCTCCTGACAAAGGACACCCTTTTGGAGGAGGATTGATTTGTAAAGATGTTGTCTAAGAATTCAGGCTGCTTTCAAGGAAATTATGCATCATTAGGGATTTGAGCAAACCCTCTACTGCAGTTTTCCTTATATGAGTTGCACATAGAAAGTCTGTTTAATTTTGCAAAATTTCTTTTTATATGCATCTAATTAAAATATCTTTTGAGTCCATCATGTTGTGTTCAAGTTAATTGAATAGAACAAAATTTAATGACTCTCTATTAGCTTTCCCTGGTTAATGTCCTAGGCATCCATTGATTTTTTTTTAACTAGAGATTTTTGTTAATGTGTTTTCACAAATTAAACTCTGCCTAATAACCAGAATTTCTCTGTAACTTCTTAGGATACTTGCTGGAAATTTGGCAAGACCCCATGAAGGCATATTTGGAAATATGCCTTTTCAATCAGTTTCCTATGGAAGTCTAAAATGAAATTAGGATTCCTGCTGATAAACTTTGTTACTCTGTGGCTTTTCTCTTCTCTTACAAATAATCACAAAACACTTAGGGGAGAAAGTGTATAAATAGTAACATTCACTTGTACCCAAACACAGACTATCAGGCTTCATGTATAGGAGCCCAAGAGAGTTGTCACAAGTCTTGGAAGAAGGACATACTCCTCATTGTCTTTAGCTATATTGATAATAAGAACATCATCGGCCAGTGTAGAGTTTATCAGGACTAAAATTAATAGAAAATATATAAATATATCCAGGAATATTAAATTATATTCCATCCCATGCTTTTATCTCTTCAGTTTCTGAAAAGCAAAAGGAAAAAAAGCTCTGACCATTGCCCAAGATTTTAAATTAGTTCTAGAGAAGACTTCTGCTTGGTTTTCATTTTCTGTCTTTTTCTGGGTGTATAACAATTCACATCTTGCTAGTTTTAGAGGCATACATTTCTAGAGAAGTTATACCATATTTTTCCTGTAACCTGCTTCTTTTCAGCAAAACATATAAAATTCATTTTGGACTTGAGATTCTTTTGGTCAAAGAGAAGCCTAAAGAATGCTTATAAGTAAATCCTCTGGCCCTGAAGCAAATAAAGCTAAAACCCCCAGGGAAAGGTGAAGGTGAGATACCTATGTGGAATGATTGTCCGTGGAGTTCTCAGAGCAACAACCAACCTCAACTACTATTTCACGTAACAGGAATTGCTAAAGGTCTTTGGAGACATCACATCCTCATAGGACCAGCTCATGGGAGAACTTTAGTTATTGCAAGTAATAATCAACTGGTCTTCTTTATAGGCAAACAGTTATCCCTTTATCGTGATTGCATAGATGTAGCTGTCTCACCTTCATTCAAGGGGAAAAAAATTACTCATTAAATTCCTTCCATTCAAACAACAGAATCCAAGTTACTAGTGACAAAGCAAAACCTATTCTGCATCACATCTTGCCCACGAAGACAGAAATCCTTCCATTTATGTCTTTCAGACTGTATACTCCCTCTCAATTTATCTAATTGTTTTATATACTGGACTGCTATAAAAATTACCCTGAAAGTTGTAGGGAGCCAAGCAAGCTCTGAGTGAAGGTGTAAAATGTGAATGAGTGTGTGCTGTTGGCATACTTATGCCAAACACCAATAATGTCTCAGACACACGGAGAATTGGCAAAGCCTTCCCCACGAATCAGAATCACAGAGATAGGAACATTTCCTCTTGTCCAATATGAATGCAGTGTGTATGAAAACTAGCCAATGCCATTTCTCTTCCAAGATGTTTAAGTTAGAGACTGCTCAACTACTGAGACGTCTTGCTAGTTACCCTCTCCCCATTCTGGTCATGATATACAGTGGAGGTTGAGGGCTGGTGGTGTACTTGAACTGCCTCCCTCAGAGCATGAAGATCCTGCCTAATCCTGGCTTTCTGTGGATTATGCATTTTTTTTTTTTTGTTGCCTGTCCTTTCTTCACTTCTTCTCTGTCCCTAGTCACGTCAAGGCAGCAAGACCTGTGGGACAATGCAGAAAGTCCTACTAAAAGGTATCTCAGATCTCTGTATCTGAATACTGGAAATGTTTTCAATAAGAAGAATGAAAGTTAGTGTTTAACTGTATCTTGTCCTTCATTATTATTTTCTGTAACTATAAGGATAATAATACTTTAGAAGTTCATTTATTCAACTATTTCTTACGTTTCATTATTGTCCTCTCCATTAACTTCTACCTTCCCAAAACATTCATCTCACCCCTGGTAGACTTTCTCTCTCCTTTGGTGATACAGATACAAGCTTGATTAGGTCAGATTAAAATCAGATAAAGGTATGTTTATTAGGAAGCAGCTCTTGGGTGGGTTCGCTGATCCCACAGGTGGAAGTCAATGAAGTTGTATAACCCAGCTAAAGTCAGGTGATTTTATAGCGCTAGGGAAGGAGTGATGGCCTGTCAGCTAGCAGCTGGGATGGTGCCCATACATGGTCAAAAACTGAGCACCTGGGTTGGCACTCTTGGGTGGGTTGCTGGAAACAGGGAAATGAAGAGTGGTGACCTGTTAACAGGAGTTTTCTCCAAGTGAGCAGGGTAGGGGGAAGGAGGTTTCCCAGCTTGTGCAGGGTCAAGCAGGAGTTCTAGCCTAACAACATTCACTCCATGCTTCTTAGTGTTCGCATCAGTAATAGGACATTAATATAGACAGCTACTTTTATAGACTTGGAGTTTAAATCAGAAATAAATGCATAGAACATGAGTAGCACTAATGTTAGCATCATAGGAAAGGTGACTATTCTTGATAGTCACATTGGATTTTGTAAGAGGTTACAGGTCTGAGATTCATTTTCCTTTAATGGGTAAGCTCCTGTGTAGTAGACCACGAGTCAAACTGAAGGATCAAATGCAAAGCGTTTTGTATAGTTTGGAGAGCAGAGCCATTTTTGTCAGCAGTGACATGGGCCAGAGGTTTATTTTCCTGCATAGAATGATCTAATTCAAAGGAAGTTCAAATTCTGGATCCTTGTTTTTCAGTCAGATAAATTATGGGAGAATGTAAACGAAGAGTGAAAGAGGTTAAGATGCTAAAGACCTTGTTCCTGTCAGAACTGAACTGATGTCTCAAGAGATTTAAGCAGCATCAATAAAGAATAGAGAAACAAGACTAGCATTTTAGTTCTATGGCCTTATCTTGGAATTTTCTATGATTGTAGTAAAGTAAAAGCTTTTAATCCTGAACTGTATCCCACATAGAATGGGCATGATGGTTCTGGGAGGACTGAAGGGTACTATAGCAGGAGTCATGTTTCAGGATCCTGGCAGAACACATTTGGTATACCGGTGATCTGAGGTTCCTGTGTATTCCGGTAGGAGCTGCAGAGACATTAAGAGCAATGATGAGTGAGGCAAGGCAGGATTCAGGAAAAGATGTACTTCTGAGTGACACCTGGAGAATGATGCCAAGACAATGACACCAACCCTCTTCAGGGGTTTATAGAGTCCTTCAAGCATCCCTAGTCCAGGAACAGAAAAGAGAAATGACCTTTAAACTCACATGGGGACTCAGGAATGACGTAAGGACCTAGGTAACATCATCTTTCTGATGCTCCTCATCTTCCATGTAAACTGAGCTCCCCTTCCAACATCAAGATACCACTTATATAAAAGAAAACAAGGAGCAGAATCTAAAAGCCTAAGCAATGACCCCAGCAAAACTTCATCCACAGTCACTTCTAAATTAGTTAGATTTGGGAAAATGATTTGCATAGAACAAGGGAAAAACCTGGTTGACAAACTTATATGTTTCAGAAAAGATAGCAAAATTATTATCTGGCAAAATTCAAACCCCAGCAGGGTGGTGGAGTTTGTAAAAAAAAAAATCACTTGTGAAAGATAAAATATCAGTATCATTTTCTTTTTACATTTATTTCTTGAGTAAATATGAAATCACGTTATGTGGCAGTATGGTTTAGTTTATTCTTTTCAACAAGCTGAACTCTCTCAGACTTGAGCTCTGTAATGCTGATTTTTGCATACACTTCTGGCTTGACTCACAATTGAGCCCAGTAGGTGCCTAAAAGTATTTGTTAAAAATGTTGCCTAGGGTCCTAAGGAAAGAGAATGCACCTCTCTAGAACTTTCTCTCAGCCAATTAAAGGGAAGACAATTTCACACTGTATGGAATCCTTTTTGGATCCATTTCCTTCCCTCACAGCTGTTCTGCTGTGAAGGACTACTTGGGGAATCAGGACTGGGCTCCCTGCAGCCTCCTCTGACTGTGTTTAACCCAGGGAGCAGCTTGAATACAAGACAGGCCGATTAGGAGTGCATCTAATTTTTGTAATTTCCAAAACCTTCCATCACAGCAAGGCTATTACAAGAAAATTAACCTGTAGCAGCTGAAATCATTCAGTGTGGAGTTTCGCCAAGGGCGGAAAACAAAGCTGAGATACACGGAAAGCTCAGAGCATTCTTTCCCTTTCAGATGATGTGAGAAAAAGTCAGCCAAAATGTGAAAACCTTGTTATTCCACTGTCTTTCCCAATGCTTTGGGGGGCACATGGCTGGGGATGGCCACAAACAAGGAAGCTGATATGCTGGGTGTGACTTGGAGGTACTGTGTGTTACTCGGTGGCCTTGACTGAACGGGCTTGGAGGACAGAAAATCAGATTAAGTGGGAATGAAAACATCTTCTAGAACAAAGTCGGCTACAGGAAGGATCATAATTGAATATTTTAATGGGTGATCAAATACTCAAGGTTGGTGTCTGGCAATATAATTGGTATATTCTTACACTGAAGGATAAAAAGATATTTCTTTAATAAATCAGATCTTATGTCAGATGTTCTTAATGAAATATATTGAGTTGTTAGTTTTGTTTAAATTGTATTTATCTATCATGTATCTAGTATGTGTGTGTGTGTGTGTGTGTGTGTGTGTGTGTATGTGCATGTGCATGCAGAGGAATGTGTATGTGTGTGCATCATAAGATGTTTTGGGGGCTGAAAACAACTTTTGGGATTCACTAATCACCTTCCACCATGTGACTCCTAGGGACCTAAGACAGAGGCTTGGTCACAGGCACTTACACTCTCACCAAGCCATCTCTCTGGCCTGAGTTTTTTGTTATTTATTAAGGAACTGATGTTGTAACTGATGACATTATTTTGCAAATCTATGCTATGATGTCTTTTTTTATGGCAGCCCATTCTGTGGCTATTCACTAGGTAACAGGAAGACTTCAGTGATAAGTAGCATATACTGTACTAGTGCAAGTAACCCTCTTCTGAGTCCTTCCTTGTTGGGAGCCGACTCTTAGCCGAAAGCGGCTATCATCTTTACAGCCATCTCGAGCCATATACCCTGACAAGAGACTTGTTTTCAACAGCCCGCAACAGCTGAGCACACTCTGATAAACATCTCGTTTTGCTGTTTCAGTGCCGCCAGCAGCTAGGCACAGGTGGTCTCCACATTGCTAGGCACATGATGTAGTGCCTTCAGCTGTGCTTGTCCACGAGGGCAAGGCACGTGGTAAAGGGTATAAATACCCATGCTTTCCTTTAAATAAAAGAGACTTGATCAGACTCTGTTTTGTCTCCATTTTTCGCGTCTCTCGCCCCTCCATCCCCACTCTCTCTCTTGCTAGACCCTGACCTGGGGACCGGAGCAGCAGAATGGGCCGTTACAAAGTAACAGACCAGGCCTTTACTCTTCCTGAGACAGACTGAGGGCTATTCACTTCCCCTGTCAGCAGCCTACAGCTCATCTGAGTTAGAGTTGGGGGTAAGGGTGATGTCCTTCTATGAATGCAATGTGAAGTTCTAGATCAGGTGTTTCTGGTGATAAAGTTGGTTTGAAACCCCATGTCACTCTAAAGGCATTTAGCAGAAAGGTCTACATTAGCGCTACATTATATACTAAACAGATCAAACAAAATGTCTAGGCTTTATAGTAGTGGTTCTCAACCTTCCTAATGCCACAACCCATTGATATAATTCATCATGTTGTGGTGACCCCCAATCATAAAATTATTTTCATTGCTACTTCAAAACTGTAATTTTGATACTTTTGACTCACAATGTAGATATCTATGTTTTCTGATGGTCTTGACCCCTGTGAAAGGGTCTTTCAACCCCCAGAGGGGTAGCGACCCTCAGATTGAGACCCACTGTTTTACAGTAAAAGTATCTATAGGGTGATAGTGTTTTCTTCAGTCCTATCAGGTGTTCTGACCTTATGTACCCTTGTCAGTGAAACCCAGAGGCTAAACATAACTTTTTGGTTTGGGGCTATAGCCAATAATTAACTAGATTCTTTATAAATATAAACATATAAAGATATCCAGAGAATCCATTCCAGGTACAAGGTCATGTGTGGACCCACACACAAAAATTAGAGGATTCACAATTCCTTTCTAGAACTCAGAAAGCAGGACATTAAAAAGAAGGATTTCCAGCTTATATGAATGGGCACACAAAGATGCTGCAGAACTCGTATTTTCTTCGGGACTGGAAATTGAATGTAGACCTTCCTTCATGCTAGGCAAATGTTCTACTGAGTTACACCTACAGCCAGAGCAGCCTGTGAACAAAGCAGCTTTGGATGCAGAAGGTCTGTTATGAAGCTGAGTTATGCACATTTAAGGTAGTGTGGACCCTGCTTGCTCATCCCCCACAGCTAGCAAGGAATGAAAAGTGTGCTACACTCACTCAGACTCCAAAATAAACCTGCAGGGAGCTCAGTCTCTACACTCCCTTTGCTATCTGTGGAAGCGACATAAATGTCAACTAAAGTGCACTCAACTCAAGCTGCAAACAGTTGTGGTTCTGCTTGGGTGTGGGAGTGAAAACGAAATACACTTCTCCAAGTTGTGCAGAGTTCTGGGCTCCTGAATTAGGCATATATCAGCTGGAGATCTGATGTTCAGGAACGTGGTTTTCTCCTTTAAAAGGCTCTGACGGAATGCTACTGAGATAGGTCTTAGTGAGAAGCCCAGAAAACGGTTCTGAGTGATCTCACCGAAGGACTGCAACCACTCATCACCTTCCGTTGCCTTTACTCAAAGATTACACACAGCTTCCTGTTAGTCTTCGAACTTTGACATCACTGAATAATAGAATGGAAGGCAAGTATGTCAGTATTGTCAAGCATTATGTTTAGGTTCTGATAAAAAGACATAAATGTGAAAAAAGGACCTGTTCTCTCACTAAGATCAATAGGTAAGCTTAAACAAGTGATCAAGATCTGGGAGATATAAATTAAACCTAAAGGTCGTTTTCTGAAGGAAATATACCATGAGTCATTCCATGTAAACAATTGTAGTTAGTAGATCTGGACAGATGACCCTTTCTAAATAAGGCAGTTAAGAGATGTGCCTTTGTTGTGAGTTTTAGCTCGTGAGTGGATATTGATGATGATGATAGTGGTGATAGTGATAGTGATGATGATGATATAAAGACAAATAGTCTGAAAAAAAAAGTAAATTGACTCCAATAGCACAAATACAAGAACTCCACAATGCACAGAAAACTTCAGGTACTAAGAATAGATGTTTGTACCTCATATCTGTATGTTTACCTTAAGTAACAGATCAGGGTGCTGAGTTTGTAGCTCAGTAACAGAATACTTGCTACTGGTGTGAAAGGCCTTAGGTTGGCTGGTCAGTACTTCAAGGGAAAAAAGGATAGTAAAACAGCAGCATGGCGTGAGGTACAATCAACTGTATAAAGCTTTTCATTTGAGAAGGGAATTCTATCAGCCGTCAGAGGGACAATAGATTAAACACTCTAGGGCTGCTGGCACTTTGTCAATGTTCTTTGTTAGTTAGAAAACTATGAGGAGAAACATCATAGAACTAATTAATAATAATAATAATAATAATGATAATAATGAAAGAAGGAGATGATGATGATGGGGGAGTAGGAGGAAGAGGAGGAGGAGGAAGAGGAGGAGGAGGAGGAGGAGGAAGAGGAAGAAGAGGAGGAGAAAAGGTAGACATGATGGTCCATACCTACACATCTATAATACTGAGGCAGGAAGGTCATCCATACAAGGTCAGCTCTTGCTGCATAGCGAGAATCTGAGAATTGGGTGGTGAGATTTACAGGAAGGGGGTGATATACTGAAACTATAAATTTAAAATATGATTAACAAGAGATACTGCAGAGAAACTAATTTTAAAATATATCACATTACTCTTAAAACTTTAAAAGAGATACAGAACCAAAGATAATAAAGCAATGGTTTGATGTTTCATTTGAAAAGAAGGTTTGCTGAGAACTGTATGTCATTTTGAAAACGGGGAAATTAAAGGAGAATTCTTTTAAAACTGCAACCATAATAAGAGATGTAATGTCACGCTCAAAGAGATTATTTGAACATATCACAAATCAGTGTTGTGGAAGGCAAACTTGAAGATATTTCAGAATTCTCTGGAAAATGAAAATGAAACTGGGGTGATTTATATTGGAGAACAGGAGTAATACCCTCACAAATAGACAAGCAATGTTTGTGAGGACGAGATTAAACCAAATGAGAGCAATAATTTAAATGGGATAGACAAAATCTCCCCAACACCGAATCAAAACACAATCCTGAAATGGGATAGACAACATCTCTCAGACCCTGAATCAAACCACAATCCTGCAAGTTAAAACCATCCAGAAGCACATGGGCCAATAGAAGTCGGAGACTACCTCCCACATGTAACCTAAACAACCTTTTTATGTTTGCTTCAAAGCATAAAGAAGCCTTCAAGCTCTGTAATTACTACTTGTGTAGTTGAACAAAGTACTTCAAAATGTAAGCCAGTCGTCACATTCTTATGCTCAGATTCTAGGAGTGCAGAGTTTGGGAGTGAGGATCAGGCAAATATGTGATTGACATGAGTTTACTCAAGCCTTATCAACTGTGAGAACATACCTTAATGGCAACTACTTTAGAGAGAAGAAAGATCTGACATTTTGGAGGCAGGAAGACAGAGAAGACAGTGACTTTAGTGAGACACCTGATGGAGGATCAAGGTTTGTTTGTTTGTTTGTTTCATGGAATATGGAAATGCAGAATGGTGCTCTGTGCTTTGTTGTTTCTTGAAATAAAAGTTAGGAGGCTTTCTCCATCCTTGCTACTCACTAAAATGCAAGGCTCAGATACGATTAAACAGTCGTCAGTTCTATTCTTCTCATACTTGACAGGCAGAGGATGAATGACTGGGATCTGGAATCATCTAAAGATTCATTAGTTATTTATCTTGTACTTTGGCCAAAAGACTGTGAGGGAAATGGGCAGTGGGCTAGACTCTGGTCTGTGGGAGGAGCATGACTTCCTTACAAGATGGCTGCCTCAGGGCAGTTGGACTTTTTTATACTACAACTTAAGGTGCCAGGTGTGGTTTTCTGAATCAAGTACACAGAAATTGCATTTTCTACTGTGATTCATTCTTGGACACCATGTACTTGTGTCCCTACCATGTCCTAGGCTTTCAGTGAGTCAGAAGCCCAGTTGAACTGAGAGGAACTGGAATTCCAACTTTTGAATGAAGGATGTTAAAGAATTTGTGACGTTCTTAAAAAAGACAAACCTAAAACAGCAATCTCCATAGGGAATAATCACCAATACTCCCTCACTGAGGATCAGATTAAATCTTAACAAGCCCATTGCAAATGGAAAGCACACTTTAATGACCTAAGAGACTAAATTTTATAACTTTAAAAAGCAGTCCACCATCTTTCCCCACCTTGTGATCATGGGCCAGAGTGGAAGCCTCACTTCATCAATACTAGAATTGCTAGAGAGTCTCACACTTCATATTGACAGCATGACTAAGGGCTCAGTTCATAATCTGAAATCTGGTTTCTACTGAATACATAGCTCCTTCATACCATTATAAAGGAAGAAAAAATCATAAGTTGAAACATTTCATGGAATATTCTGATGCATGGAAATATCATTCCTCTCTCACTGGAGATCTCAGATCTTTGTGAACTTATAGCACCAACACTAAGATATAACAACCTACATTAAGCCATGAAACTTCTCAATTAGCGTATATACTTTCTTTCCTATAGAAGACCCATGTGAACTCTTCTTACTGACATACTCAGTAACCATACAGGGCTGGAGTAGGTATGAGATACCATTGATGAGTTCCCTTCAAGATTCGACAAAGGTGGCTCACAGAGCAACCTCAGTTTTGTAGTAATTAAAAATTGAGCTGTAAATGGACTGATTGTGCACACACACACACACACACACACACACACACATGCACACACACATGCGCACATACACACACCCAAAGAGAGATGATTTATAGACAATGTAGAGATATACAGACACAGAGTGACAGGTACACAGAGAGAGGCAGAGAGCCACAGAGACAAAGAGACTGTGAGAATTGTTATATATGATATGGAAACTGGAAAGGGCATTGTCTACAGAGCAGGCCAGTGTTCTGGAGGAAGGGTTGTATGTTGTGAACTTGATGTCCTTAGACAGTCTAAAGATAGAATTCATTGCTTCTTAGAGGGGATACTTAAAAAGATTTTTGTTTTGTTTTTCTCTTAAAAGAGTTTCAACTGATTGGAGAAAGCCTCACCAAAACTGTGGAAGCTAGTACTCTTCCTGTACAGACTATTGATTTCTGTGTTTATCATATCCAAAAGAAATATCACATCAGCTTCTACACTGGTACTAGGCTGAGATCAGGACATCATCTCCTGTTAATACATAAAATTACTTAGCACATTGTTTCTTCTGACTCTTGTTTCTAATCTCAGTCATCCTTTCTCCAAGGAAAACAGAGTAGACACATAAATTGTCTTACAGGAAAGACAGAAAAATTTACACATTTTAGGTTTTATATTGTTTGCCACTGCCTCCTATCAACTTTGTGCCAACCTATGCAGATCTTTTCCGTAGGACTTGAAACCTGAGGGCCTGAAAGAATGGGGCAGACTATAGTCTAATGCTCTAGACAAACTTACTTCAGTATCTGTGTACCTTTATACATGAATCTGACAAAGACAGCAATGATCCAAGGGAGGTTTTCTGAGTTCAGAAAAACATGATAGGAAAACATGCAAATAGATACCAGTAAGCACATACTAAATACTGACAGAGCAGCCCTTTCCCAGAGCTTTCCCAGGACAGACCAATTTAAGCACAATTGCCTGGCACATACTACAGATTATATCTGGGAAAGCATGAGAGCAAGGCAGAAGACCATATCCAGAGTCACAGTATATTGGCCCCATTGGGTTCTACAGCTATGTTCTGACATCCAACAGGAATAAACATGTATTATAAACTGAATGTAAATGTTTGTCACAGGATGTACTAAATCACATCCAAGAACAATCCAGGGAACAAAATACACATGATGTAAAAGACTTTCTGCCTTCTCTCCTAAAGCCTTTCTCACAGGTCCCTAAGGCGCTGCTCACCATGGTCATTCTTTTGACAGTGTTCTGACACCCCGGTCTCTGTTATGTTTCCCCTTCTTGTCGCATAAAAGCTAACTATTGAAAGTATGTCCTTCACTACTCTAGATGTCCTGCATGAATTAACTGGTCCCAGCCTCACCATAGTAGTATGAGTGTCATTAATTTAGGGTAGAAAACAAGGGGAATGGGGAGGGCCCAGTAACATCACACAGCCCTATTCAGCAGAGCTGGGATTTTACAGACTTGGGGAAACAACACAGTATTTGAGAAACATGAGTAAATGTTCCTATAAAGGGCAGGCTCACTTTTTCTCAATTGACAGTGGTAGACCACTAAGGTTTTCAACGAATTTTTAAAATGTGTAATGACGGTGGTAGAGGCAGTGGCGTTGGTTATGAAACAGGTGTCTATCAACTCTAGTTAGGCTTACTTATTCTTTTGGAAGTGTCATAGGAGAGCTTGGCGAGCTGTGGGTGGTCTTATGGGGTGAAGACACTGCAAGGAAGATGTGAAGACCAAAGCCCCAAATAGCTGAATGTGAAGCAAGGCGAAAAAGGACAGGACCCTCCCTATGTTCCCTGGAAGATTCTTGGCGGTTTCTAGCTGCTGTCATAAGTCATTGTATTAGTGAGTTTTCCTATCCAGGTCACTGGGTATTCCCTTGTATTGTCAGTGCTGCTTTAAAAAGGTGATGGCAAACCAGGAAGGAGAAAGTACTGGCCTTTAAATGGGATTTCTGTTTTCGGGCTTTCTCTTGTCTGTCTTTGCTGCCCTTTGATTTTGCAGTTTGTTCCCTATTTTATTTTAATAAGATTAGAAAGACCTACTCATTTTTTTCTCTTCTTCTTCCCACAAAGTAGCACATGAACAAGAATAAGTCGAGCAGAAAAGAGCAGAAAAACAATAGAGGATACCTGTATTTGGGAGAAAATCATAGAGATTTTCGGAGCTGGCCCTAATTCCAGAGCACATTCTTACTGTTTGCTCAGCCTGCCTAAGATGGAGGGGGGCAGATTTGATTCTGCTTGCTAGTCATCTGTCTGGATGTATGTGAAGGTCTTCACTGCTCATTGTTTCTTAAGATCCAGAAGATGTATAGGAAAAGAATGTCCATGAGGAATCTGCCCGAACAGGGCGGCGCGCGTGTGTGTGCGGGGGGGGGGGGGTTCCTGCTAAAATCCAGCTTCTTGGAGAATGGATGGTAGAAGACAGAGAACAAGTATGTATGAATGAGATCAATGATATAAGTCAGAATTTAAAATTAGGAAGATATAAATCTGGCCCAGAGAACATCAGTGTTGACACATTGACATACTTCCAAGGAGACATCTGCGAATATTCCTTAGGTTTTCCATTTCCTTGACACTGCTTTTTGCTAGCCCTCGTATATGAACTGGAGGCTGAGCCAGGCTGTGTATGATGACATGTACTGTAGAACTCTTCTGAGGTTCAACCACTTGGAGTGAGCCACGCTGGAATTCTTGGTAAAACAGTGACGAAATGCTACACTACACACTGGTGCCCATTTGTCCCAGGAACATATAGATCTGCCTACTGCATCTAAATGCAAATTTTGTAGTTGAGATTTTTTTTATTGAATTTGATAAGCAATGAATGAGGCTTTCTTCCTTGATGGGTTGTGGCTGACTAGCTGCAGAATCACAGTTGGGACGACTTGACTTCTGGATTCAATTAGAATCCTCCTGCTGTCCAGCTGTGTCAATTTTTCAAATACTTTTATTCTGTCTCTTTGGACACTGGGCTCTTTGAACCAGCGAGGAATGTAGATAAGAACAATTAGAAGAACAGAGTATGAGAAGTCACCAGTGTCAGGGCAAGACCGTTTCCCTGATGACTGGTGCTGCTGTGGTGGGGCAGCGTGTTAGTGATTCTCAAATGTGTATATTTTACAGCATAACACACACATCCACGTGTATGCATATCCACTGTATACATACACTATTTCTTGAACTTATCCTTCCCTTTGTTATTAAACTTCATTTTCTATTCTAGTATGCAGCATTTTATTCTTTTTTTTTTCTCTACCCATTAAACATGTGCAAATGCTGGTCGCAAACCAGTTAGAACTCAATTACAAGTCTTGATCCTCAATTAAAGTTTTAGAAAAAGAAAGAAGAATTTCTCTTAGAAGTTGTTCGGGCTCCTGGTATTTCAGAGCTTCATTAAAACACCGCGTGAGTGATGGAAACTGTTCTCTAACAATACCTGCAGCCTCGAGTGCTAATTAGAAAGGGTCAGGCTGGAATCAGATAAAGCAGCAGGACGGAGAGAGCAGAAAGAGAGCGTACAGCAGAATTTGCTGAGGAGGCAAGCCTGGCAGCACAAAGTGACACCAGTTTCCAAGGGTATTCTACTCCATGAATGAAACTGCTGGTGTATTGGTAAGAGTCCTGGGCACTAATCCCCTCCCTGTCACCATTCCCAGGCCCAGAGGGCAGTAGGGTTCTTAGGAAGAGCGATGACCTCATGTTCCATGCTGGGCACGGCTATTAATTTTTTTTACCAGACTGAGTTAGGCACCATTACCTTTCACAGCATCCTTTAATCGAAAGTTGAACACGTTTTACAGATTCTGGTTTGTCAGCCAACACACACCCTTTGTCATGAATAGTCCTCCTTTAATCTAGAGCTCAAAGTAATGTTAAATACTCTATCTGGATAACAACAATAGGAAAATGATAAACTCCTGGGGAGAAGGACAGCAAAGACATAAAGGGAGAGAGGCAGGAAGGCATGGCACAGAAAAGCAGTTGGATCCCTTCTCACTAAAACATGAAGCCAAATATATTATGTGGTTGCTTCTAATGTCCCATTAGAAGAGATGGTACTTGATCTTACTGGTACAAAAGGGGCCTTTGGAAGGCTGACCTACACTCTGACATGAGTGGGTGGAAAGGAGTCAAAAATCGCTTCTGCAGGAGCATGCCCTTCTGCCATGCTCACACAGGCAAATTGCACTTCAAATCACAGAAATCACGGATGAGGATCGGCTGCACTTAACATTGTACTCCCACGCTCACACGTTACCGAGCACCCAGAAACCCAAGGAGGCAGAACAGAAGCAGAAGCAAGTTGTATTCATGAGACCTTTCCTAAATTACCTGCCAGTTCAGGCCAGAATTCCCTTTGGAACTGGGGTTGAGCTGATAAAAGAAGGAGTGAAACGAAGTGGAATCAGGGAGAGGAGGTCTTGTAATCAGATACTCCACACAAGGAGGGAAAGCATAGATGCTTTCTTGGAGGTATTGCGGCTACGGGCTTGATTAAAAGTCCACGTTGCACTTTGTTTCTTCTCCCGTGTTCTCCTCTCCTTCATAATCATTATCCCGGCTGCATCCACGTTTGACAGATTTGGACTTTGTTCTTCATTGGCTCAGACATGACCTCTTTTCAGGGGATTCATCTCGAGCTCTCTGTGAGACCAGCTTGGGGGTTTATGATTGTTATGATTCCTTACTTATGTAAGGAAGTCACCTATTTATTATAATTGAGAACAAGGAGAAACTGGTACTTATTTTTATTTTTTTTTTTTACTGAGGTCTGGGAAATGATCCCTGGAAGAAGGACCCTCTGCCAGGTGCTAATTGCATTCCTATTGTATTTTGGCTTCTTGTTTCCCACACTAGGGAGAGGAAAGGAGGTGGGGGGCATATGAAGATAATTGAACAAGGTGAAAATGAATGCTCATTAAATTCCAGAATACAGGAGGACTCATTTCATAGGAGAGGGCTGTAAATATGACTTTTAATGAAGTTATGACATGGTGGCCAATAAAAGTCATTTACTCTGCAGTATTACAGTTAATTATACACAGCTGGAGCCATTTATGGCTTGTCCCTTGTTAACTTTGCCTGCCTGCATGTTAACCCTTCCAGCATGAAATCAGCCAGGAAGCTGGCAGTTTTGCACATAAAGGAACACTAAACAGATGTCCCATATGACCATAGGACTGAGAATAATCATCATTGGCACTAAGAGAATAGCATCTACTCATCCCTTTCCAGGGAATACATGGGGAGGAGAAGAAAGAAAAAAGAGAGGTATGTTTCTTCTTTCCTCTTTTCCTCTCCCTTTCCCTCTCCGTCCTTCTCTTTTGGAAAAGAATTAGAAATTTGGGGAGGGTTTTGACAAACCTAAGCATTTATTTTTATTGTCAGGAACATTTTAAACATGTTCCACAATAGTTAAAACAAGGGTGGAAAAGGGAAACAGACATTGTTCTCAGCAGTTCTACAGAGGAGGCAGAGAGCCATCCCCAGAGGAAGCTGGTATTGACTTCTCTTTTGAAGCACCTGCATTTTGAGTTGCAGCTATGGATAGATACCAGTTTCAAACAGCAAGGCACCCCAGTTGGTTGAACCAGGAGCCAGGATGGAAGCACTGCCTGACAGCTCTGTTTCCCAAATGTTCCAGGACTGAAAAACAAAGCCCTTTCTGTGACTATTTCATAAAGTAATTCTGATCACAGCTACAGGTTTACACCTTCATTTTAGAAACCTGGCTATCCTAAAATCAAAAGCATCCCCTATCTTGTGTCTTAGGGTAAAAGAGGGAGGCCTTAATCACTGACCAAAACTGCTATAAAGTCCTTAAGGTTGTGATTTGTGTTACTTAATCTTCTGTCCATGAGTATTCGGCTTTCAAAGTACTCAGTAGTGGCTTCTGTGTCATCCTTCTGTGTCTGTGATGAAATAATCAGAGATAACTGATGGGGAAAGGGTAATTTTGACTCATGGTTTGAGCGGTCTCTGTGAATGGTCACTTGGCTCAATTGCTACGTTCTTATTTAGAGATAGAACCTCATGGGAAGCCACATGTGTTAAAACAAAGCAGCTAACCTTGTTGCCAAGAAACAGAGAGATAGAAAGGATTCGGGACAATATATAACCCTTCCAATCACATCCACTGTCACCTACTTCTTCTGACTGGCTCCTTCTGTGAATAGCCCATAATACTATGAACTGAACAATGAGTTGTTCCATTGATAAGGTTAGAGGCCAGTGATCTAGGAACTTTTTATTGACTCTGGCTTTGAACATGACTGTTCTATGAAACAAGCACAGAGTAAATGAGCCTCTAGGGATCTTGCAGACAAAAGCCTGATCAGAACTACATAAGCATTTTCTTCAGGCCCACTCTTATCTCAGGATGAGCTCTCATATACAGCACTGGCATTATCTTGCAGAATCTGTTTTTGGATTATTTTTGACTTACAGACTCTGTGCTACTACATGGTTTTATTTCTGCCCTATGATCAACTCAATTATTTCTGTTATCAATTAATTGCCATCTTGTTTCTCTCCACAAACATTAAGAGCTACAGAATCGATTGCATATTGTATATCTGCATGGTTTCACCACACTTTCATTGATTCTGATTTCCCCCCCTTTTTTTACGACTCTATCTAGGGAAGAGTCATTTTATAATACCACAATCCAGTCTCAACATCAGGATGGAAAATTCGGCCCATGCAATGTTATAGATTACTAATCTTTCCCTTTTGAAGGGGGAGGCAGAATGGACTAGAAGAGAAGAAATCCTCGGATAGCTTGCCCGTGCCCTTCCTGAAGTGCCCCAATTATATTTACTTCTATATAAAATCTGTTTTTTTTTTTTTTGCAAAGGTGCCAAATTCCTCTGCCTGTTCGTAATAGAAGTCTCTCCTCAGTCTGTATGGAGGAACTAAAATGATAATAAATGATTTATTTTCAGTTTTAGTTGCTCTTTTCCATCTGTTACCAGATGTTTTAGTTAGCACGGGAAGACATCAGTTGATCATAAGAATCCGTTCTATTCCCGTACTATGGTGTGTGAGTGTGTGTTTGTGTGTGTGTGTGTGTGTGTGTGTGTGTGTGTGTGAGAGAGAGAGAGAGAGAGAGAGAGAGAGAGAGAGAGAGAGAGAGAG
>NW_021604630.1:4692530-4703081 GCF_004785775.1 Grammomys surdaster
GAGAGAGAGAGAGAGAGAGAGAGAGAGAGAGAGAGAGAGAGAGAGAGGATTCTGCTATTTTAGGAAAGAAAGCAAGGAAATGAGCACTTTGGCTTGGCAGGGAGAACAGATAGCCTGGCTTGAGTTGCACACTACTTATCAGTGAGCCTAGAGGGTGATACTCTGAGAATGCTCATGGAATTCATAGAGCTTAGCTGAAATTTTAGTATTTCTCCCAATATTCCAAGACATCTGTACATTCAGCCTTTCCTTGCATTTAACCTTGAAAAGTATCAAGTGTAATACACCTCAGAACAAATTTAGAATTTTCTATATGAGTAATTGGTACTTGAGCTGGCTAATTTTATGTTAACCTGACACGGCTATAGTCATTTGGGAAGAGGAAACTTCAAGTAAGAAAATGTCACCACTAGATTGGCCTGTGGGCAAGCCTATAAGGCATTTCTTCATTGATGATTGATGTGGGAAGGCCCAGCTCACAGGCTGCGAGGGCTGAGCCAAGAAGCAGAACTCCTTCATGGCTTTTACATCAGTTCCTGCCTCCAGGCTCCTGTCTTGAGTTCCTGCCCTGACCTCCCTGGGCAGTGGATTTAAAAAGCCATAAGGAGAAATAAACCTTTTCCTCCCCAAGTTGATTTTGGCCAAAGGTGCTTTATCATAGAAATAGAAACCCTAAGAGTTGTAGTTCAAATCTAAGAAAAAGAGGCCTCTTTTCAATAGACAAAAACACACAGAAGTTTCCCCACTTGTCCAAGTCTTGAGTACTCAATTTAAGATATAATTTGCACATTGCTTTTTTCTGAGCATGATTCTGGAATACCTTTGTTTAAATTCCAGAGATGAACATATTAAAATATCTTACTTTTGAAGGAGAGAGGGAAAGATGCCTTATGTGTTCAATATTCTGGGCTTTTAGGAAAAAAAACCTATCAACTCAGAAAAAGTCAAGCTGTACTGGCAATAAAAGATTGCTGGATAAGAAACATAGCTATGCTAATGCATATAAGCCATCAAGGAAGGGTCAAGAAAATGCCCTCTTTCAATACATCTTTGGGAAATAAAAGCAGAATTATTATACCAGGGTATTAACTTATTCGAAACAGGCCTTGAATTAGACATGCTTGCTAATTACTACAGCTTAACACTTAACATCCTTGTGTCTTCCTCATTCTACCACAATAAATGAAATAAAATAAAATAAAATAAAAGTGTTTATACCAAACTTCAGTTTCTATACTTAAGGTCACCTTATTATTTATTTCTGAATTTCTGCTTGAATTCTCATAGATAATCATGGTTTTTGTATAGGACTAAAGGTTAAGAATTTGCATACTATGCACCTAATTGGGTTGTAATTGTTAGTGTCTTCCTAAAGGATACTTATTTGTGAACTTCAGACAATACTGCAAAGCATCTGGGGTTGTTTCTAATACTCGTTCTGCCTGAATGAATTCAAACATCACTTCCCAAGTGAAATGCCTATGTCGATATGTAGCAGTGTTGCTCTTTCACTGTGGGAAAGTTATTCTCTCACTTTATGTATATGTGTTTATATTTGTGCTTCAGAATACATCTTTAGAGGCATATTGAAGTTATCACACAAAGAATGTTTATAAATGAAGACCCAATTGAAAATTACTCAAAGTATTCAGTTGGTTTTAACAGCAGGTAGTAAAAATCATTAATGACCTTATTGCTTTGATTAAGAAATGTCCCCCATATGCCCAGATATTTGAAAACTTGGTCCCTACTTGGTGGCAATGTCTGGGAAAGTGTAGGAAGTGTGGATTTTCTGGAGAAAATGTCATTAGGGGAAAGGCTTTAAGTTTCTCCCTACTTTCAAGTTTGCTTTATATGCTTTGTGTTAGCATTTGAAGATATGAGTTGTTAGCTCTTTGGTCTGGCTTCCATAGTGGCCAGCTAGTATAAATTCTCAACACACTGTAACCCTAAGCAAAAATAAACTCTCCCATAGTTGCTTTTGTCCATGGTGATTTATTATATGGAGCAGCATTCTGTGTAATCTACGCACAGTAACCACCACCTAACATGCTTTCATTTAAGACCCTTCATTTAACATGTGAATGCATCACTTTTGATTTGTAACAGGCTTATGTATTTTTTATTGAGATATACTTTACAAATGGAACATTCCTAAATATATAATTTAATGACTTTAGAAATGAACACTACTGCATATTTTTTCCCATAAGCAAGAGATTGACCTCATTCACCTCTCCCAACTCTAACATCGTTGTGTCCCTATGCAGTTTTCCAGACTGCCCTGGTGCTAGCTAATTTCTAATAGGCTTCTATCCTATGGTGTTCTCAATCTTGTCTGAAGTTTCAGATATTTGGGTTTCTATAGTATGCAGTGCTCTATGTCAGACTTTTGCTATGGAACATAATCTGTACGTTGGGGTGTACTTAATTATTTTCTTATTAATGAGTTGTAGTAGTCCATGATATGGAAGTATGTTCCATTTTCTCTTGATGAACCTTTCAAATTTTCAAACTTTTATCTAATCTATTTCAAATGAATATCCGATGGGTAGTTAACACAAGCCTGTAAGTCTTGTCGTGAGGACTATTTTGTTTCCAATAATGTAATTTGGAGGAGTTTTGTTGGTTTGTTTTACTTTTGTCTTTGTTTTGCTTTGCTCCCTTTATGGGAAAAACTATAAACTTGTAATACAGGAGTTAATGTAATTTTAAGGAAATTAAGAAAGTGTGCTTTTCATAGTTACCACACCTTAAACATTCCATCTTTCTTTCTAGAGTGGTTCTCAAGTCTTATTTTTATGTTTGCATTAAGCTCCATACATTACTATCATAGTGCCCAATGGACACCTGAACAGTATACTGCAGTGACATTTATATGTCACACATATGCAAATCTCACAATTAAGAACACACATCCATAAGAAGAAAGCTTAACTACTACTTGTGACTTGTGTGTTTTCATAACTGCCTAGATCCAAGCACTAACCTGCAGAAGAGAATAGGGATACATATGCTCACAGAAGAAATTATCAAAACAGAATTCTAAGAACACGAAGGAAAATAGCCAAAGTAAATTAAAAACACAAGATTCACACTCCTTAGGTCTTGAGTTGACCTGAGTATTAAGTGTATATTTAACTTAAATATATATTTCTGCAAGGGCTTCTGGGCACTCCAAAGGCTTACTCTTTCACCCCATGAAGATTGGTGCTGGAAATAATTAGCCTTGTTTTCATTGTGCTTAAAAATAGGTATTATGCTTCCATAGAGTAGTTTTAGATTCAGAGCAAACTGAAAGGAAATTACAGTAGTTCCCTGTAGAGTTCCTACTTTTATAAACATCCCACTGGAATGCCACATGGCCTGTCACATCACATAACATCCAGGGCCTACTCTTGTCTTCATGCTTGGCACTACACACTCTATGGGTCCTGGTTAAATTATTTTTATTACATGTATTCATCTCTGCGTGTAGTAGGAGGTACACATGTGCCATGGTGCACATGTAGGAGTCGTAAGACTGTGGGTATTGGTTCTCTCTTCGTACCACATGGGTCTTTCAGATCAAATGTAGGTCATCATTCTTTAAGGCAAGGACCTTTACCTGCTGAGCAATCTCACTTACTTTGAACATATGTTCTAATGGTACATATCTTCCACAGTGGTGTCATATGGAATGGCTTCAGTCTCCTAAAAATTTGTGCTTTCTGTCTACTTGTATCCAGTGTATAATTAATTGATTCATTGCAATTTTGAGAACTATGATTCAATATTGAAATGTTAGAAGATATTTTAATGGAAAACGGGAAGAACAATCTTACCTAGGTGAATTACATAGAGACTTAGCTATACATTATGATAAAAATAATCTTTTGCACTCTAAGAGAGTACAACATTTGCTGGACCTCACAGCCAAAGTTAGTAATACAACTTGAAGTCTTGTAAGATATAGAACTGATATTCTACTGTGAATTCAGCTTGTTTGTTTAACCTACCTTTGAAAGAACAATGTAACAACCAATATAACTTACCTTGGATTTCCCATGAAATCAGCCTTTACAGTGGAAAGTAATACATAGTCATAGTGTTATATACTCTTTCATGGCCCAGACATTGAGTAATGCATGCATATTCTGATAACTATTTGCTAAAAATCAGCAAATAGAAGCCAAAAGTAGTCTTATAAAATAAATATCCACAGTAAATATTGGACACAAAATATGGAAATACTTTGATAACTCTTTTCTGGGCCAGGTAGGGTCAGCTGGATTCAGAGAGTTAATCTCTTATAAAACTATTAAGTAGTTTCATAAAGTATATCTCATTCCTTCTCCATGGGTGCTCTCTGTGCTGTTCAATACAAAGCAAAACTCTTCATTAAGCACAGACATATACAGACACACTCAGATACAGAAATAGGTTCACCAGAAATCCTTCAGGTAGCCACAGATTTGTATTCATACAACAGACAGACAGGAAAGACGGAATCAGGGAAAGGGAAGTCACTCTTAAATGACACCAAGGGGAACAGATTTGTTTCCTTTCCTCAATATGACAGTGACATATTATTGGTGACTTGGAGTTAATCATGGATATGTTAAAACTATGTATAGGTAAAATATTATTCACATTAATATGTTCCATCCACTGTTTATCTTCCACTCCAAGCTTTGTCTTCATGGTCAAAAATGGGTACTAGGACCTGAAGATGTTTAAAACCAATAAATTGTGTGTTTACTTTTTTCCAGTTAGTAATTGTTTTAAGATATACTTTCCTGGAACAAGAGGGGTTCTAGTAATGTATTGATACTGATAATCTGTTCACTATAGTCATTGTGGTTTTTTTTTTCTCATCAGACTTAATGTTTCAAGTATCATGAACTAGCAACATGATCTTATTCCACAAAGGGTTCTACCAACCTTTATTTTCACATCATTGCTTACCTAGATGAACTAACTGCGATCATTTGGTTTTGGTATGGATAAATGATTTCTGATTTGCCCACAGAATTCTGCCACAAACTTAAGGTCAGAACTGACCTCTTACAGAAGGAACTTTACAAGAATTAGGACTTCTCTAATAGTACACACTAGACACCTTTGATACCTGAATATAGGAAATATTCTAATGCGTCAGGATATTAGATTTTTGGACTCAGGCTCTCTTGAACAGGCTAGCAAGAGATATCAATGCTTTGTTGTTTAGCTGTTTGGTTGGTGTTTAGAGACAGGTTCATCCCCTGGAGCAAAGGCTGGTCTTGGTGTTGTTGATCTTTCTGCCCCATCTTTCTACCTGCATTCTGGGTTACAGGTATATACAACCACACTTGGTAGAGATACAAATGCCACTTCTATTTACTTCATACTTGCTGTACCACTGAACATTCAGCCTCCAGATGCAGGTGACAAGTTAGTAGGAAGTTTCAAGGAGTAAGAAAGGTGTGTTTATTGGACAGTGTCTATTGAAGAATTTCCAGGTCAATTACGCTATTACTTTATCCACCTTGCCTTAGCTTTTCTATTCTAATTAGAGAAACCACTTGAGACAGTGCTGTCACATTTGGTTTTGGTGACTGTAAAGGTCAGGAGGAGTTTCCAACAAGAGAAGAATCAAAAACCTGCCTGGACTAAGCATAAATCTGATCCTGGGAAGCATTTGCTTCTAACCAGGTGTGTCAACATGGTCTGTCCTGTCTGGTGATATGTCCTGCTAACTGTTTGGATAGACATAGAAGTTAAGGAAAAGCTACTTAAAATTTCTGGGATAGTAGAATCCTTTGCAACAACTGTCACATTGTCATTAGAAAAAGCAGTGGTGGCTTGGTCCCCACGCCCTGCCCTCTGGGTGTGCAGCTTTTCATATTTTTTCTATATTATATCCTGGCCTCCTTTCTGTCCTTACAATGATTGCTGAGAGAAACTAAATTGTTCCTTTAATTTAGGGGATGGATCATTTTTCACAGAGCTGCATCTTGAAAGCTGACGCCCAAACATACTACTGAATGGCTAGACAAGGAGGCTGGTTACACTTCTCAGACTTAGAAGAAAGGCTTGGCATGAGATGTCTGCAGCAAATGCAGACCAAACCCTGTCAGTGACCACAACCCTCAGATCACCTTGTCTATGCTTCGTGCTCATTCACTCAACACAGCAAGCGTCTTCCTTTAAAAGAGCTGCCTAAGCTATCAGACTTCAGTGTCTGCAGAACCAAAGTGCCTGGCAGATTTCGTCCTCCAGAGGGCGATCCTTCATCTTTTATCTCACTTGCAGCTTCAAGAGTTTCCAGTCCCCATTAGGGCAGTTCTGAGCAGTGACTCCCTTCCTTCATTTGAAACTCCTTTGAGGGATGGAAGTACTTTGGATCTGGACCTTAGTTCATCTCCCTCGCTGACTTTTCCTCCTGACAGCTTTATTTAGTCATGCCCCTTTAGGAGATTATCTCCCCATTCTTGCTTCAATTTTATCACCTCTGCATCCCTAGCATCTCATGTCCATATTCCATCCTGTTCCATGATCCAATATTGGCTTCTCCCTGGAATAGGGGATGGCTCCTATTTTCTGTCCTCTCCAGTATCATCAAAGCCGAGCATTCCTGTCCAGGGAAAGGCTAGATTGTACTGATTTCAAATGACTAAGGGTAGAATTTGAATCCAGGTAGGGAGAAGCAACTTCTTCAAGTCTAATTAAATTGTTCCTCATAATATATTTATAGAAATTAAATTACCCCAAAGCGCTTCAAAAATTAGCACCTCTAAGCAGAGGAAAACCTCTTCACTCGTCCCTCTCTCTCTCTTTTATTTTGTTAGGATAGATGGAGCACAGCCTAGCTTTATATGGTGAAAGATATCTTTATGAACACGTTTAATCTTGGTTATGGAGAGAAAAACAAAACAAAACAAAACAAAACAAAACAAAATAAAAATGGTATTATAAACTTACATGGATTTCACCAGAACTTATCTTCTATTAGACAAGAAGCTTGGAGTCCATTTTGATTCCTTTATGTCCATTTTGAGCATAAAGTGGAAGCATGTATATTTGCTCATGGGGAGTTAAGACTCACCTTTGTAGCACCAAAAACCTTCAAAAACCACATTCAAAACCTTCCAAGAGGGACTGCTTAGTGGTGTGTTTGAAGAATTATGTATGCATACACACTGAAGAGTGGAGGTTGAAAATGACTTTTTCTTTGTTATAATTTTGGTTTACTAAGAATGTGGTGGTCAGTGTGAACACCAATTTTCAGGGCATAAAAGTTCTATTTTTGCCAATATGAAAACTCGGATGAAAGAGTACTGGTCCTAACACTTAATCTGATAATTATAGAGGTGCTTACAAATCCAATCCTGAAAACAACTCATTCTATTTTCAAAAGCCCCTTGCCAGCTCTCAATATTGTCTACAAATAGCTCTTATTGAGATAATCAGATTAAGATTTTACTATATTTTCAGAAGAAACACACTTTTTCTGTTTTTATCATCAATAAAGTAAGGAATTCAAACAGTCAGTCCTTATCCTACATTCATGGTTTTAGGGGGGACTTAACTAATCAACCCAGTTTCAACACATTAATAATATCTTGGTCTTCATGGAAGCTAGACAGGGCCAAGAGATACTGTCCAGCTCGAAAGAAGAAAGTAGAAACCACTATGTGAAACTTCTAAGAAAATTTACAAGAGGTAAGCTAGTTGATCTTGTCCCTATTGCTTTTCTGTCCTTTGTGGGTAGGTTATAGACTATGATGTGATCATGATTCAGCCCTGTGGTAGCAATGGGAAAAGGAAACATCGGATGTCAGAACCTTCACACTTAATAGACAAGAAACGTGAACTACTGCTTACTAGAGAATGGCTACCTGCTTTTGTGCAGAAAATAAAACCCCAGAACATGCCACCATTTAATTTTGTTTTCTGTTTGAAGTTATATTTTTTTCACAGCAGAACATGTATTTCTTGTCCTTCCGGCCAGAAAGTATTTGTTCAACCTTTGCTCTGCTGTTGTGTTTTGAACATGGTTTGTTCCCTAGGCAGCATTATTGAAGCTTGGCCACCAATGTGGTGATAGAGGTCATAGTGGAAGGCGTTAGACTCAAAGACGCAGAATCCCTGTGAGTGAGTGCATACTTTTGTCCAGGGACTGCTAACAGTGAGAGCAGGTTGATATGAAGCAGGTACGCCCTTCAGGTTCTTCTCTACCCGTGGTCATTTGTCCTGCTGATCTCTACCATGAGTCCATGGGCCAGGAAGCCATCACTAGAAGCTAAACATGTACTTTTAGACCTCTCAGCTCCTGAAACAATTAGCCAAATAAGCTCTACTTTGTATATTTTATGTAGTTGTGGGTTTTTAAATATTAATTTATTCTCTCATATATTACATTCTTAGAGAGCTTACCCTCTTTCCTCCTGTTCCCCCACCGCCTTGCTCTCCATCCACTCCTACTTTGTTTCCTTTCAGAAAAGGGCAAACCTCTTAGGATATCAACCAAACTTGGCATATCAATGTGCAGTGTGATGAGGTACATTCCCTTCATATTAAGGTTGCACAAGGTAACCCAGCAGGCAGACAAGGGTCACAAAAACAGGCAAAAGCATCAGAAGCACCACCTCATCCCTCTGCTAGTTGTTCCATAAAAATGCTAAGCTACACTACCATAACATATGGGCCCAATTAGATTCATGCAAGCAAGGTTCAATAAGCCTGTATGAGTCTAGCTTGTTGATTTTGTGGTTTTCTTGTAGTGTCCTTGACCCCTCTGGCTCCTACTTTCCTTCCTTCCTCCTTCTCTTTAGCAAGATTCCCAAACTCTCCCTAATAGTCGGCTATGCTATGAGTCTCTACATCTCTTTCCATCAGTTACTGGATGAAGTCTCTCTGAGGACAACTGGGTTAAGTACCAATCTATGAGTATAGCAGAATATCATTAGGCATCATTTCATTGACTTTTTTTTTTCTTGCCAGTTGTGTTTGGTTCTATCCTAGGTGTCTGGGCCATCTGATCTCTGACTTCTGGTCCTCCAGGCAGTTTCAGGGGTAGATCTCCTCTCATGGCATGGATGTCAAGCAAGACCAGTCATTGGTTGGTCATTCCCACAATTTCTGTGCCATCTGTACCCCCAGCACATTATGTTGCCAGGATAAATTGTAGGTTGAAGGATTTTGCAGCTATGTTGTTGTCCTAAACCCTCTACTGGAAGTCTTACCTGGTTACAGAAGATGGCCAGTTCAGGCTCTGGATGCCCTATTACTGGGAGTCTAAGCTATGGTCACCCTAATATATTCCTGGGAGTATCCATTGTCTACCAAATTGCCCCCTAATTTCAGTTGTCTCTTCCAGTACTCTCTCCCTTGATAGTATTAGGTTTTGTTTTTGTTTTTGTTTTTTGGGTTTTTTTGGGGGGTATTGGGATTTTTAACAAAAGCAATAGAAAATTTATTAGGAATCAAGAGTCTAAAAAGTTATGTATTATTTATTTACCTCTGCCCACTTTAGTTAACATTGACATTTTCATGCTTCATGTTATATAATAGAAATAATGAACCAAGAGACAGAAGAGCCTTTAAATACCTATAACCCATAGCGCTAACACCCACAGCAAGCTGATTTTTGTGTTTCAACATGGTCTTTTGCATCAATGGCATCATGGAAGTCTTGAGCAACAAAATTTCAATTTAGAGCATCCTTTTGTCTAAAGATCGTTTTATTTTCTAACTAGATTTTAAGGATAGAAGAATGACAGACAAGAAAACAACTAGGAGCAAAAAGGTTAAGCAGATGCCATCAAAGGAAGAGTGGCTTAAAATAAGAATCTATACCCTCTCAAACACTACATTTCTTGTAATATTTTCACTTATTTCTCATTTTCTTCAAATTTAGACTACTACTAAGACATGAATATTTCAAGTATCTTACATTACTAGTTGTGTTCACGTTTGCTTCTGTCTTTAGAATTAACTCTTCACAATACCTGGTTCAGGAGGATTAGCCAGGAACATGTCTTTCAACAGTTGTGGAGAATGGGACCAGGGAAAGGCTAAGGGCTTAAAGTTCTGCAAGAGTTCACTCAGATGTAGAATCTGAGGAGATTATTCTATGGCTGCTGTGCAGTACAGGAGAGCCCCACGCCTCAACATAGGCAGTTTGATACGCCGTCTGTTCTGAGGAGCCTGTATAACTCCATCTGTTCCTGGTTTTCAGAAACCTGAGGTGTAGAAAATAAATAACTGAAAAAAAAAACATATGAAAAACGCCCCTGGTTCTGGAATTGCAGTAAGTCAGCATGAACTCCTGAATTGCCTGTGCTGTCCAGATGCACAAATTCTGGGCTTTCCTGCTGAGTGAAAGAGAGAAACAACATCAGGAGTTTCCTCTGGAGGATTTTGATTCTATTCTATTTTTATATTTTTTTATTTATTCTTAGGGAATTATATATATTCATACAATGTATTTTGAGCCCACCCATCCATACTCCTCCCTTCCAACTCAGCAGGACCCAACATGTCCCCATTTCAAAGTCATGTCCTTGATTTTTCTTTCTTCTTTCCCTC
>NW_021604630.1:4703181-4712491 GCF_004785775.1 Grammomys surdaster
TTCCTTCCTTCTTTCCTTCCTTTTACCTATTAATCAATTAGTGCAGTCAAAATATGGGCGTGGAGTTAGAGCACAGACAGCCTACTAGTGGCCATACAGCCAAAGAAGTTACTCTTCTCCCCCCTACAGTATCTCTCCCACATTTGTGCTGGGATTTTGACTTACTTAATCCTGTGCAAGTAACCACAACTGTTGTTAAGTTCATGAATACAACAGCAATGTCATGAAAACAACATTTTACAGAACTCTTCTGCATCCTCCAACTCTTAATACCTTCCTGCCTCCTTTTCCACAATGTTCTCTGAGCCTTGGTAGGTTGCAAAGAGATGTACAGATGCCCCACTTGAACTAAGCCCTCACAGTCAGGAATTCTCAGCACATTGCCAAGTTATGATTCTCTGTGTTAACTGTTGCCTATTGAGAGAGAGAGAGAGAGAGAGAGAGGGAGAGAGAGAGAGAGAGAGAGAGAGAGAGAGAGAGAGAGAGAGAGAGAGGAGAGTCACAGAGAGAAGCTTCTCTGCTCAAGATGGACCACAGCACAACTATGGGTATAAATATAAATATTTATAAGATGCCTTGAATCTAGTCAGAAAGCAGTTGCTTCCCATAATGGTCATACCACTATTGCACCAGTTGATCTACCTTGCCTGGTATTAGATAAGACATAGATCTGAGTAAACCCATTGGTAACTTTACTCTCCCACTGGTCTGCATAGCACCTTCTGGAACTGTGATAGTGATACAGATGAGAAGAGTTTTCAGGTCAGTTCTACCTTGGGTTCTTTACGCCCTGCAACCAAACCGTGTGTTGTTTTCAGAAACAGTGTCTTATTGCCTAGCTACGATAGGAATCAAGATCAAAGACAAAAGTTTGTGTTGTTTCAGGGCTGTCTGTGACCTCCCTGATCAATTTTTAAAATTAAAGTTAAGTAGCACTTTACTGATGGAAGTATCTCTCCAATCCACCTGCCATTTTCTTTTTAATGATTTCACAAGCTTGTCACTGAGACCTCTTCAAAGCTTCTTTTCTCAAATATAAGAATGTGTAGCTAAGAAATCCTCTTATCTACAGATGACACTGAAATACTTAGGGTTTACTGTGCGTGAGGGTTTATGGTTTTGTGTCCTTGGTTCCAGCGAGCATAGTTAAGACAAATAAGTAAGTAAAACTCCGAGGGAAAGGGTAAGCTGCAAGCATTAGAGAACTTGAAAATACACTGTGTTGGTCTGTTAGGCTTTAGGTAACCTATCTTGCATGACAGGGAAACATGCAAGGAGGAACACTTGCTGTATACAACACTCAAGTGTGAAGGAATTAAACATTCCGCAGTGTCGACTACCTCACAGAAAGTTTTTCTCTCCTTTTAGACAAATCTAAATGAATATTGGCCTAAGGTTATAAACTACCAGTAGAGACATTTTCTGCTCTTTCTGAAATGTTGTACATCTTCCAGGAAAAAGGTAGATTTTTTTTAAACCTTCATTTGTCTCCTTTCTTACTGGTGGTAGAGAGATGGTGGTGGAAGCTCACTTTTCTGTTGGTGAGTGAGAATCCCAGTTTTAGACAGAAGTTTCAGTTCTAGGCCCCTACTCAGTCTTCAGTCATTTAATTTTGAGGTTCTGAATGCTTTGCATATGATCACTCACAGGTACCTTTTGCATTGTAAGCACTGTATGTTATTCTCTCTTCCTTCTCCCTTTCTCCAGATAATTTATAGAATGACTTGATAAATGGCCCGGGCTCTATGCTAATTTTTTATCGCTAGTAAAATAGATAACCAAAGATTTCATTACTTCTATCAATAGAAAGTTATTACAAAATGCTTCTGTGCTTTAGAGCTCAGATCTGGTCCTCAGTGGGCTGAAAACAAGGTGATGACAGGGTTGTCTTTGGGGAAGAGGCTGCTTACATATCTTTTCCAACTTTTTGATGTTGGTAATCCTCTTTCTCAGTTTGAAAACCAGTGAGCACTTAGGAGGTAGGAAAGAAAAAGGAGAATGTAATGTCTTAAACCTTATCTCTTTCTCCCACTCTATAGGTACCTATTCCCCTGCCTCCCCGAAACACTTGGATTCCAAGGTACAAGCTCGCAGAGGGTTCAGGATAGAGAAATATCATTTATTAGAATCAATCAGCTTTTTGAGCAACCAAGGTCAGTGAAGAAGGGCAGGAAATTAAATATGTGATTTTCAGAAATCCTGAGTATGAAAGAGAGGATGGGAGTCAGAGGTTTTACAATTATATTGGTTGTAGGAACAAGACCTAGTCAAATTGGAGAGTCTATTCTAATCATAATTCTAGGGAAACTGACAGTATTTTATAAAGGGCTGTCCACACATCCAAGACACAGACCTTTCTTACTTGTATAAATGTCATGGTATTAGACCTTAAGCTATTTTAAATTTATCTTTTTGTCTCAGTTACACACCTCTGTATCACCACCTACTTGACTACTTAGACTCTTTAGGTTTCATAGTGGTTTTGAAATGGACATTTAAGAAGCCTTACTAGAGAGAATTTAAAAATGACTTTAACTTGCCTTTCTGTTAGCCACTAAGCAAGATGGCCATCTTTAGTGGGAAAAAATACACTTATAATGTATCACTGGCTATATACTCAAAAGTTATATGTGCTCTCTGTAAGCTAGGCTATCCATTTTCTCTGTATTTGAAATGAAAGACAAAGAAACTCCCTTTCTTCCTCTTCAACAGTAAGAAGGCAAAAGAGCCCAGATATCCTCAACTACGCTCTTCCCCCTTTCTCCATTTGATGACCCTCATTCCCTTGCATGTTGGTAAGAAATTTCATAGTCAGCTTATCTCTGATCTCTACAACTATCTAGTTCTGTGTAGAAGTCCCTCAACTCATCTTGGTACCTGGTATTTGGAATCTCAAATGATATATTAATTAGTTTTTGGTATACTTCATTTTGAGAAATATGAGGATGCTTATGAGAAGTCCACCATAGCTGTAGGTTTGAGTCTGGTATTTAACTTAGCGCCCATGGATAGAAGTTTCTTAATCTTTTAATGTCTGACTTTCATCTTATATTTCTCCCTTTGTTAGTATCTGTCTAATTTTAACTTAGTGTTTTGTTTTTTTTTTTGTGTGTGTGTGTGACTCATCCAGCTTGGTCTATTTAATTCCAAGTTTGGCTTGAAAACAAGTGGACAAAAATCCACATGCACCTGCTCCTAGGCAGGACAGAGAATGCCTGAGCTTGCAAGGCACAAGCAGTGCCTTTTATGAACATCGTGGTGATTTGGTGTGTGCTCCCCGTGAACTTATAACATGGAGACTTTTATAGTGACAATAAAAAGTCTGAAACAGCCTCATGTGCCTCTTCTTCCTCAGGCAAAACGTCCCCAAGCACTTCATCTAATTAACTTCTAACCTGCTGGCTCTGGAGATATTTTCCCTTCCTTTAACTGCTAATGAAGTCTAGAATCCCAAAGTTTCCTTTTTACTAGAGCTGCCTTGTAGTTATTAATTATGAGCCTTGTATTTTCCTTGCTATCTTGAACTTTATAAAGTGCACAGGTGAGAATATACCCTCTTCACATTTAGAATCAACTCCTAATTTCCTAATTATCTGCCTGCTCATGCAGGACCAAGAAAAATTAGAGACAACAACAAAACTATCACTGATTGTGAAAACAGGTAAATAGATTTCAGGGTCATGGGGAGATCGAAAGACAAATTTGAGAACATAATGTGTCATTGTTTCAGAAAAATGTGAAAAATATGAGCTCATATCTTTCTCACTGTGTGAGATATATTGATCTGAATGGTAGAGAAGATAAACTTCAATTAAGTGTCAGACAAAGGAAAATAATTACTTTAGGTGCACTAGAGAGACATGGTTCAGGTTTTCCATATTTATGTATTTAACTAGTTTTAGTGGGCCATCTTTCATGGGTCAAGTATGTACTTAACACCAAACAGGCACAAGTGAGTAAGCCTATGAGGAAGGTTGTTTGCATTTTAACATGTTCTTACTATGAACCCCCATATTGGCCTTGAACTCGCCATCTTCTTGGCTCAGTCTACACAGTGGTAGCACTATAGGTTATGCTCCCATAGCTGTCTGAGGGGGTCGATCTTTCCTCTCAGTGATCACATACTGCTCTGAGGTAAACTGTGTCACAGAGTGGCTGAAGCAAGTAACTCTGTAGCTTTAGGTGTGTATATGTTGCATGGGCATTTTCTGGTTTGGAGATTTGTTGTTGCCGTACTTTCTTACTGAAGGAGAAGAGCTATACTAATGGACATACAGTTATGATAAGATGCATTTATTTCCCAAGTATATGAAACTAAAATTTAAGACAAACACAAGGAAAACCCAATGGCAGGTAATAGCTTAGTATTTCATTTAGAGATCCTTTAGTCATAGTCATGAATAAGATATGCCAAAAATCATAAAGCTTCCCTCTTCTTGGAGAGTCCTGTGAGTCCTGTGCATGTGGCATGAGGTTTCAATAACAAAGCTTGCATGTTTAAGTTCTATAAATACTTTTGATTAGGCACCAGAGGCAAGAAGTCTTAAACACCTCCAATCTGGATTTAGTATAGTTTATGGCATATTAAATAACCACTTCTTTTTTCCTGTACTATTATTTCATAGGACATTTGGGGGGCCATAAATGAATATATTTCATGAATTTCATATAGAAAAATACCTATGTTGTTAGATGTTTAGTTTTCCTCCCTGTTATTTCAGTGGCAAAACCAGATCTTTATAATTTTCAGAACTGGAAGTTTCCTATGCCAAGCAGGTGTGTGACCTTTCTCTCAAATAACCATCACATTATTTCTGTATTCTGAGATAGATATTACAATGATCTTCCCCTTAAGGAAGAACCTCTGAGGATAGGCTATCATGTATAACTTGCAACATTTTTCCTGACTGGTAGGTACATTTTAGTTCTCATGCCCTTTGAAGTATGGAAATGAAAGTAGAGAATACATTATGAGAAGCAGTGTTAACCAATAATTCAAACATTTCAAATATGTCACTTTAAAAAATTTAGCTGTGCTCCAGAATTCAGGGCTTTGCATTTTTACGTTGATCATCAAAGATCCATCCTTCCATCTCCTCCTTAAATTGTACCGTGTTCTTGCTTCATTTCTGTTGATATCACAAGGAGGGATAAGCAACCATCTCGGCTACATTTATTTCCCTTTATACATTATAGAAACTTGGCTCATTAAAGGATAATTTACTTGAAGATGTGAAGACAAGAAATTTCCCCCAACAAGTCCAAAAGACAGTATTAATCCTAGCAGTTGTAACTCCAAGAAGAACTCCTTTGAGTGAACTGGCTGGACTCACTCACCTTTAGTCACATCTGATGAGTGGACGAGAGCTACGGAAGTTTTGAGCAGCAACATATGATTTTGAAAAGCTTAACAGTGTGATTCTCATGCAAAGGTTATTTGGTCCTCTTTGAAGAATTTTTCTGTTTTCAGTTAAGTGAGGGAACCAATTAGATGTTAGATATTGGAGGAGGAACATTTTATTTTCATGAGCAAAAATGACAAGAGGAAAGCCAGCCTGACCAGCAATACACAGGCAGAGCTTCATTGGCACTGTCCTTCCTCCTGGTAGAAACCATATGTGTTTCTATTTAGTCACATTTATGTTGTCAGGTATTATAGTTAGTCTTACTCAATAACCAGGAGTGAGTCAAAGCCATCATATTCCCCCAGAGCAAATGATCTTTGGGTGACCTGCTGAACAGTGCCCTGGTAGATCATTAAAAATGATATTCTACATATCTTCACACCTGACTCATATTTTGGTTCATATTTTTTTTTCCTCAGAACTTAAGTATCTGTTTAAACTGCAGCATGCCTTGCTTGGGAGTTTAGAAGGCATATTTGCCATGGCTTTAATGAGGCCAAGTCCTTCTTCGCCATGCTGTTTTCATGTATAGCTATAGAAATTTGTAATGTGCTACTGAAATCCAGATAGTCTATCATGACATTTGCAATGTGGAAACCTTCGGAAAAAATGTTTACATCTCAGAAAACTTAAACTCCCGTGATCCTTAAAACTTGTTTCTTTTCTGCCCTCTTTGTCATAGTCCATGTCACTTCCTATTTTGGAGAAGTAACAATATTTGAGTCAAACCTGAACACTTTTCTTTGACTGCTTATGGGATGCATTTCATAGTCTTCTTTCCTGAACTTCTCCACAGGTATTCAGAAATCCAGGAAATAAGGAAGAGTTTTTCCCAGTTCTGTGCTAAGGGAAGGCTAAATTTCATCCAATACTACAGTATCTTTCTAAAAAAAATAAAATACAAGTTACATTCTCTGAGAGGCTTTCTGCCACAAAAAGGAGTTAGTATAGTTTTTATATTGCCCAGCTCTTTGAAGAACAGGATGATGAAATTAACCCAGCTCTTGGCATTATGTTTCCTGACTGTCTTCTTGAAAGTTACCTGGAAGTCAGGGACATCCCTAAACACATAATCCTCTCACACTGGGGAGAAAGAAGGGGGGAACATCATGGTGATATTAGGGTCACTTCTACTGAATGCAAATATTATTAAGTTTGAGGAATGTTTTGAAGTGACATAACAAACTTGAAATCTATTTTCTAGTAGATGGTATAGAAAATAGAGAATCCAGACTTTTGGAACAGGGTCAAACCTGAGTCTTAATGTTGCCAGTTTGCAGGTATGTTATTACATCTCATGGTGGCACTGTAATTTTCTCCAATTTGCTAACGAAGACTAATTATCCAAATAATTCAGCCTGACTCTCTCCTCTTGACCACTGCAAAATCTCCCTGCTGTTCCTCAAAGCTCTGTTTGTTCCCCATTTCTTCCCCTGTTTTAAACCCCTCACTGTTTTGAGTGCCTTTTATTTAAAGAGAAATTGGATACCTACTGTGTAAATTTCTGCAGGGAGTCTTTTAATGTAGACTGTTGCAATTTTCTCCAGGAATATGCTAATAATTGCAATGGCTAGGGACTTGGACTTTGTTATCGATAGAGAAGAAATTATGTAGAAAAAAAAGAAGAAGAAAACCTCAACTTTCTATACCAATGCAGAACAAAGGAGGAGTGGCTAGGTGCGGAACAACATTGTTTGTTAAAACCCAGGCTAGAAGAAGATAGGCACGGACAGCTAGCAACTGTAACCACTCACCTTCATGCAACCTTTTAGGAGAAGCTACACAGAAGGGAGGATGGTGAATTTTGGTCCCACAGGCCAACAAGGTTAAATTCAGCCATCTATAGCCATGGCAACTGGCATCTTACAATCTCTGGAAGTAGACATAGGACCCAGAACCCTCTGTTGCCATGTCTGAATGGCAGCTTACCTTTCTAAACTGCTGGTTGTGATTGGAGCTGTGTTTCCTGCCTTTTCTTAAGTGAAAAGTTTTAAAGATAAATATCATAGTCATACTTCAGGGAGGAAAAAATCCACAAAGTAACTATATTTATCTAAGAATCAATTTACAGGGAAATGATGTATTCACACAAAGGAGGAGTCCCCTCCTGCAGTCACTTTACAAGTCAAACATGTAAATGAGCCTAGCAGCCTCTGCCCTCTGCACTTACTACTAAGCAAAATCTCAGTGGCCACAGGTTGCCCTTGGACTGACCTTTGGTCAAAAAATTCTGAGTGCATCTTCACATCAAAAGCTTGTTTTAACCAAGATAAAAGGGAAAAGGGGCTGCTTTTCAGAATTTAAATGAGCAATGAGACAAAGGAATTATTTCCAAATAATGATGTAAAAATTGAGGTGTTGAAAATGGGGTGCCCTGGCAGGACCCAGGAATTTTCGGTCCTTTGCTTGCTGGTTTGGGTTGGTCATCTGGAAATCTGGTTTTGTGTTGTTTTAAAGTTCGTTTAGAGATTTTCCCCCATATGACCAAGGTTTTAAGAAAGTATACCAACTAATATGGAACACAACTTCCTTCTATCAAAATAATAGCAAAGTCAGACATAATAATACACATTTTAATCCCAGTGTTTGAGAGGCAGAAGCAGGTAGGTCTCTATGAATTCTGGGCCCCTTCTGTTTATATAATGAGTTATAAGATTATGCAGGGAGACCCTGTCTAAAAACGAAAATGATGATAATTAATTATCATCATCATCATCATCAATACCTAGCAGGGCTTTTTGGAGGATCACAGAAAGGGAAATACTTGAAAGCAACTAGAAATAAAAATAGTAACAACGTTATTATTATTAATGGCATACACCCATTATTATCACTAACTATAAACCCCATCTTATTGAAAACAATACATAGCTTGTAAGGATAGCCTTTAGAGTCACACAACTAGGGGTTGACTTACCAGAATTTAAACCCAGAGCATCTGACACGAGAGACCAAGTTCTTAAACACCATGACAACGTCCTATGTGTCTACCATACGGATGAAAACTACACACAAGATTTATGCACAATAAAATAATAAGATATGCATACATTGCTAATATATTGCTGAGTTTCCTGGAGCTGGAGCTATAAGCAGTTTTGTACAACGTGAAGTAAGTGCTGTGAACCAAACTCCAGTCGTCTGCAAGAACAAGCTCATGTGTCTGTTGAATCATCTTTCCAGTTCCCCCATGAATCATTTCTAAAACTACTAACTATAACACAGGTGAGAAAGAACACCTATGCGTTATTGTTACTTGCTGAGCCCTAATCAGCTGACAGGGTCATTATTGGATGTTAAAAATATTTCAAGTCTTGGTTACAAACTTTCAGTGAAAGCCACATTATCCCTGTTTTGTATGAGAAGAAATGAAATGGAAAAGCTTAAATATATTTTCTAAGGTGATGATCTCACATCAGGCTGAATTTCAGAGAAAACCCTGTTTGTATCTTTGCAACGCAGTTGATTTTTAATCAAAATATTGTTTTTTCCCCTAAGTTTTACTTTTTTCATTTATTTGTGTGTGTGTGCATCTCTCTGTGTGTTCATGTGTTTGTCTATGTGTGTATGTATGTCTCTCTGTGTGTGAATGTGTGTGCATGTACTTGTGTGCCTGTGTTCATGTGTATGTTTGCGTGTATGTTTGTGTGTGTGCTTGTGTATGTGTGCATGGGTGCAAGCATGTGTGTGTGTGTGTGTGGCCAAAGGACAACCTTTGGTATCATTCATTCCTTAGGTACCATTCACCTTCAAATTTTTTTAGCATTATCCCTCCCTGGCCTTGAACTCAGGGACTGATCTAGGGTGGCTGATGATCCCCAGAAGTTCTCTTGCTTCTGTCTTCCCTGTTCTGAGGTCACAAGCATGCTTCACCACATCCATCTTGTGTGTGTGTGTGTGTGTGT
>NW_021604630.1:4712591-4744415 GCF_004785775.1 Grammomys surdaster
TGTGTGTGTGTGTGTATGTGTGCATTTCTAGGCACGTTACTGACTGAACTGCTCCTAGCCTTCATGTATTGTATACCTTTGTTTTTTCCAAAAGCTATTAAAACTCAAACCCGTTACTATGAAAATTGTAATAGGATAGAAATAGTACCTTCAGGAACTAAGTCAAAAAATAAAAGTTTGATCACTATACATTAGATTTATTTTAATATTAGCCTACCTTCTTCCTGGCTTTACATTTCTTTCTTGCAACTTTCAGTGTATTTTATGTTTTCCTATGTATTTAGTATTTAGAGTATAATGTGGTGTGAGAGGGTTCCTCTCTGACCCTGCTTTGATTTTTTTCTAAGTATCTCCTACAGATGTATGACTCTTTGCATCAGTTTAGAGAATATTTCTGCTATGATTACATTAAAATATTTTCTGTCTTTAGTATGAATTTCTTCTATGACCATGACTGTAGTTTTGTTCTTTTTATAGGGTTACATACACCTTGAGTGTTTCATTCATACTTTTATATCAATTCAAATTTTGTCATTGTCTAACTGTTCCAGTTGTTCTGTAGTCCTCAATATTATGTCTTCCCCTTGATTAATTCTATTGTAGATAAGGTTTTCTAGGGAGGTTGTCATTTATCATGCTGAATTTTTCAGTTTCATTATTTCAATTTGGAATTGTTTTAGTATGTTTATTTTTTGATGACTTTCATTCTCACATCTTATACACAACTCCTTTTATCATTCAACTATTTTTTTAAATTTTCTAGTCATTATTTCAGGACATTATATCTTTTTCGATGTCACGGAACATACTTATAATTATTTCTTTGGATCGTTTTATTTTTCCCCAGTGGAAATGGTTGCGACATTTAATTCTAGTTTTCAGTAGAGTTAAAATGTTTTTCTCTGCAATTGTTTTGACAGACTAGGTTTATTTCCCAGCATGCAGGTCTTTCCATGACTCAGGCTTAGGAGAACCATAGAAGGACCCTATGCTTTGATTTGCATTTGTCAATGGCTATGTTTATCTGTACCCAGTTTAGCTGTCTAACTCTTGAATTCCTGTGTTACTCACCTAGACACTAATGAGCATTTCCCATTTAGTGAACTAATTCAAGGATGCCCGTGCTGAATCTCAGCTTCAGGTCTCCACACTGAACTTCTGCTTCCATCTCTACAACTTATTGTGGTCCAACTACTTCTTCACATATACTCTATTCAGATCGGTCATATCGCCACAGCCCGAACAGTTTCTTTCTGTTACCACTAACCCTGGATTGGGATAACTTATCTGGTATAGGTAGACACTGGCATATGATTTGCCTAAGATGATAAACAGGCTACATGCTAATTTGTGTAGATTTATACTGACTTCCTTCCATTATCATCATTACTTGATGTCGATGAGCTGTCTTTTTAAGTTCTACTAATATGGTTGGTTTCAAGTGGTCTGTTGTAGCCTATTAATTTCTCTGACTATTGATAAGTTCAGCCAGCGTGTGAAGAATTCTTATTGACACACTCTAGTCTGTGAACCATTTCCTAGGCCTGTTTACTCAACTCATTGTTCATATCTGTGTATATATCTCTAGGCTCACTGGCATGTTTTCATTTCATTTTATATTTTCCTATAACATTACCGTATATATCTTAATACCCATTAGGGCAAATCACATCCATTTGTTCCTTTAATAGAGTTTCTTACTATTTTTGTACCATTAATCTTCCCCATAAATTTTTATATCAGATTGCTAAGCTCTTCCCACCTCTGCTGTTATTTTGATTAGAATTGAATTACAATACTGGAACAATTTGATGAGAATTCACATTCTTCAAACGGTTGTTTTCTTTCTTATTAATGTGCAGAACTGGCGTGTAGTACCATTCCTATCTATTAAGTGCTCTGAAAAAAAAATCTTTCTTCAATATAATTTCCAAAATGCAAATTCTGTACATGAACTGCTTAATTCCCTGCAAGTGTACCTTCTTTTTATTTGGAGCCAATTTAAGAGACATGTTTTAGTAATTATTCTCATAAATGTTCCCAGTTGCAGTTCTCTTTTCTTTGTAAATAAGATGGATTCTTCAGAATTGCCTCAGACTCATTGAAAACATGAGACTGGCACAGAGTGTTCTCATAAATATTATACCCAATTTCCCCTCTCATTAGTTTCTTAAATTATTATAATTTTCTATTGCAATTAATGGACTTATATTGATAAATTACCATTAACTGGAGCTCAGACTTTATTAAAATTCCCATGGATTTTGACCATCATGCTTTGTCTGTTTTAAGGCTGCACCAGGGCACCACGTTCTGTTTTGTCTTTGCCTTTCTGCAGTCCAAGGGGCCCTGAAAATTTCGAAGAGTTTGCTTGTTTGTTGACCTTGAAAGTTTTGAAGTGTATTGTTAGGCATTTTATAGTAGCATTAATTAAGATTTATCTGGTATTTTTCTTGTTTCAGTGAGTTTTAGGGGAATGCAGCCACGAAATAAAGAGCCACCTTTGTCCTTCTTTCTCACAGCTGCATGGTTTGATATGTGACTTAGGTTCCCTGTGTAGGGCAATGCCTGTGACAGTTCACCACAATAAAGTCACACTTCTCAGCCACATTCCTGTGCTGTACTTGCTGTAATGATATGCACTGTGAAATCCATAAATCCTCAATGGGAGGGAGTCACTATTCACAACTTAAGCCTGGGGCAAAGTGAGTCATACACCTCTGCCTCAGGGATGAGATGGCTTTATGAACTATTTGGCATTCTGAACAAGTCTGATACCCCTTCACTTATTTATTTGTTTGACAATTTGCTTATAGCAACCTTGTAACATTGTTGTTTAATTTATGCTTTTAATTAGTGTGATGCTTCCATAGACCATTGCAGCATCTTTGGCTCTTGGGAGCTAGGTCGGCTACCATATCCTTTTGACACACTCCATCATTTCCAAATTTTAAAACTGTTGTTTCTGCTTAGTATTGCCTTAGTAGTAACTGTTCAGAAATATTGATTGATGACCAGCTACTCAGATAAAATCTTTTAGTTATTCAAATAATTTGTTTTGTTTTCCTCATAACCATATTATCTATAAAATAATGGCAGGTTTTCTTTTTTATCCTTTAAAAGATAAAGATAGTGAGGCCTCGACACATACAGAGCAGAGGTCTGGCCTCAGTGGGAGAAGATGTGCTTAATCCTCAAGAGACTTGAGGCCTTAGGGGTGGGGTGGGGGGGGATGGAGAGAGGTCTGGTGGTGGTGGAGCATCCTCTCTGAGACAGTAAGGAGGAAGAATGGGACCAGGAACTGTGGGAAGGGGGACCAGGAAGGGGGCATCAGCTCGATTGTAAATAAAATAATAATAAAAAAGGAGATATCTCGATCTATCTTTATCTTTCTTAGGATTGTTATAATTATTCTACCTTTTACTTGTTTGTTTGTATTTGTTTTGTTTATCACTTGACTAGAACCTCTTGTGCAACCTCTAAGCTGCAGCTGTGATTATGAGTACAATTGACTTTCTTGTTGGCCCAGGAAACAAGGTCATTGTTTTATCATTGAGTATGATACTTCCTGGCCTTCATCTGCATTACAAAGTTTCCTTCTAGTTTCAACTCATTGCTTACACAATGGATACTAAACACAAGGACTTAAAGACAGTAGTTTGTTCAAATGGAGACCTAAGTCAGTGCTGTAAGCTGGGGTAGTTAATAATTAGAGGAAAAACCAATAAAAAGTGCCTTATAAGCTAGTCACTACTACCAGCAAATAGATCGCCTCATCACGGCTGGGAAATGTATGGGAGCCAATGTAAAAATTAGTTCTTCTGGGAGTCGTTGGTTCAAGGCCAAGGGTGCAGGCACTTTCTTTAGTCCTCTGTGCTTGCTTTGTGGGTTACAAAGCAAATGAAGGCACATAAGCAGATTTGACAGACAGACATCTAGCCTGAGTATGCAAAGTGATTATGGGGGTACTGAAGACCAATCGCATCTGTGGCAAGGAAGAGCTCATATTTTGTTACTTTCCTGTCCATAAACGTTAAGTTCATCTAGGATAGTGTATCAGTTGATGGAACCCTTGCATTTTCTGTTGTAATATGATGCTTTAGTGAATAAATTGATAACTTGTCTTTGAATATTAAATAATCTTATATCCTTTGGGTAAATGCACTTTAAAACTTCAGGTCTGCTTTTATAGAATGAGATCAGTTACTTGTGTTCATTTTTATATTGGCTGCATTGGGCTTGGTGTCAAGCTTTTAGAAAGTCCATGACCTTATGGGTTAAGACTGGATATATTATAAGTTCATGACTATTGCTTCCATTTGGTGCTTTCCTTATGTCATAAAGATAATGACATTCATAATTGCAGTGGGCTAAGATGGCTTATGGAGATGGGTGATAGGATCTCTGAATGTAACTGAGGTCATGAGAGAGGTATCAGCCCCAAGAGCATTAGAGTGAAAGAGCAATACTTGTGCTAATGATTTAAAAAAAGAATGTATGTTAGATGTTGAAATCATTCTTTAGAAAATCTATATTGTTTAAAATGTCTTTCTCATAAAGCTTTAAACTTTTAGATCTAGAGAGAGATGGCTCAGCAGTTAAGAATGCTTGCTCTGCAATCAGGAGGGCCGGAGTTCTAATACCAGCACCTATATAACAAGTTAGATCAGGATACTTTAAAGGACCAGAACTAATAGAATAAATCCATGTGTATGAATTAAAAATATATTCACTAAAAATATGTATGTATGTATGTATGAATATATATGTATGTATGTGTGTATGTATGTACGTACATATGTATGTATGTATGTATGTATGTATATATGTGTATATATAAAGGGAATTTATTAAACTGACTTACTGGGTGCATCTATAGAAATCCCGCAGTGGCTGTCTCACCCTGGTGAGGATGAGAATCCAGTAATTGTTCAGTCCACAAGGCTAGACGTCTCAGAATCAGTCTTGTGCTGAATGCTTTGAGGATTTGTGGAAAGCATCTCAGTCTTCGGTCTATATTTAATCTCAAAGAAGTTGAATCTGATACTGGTAAAGGAACACCACAGAAGCAACAGAGATAAGCTTGCAGCGAGGGCCAGGGCAAACAGATACAAAGCAACATTTCCTTTACCCATGTTCTTTGATCTGCTCTGCTGCCATAAGGCACTGCCCACAATTAGGGAGTCTTCCTGTTTCAAGTAATCTATCTGATCAAGGAAAGGCCTCACAGTAGTACCCAGAAGTGTTTAACAGATTCCAGGTACAGCCAAGATAACAACCAAATCCATCACATCAGGCATCCCTGAGAATGGCTGTAACTCGGCGAGGTGAGGATGGGGGAACCAGAAGACTTGTGCATTTCCAGCTTAGCTGAAAGCAAGCCTTGGGTTTATGGAGAGGTGTTGCCTCAAAGAAATAGAGAATCATAGAAGAAGAGGCCAGCAGACATTCTTTCCTGGCTTTCTTGCTTATATGCAGAGATGTATATGTGAAGGACGTACCTGTAAACACACAGATATTTAAAAATCTAAATGTGTTGCATGTTATCTTCCAAACTTTTGTAGGACAGCTTTATTTTCTTGCTTCTTCCAGATCCAAACCAATACCATCATCCACCCTTTTAAAATTGTCTGATGAAGAAATATACATGCAGCACACTGAGCCACGTCAAACACTTTCTGGAGACAGTGGATGCCATTTAATGCTACCTGGCATTAAATCAGCTGCCGAGCATCCCACCTGAGGTGCTGCCATGCAGAAGGCACATTCATCTCTTAGTTCTACCCAGGCCACACTCACAGTGGCAGTTCTGTTAGTCAGCCCAAGGGCACACTCAGGTGCTGTTGTATGTCAATCATATTTTGATTTGAACTCAAGAATCTGTCCTTCTAACAAGTGCCCTGGAGATTCTCAGGTAGCTGTCTCACCCAGCAGACTCTTATAACTCCTGTTACTTTCAAAGAAAGATGCAACTCTCAGAAAATTGCCCTCAAAGGGAGGTACCGGAAGGAGATCTCAAGGAGAAAAGCAGGGCAGATCCCAAAGCACTGGCTATTGGTCTCTGAACAATAGGGTACAAATAAGAGTTACCTTGCTATACTCAGCTTCTTCTGCTGTAGGTCGTGTAACAGAGAACACATGTGTCCTCCTTGACACTGGTCTTTAAGAATGCTGACAAAAAGTTCTACCACAATTACAGTGATAAAAGGCAGCGTGAAGGCAAAGAGAGACAGATTTTATTGCAATAGGACTGATAGCAGTTGTCTAAGGTGCTGCTAAGTTCATTTCCTGGCATGAAAAGAGATTTGAAAGACTGAGAAACACAGATGACCAAGGCACCGAGAAATGGAAAATATAACTTTATCCATTTGGGATGGGGAAAACGAAGGCTTGAATTATGTTAAACAGAGTCTGGTTTGGGTTTATAGAACACCTCTGTGCCTCTGGCTTCTCTCTTTTCCTTTACTGGTCCTTTTTAGATACCAACTTCTATGTTTCTCACAGTTTCTTCTGGATGTTTTCTGGGAACAAGAAGCAGCCATCTCAGAAAGCCCCCTTTCTCTTTTCTAGTTTTCCCAAGTTCCTAACTCTCTGCTTACCACCTATATCACACCATTTCAACCCCAGCTTCAGATTGTGGCAATTCACTTCTGATGCTAACCATATGAATGCAGTACAGGAGGACTTAGACCTGTTTAAAACTACATTACCTTCAGATTGCAGCCACAAGTGGGTACCAAGACCTACATTTCTGACAAACTGGAGAATAATGCAATAATTTTTGTGCCGACTTCACAATTAATCATTTTTCTAGAATGACTCATGCCATGACCGTTTTATTATTGAAGACACATATAGGTTGAGATCTGAGATAAAGTGCATCATTTATGTGACCTGTCCTGTGGTACTCAGGCATGACATGTCCGTTGATAACTCAGTCTGATACTAAGCAGGAGTTCTATGTTGAAATGTTATTACAGAGTAAATAACTGGTTAAATAATTAATTATATAATAGGGCTCATTTGAGGGTTCTTTCCTTCTCTAGGGGTACAAAGACCCTAGGTTCTAACCCTCAAATCATGATTTTTATCTTCACGGTAACAATCCCCATTCTGAAAAAATCTAAGAGCCTACTGTGGATGTGCGTAAAAGTCATGTATGTCCCTGTGGACATCTTACTGTTTTCGAAACTGACCATGGATTGGAGGACAAAATGCAAATATGGACTATATTATCCTATTCAGGGAATACAGCAGTGTGGGTAAGCAAATGTGAACTATACTCCCAAGCAAGTGTATGCTTTGCCCATCTCTGAGATCTTAAATAAGGGACAGAGCTAATAAAAGGTTCTGCAGAATTCTCATGCGGGCAATGAATATGAAAGCATATTTAAGAGCCTCTGATAATCATTCCAAGCTTTCGAAACTCTGAAAGCACCACATTTCTGATCCTCAATTTGCACTTCCTTTTCTCTTTTATAGCAGTTTCCTGCTTTTGGGTTTTGCTTTAGTGCTATAATTGGTTGAAACAGATTGAAAAACTGTATGAGCCCATTAGACCCTTAATCACCTGTTAAAGATAGGAGCAGCCAGTGAGGGACAACTGTGTTTAATTCCTTGAGGGGAACTAATTGAAAATCTCTTTTGAATTTTTGCCCTGGTAAACTCAGTGAAGATGCGGAACGCAGAAAGCTTAACCCTAGAGTAGAGCAATAATAAGATGTTCATAGCGGAGTTAAGAGGAAGAAAGAAGTCACTTGCTGTAGGGACCAAGGAGTTCGGGTACAGATCAATGGATTTCTTTTCTCCTAAAGTGAGAGCTGTGTGTACAGTAGATGTTCAGAATAAGAAGAATTGTATAAATGTAGGAAAGCATTATCATAATTGCTTTTGGCATAGAAATAATTTTAGCTAATGTTATTTTAATAAGAGTTTCTGTCAACGGGGGAAAGACAAATCATATAAAGCAAATTTTTCTTCTGATGTTCTCTGATTTAATGTTCCTTGGCTTGTTGTATGAGACTTTTGGAAGTATCCTAAGCTTGGGAGTGTTGGGATACTGAAGCCGTTGCTCAGTCCCAGACATAATGGTGATCTACTCTCTGTGCCCGAAATTCCACTACACATTATAGGCAACTAGAGGATGTACAGGGACAGTCTGTGTCCTCAAATGGGTTACAGTTGGAAAGAAGTCATGGGAATCTGAAAAGCTAACAACAAATTCAAGGCAGACCAAGTCCAATGTATGTAAGTCTAGAAGTCAGAATGTCAGCGACTCTAAAGAGAGACAAGAAATGAAGAAATGTTAATTCCTGAGGCAGGAGCATCAGAGCAGACCCTTACAAATGTGTGCAATGGGACAGAGCAAATAGCTTTGGGGGGGAACAGTAAAAAGTCATGAAACAAAATATGTGAATATCGTGAAGTTTTATTAACAAGAGTAGTTTGAGAAAAGTAAATCCTTTCAAGAGCAATGGAGAGAGATGATCCTTGTTGGGGTTACTTTCAGCTCACCCTCCCAAACTAGAAAGTTTTTCAGATGAGATCTCTAGACCAGCACCATACATAATCGCTGGGAACTCTTTAGAAGTGTAACTTCCCTATTGCCTTCTGAACCTATCTGCTACTACTTTGGGGAGGGGATCCAGCCCCGTGAATTTTGACAAGCTTGGGCAGGTGACTGTGATGTGTGGTAAAGGTTGAGCACCTTGTGGCATTGCTTAGGAATCGTAGTCCTGCTTTCTTGTTTTTCTTCCTTCTTTGTTCATGGGGCTATTCCAGTCCTTCCTTCTCAAGTTTTCTGTCTCTGCCACTCTTGGTTTCAGCCGAAAACTTACTATGCAGAACGTAAAAATGTGGTTAGCGAGAGCGATTCTCTCAGAGCCCTTTACATTCTGTAAGGTTCCTCTGTAATCCGCCCCTTCTGTTTCACAGGGCAGAATGGGTCTTCTCCTCAGATACTTATCCCAGCTGATTCTTGTCTACTCTTCCATAAAGTCCCCATCACGTTGCTGTAGCTGTCTTCTCTCCAGGCAGCTTTTGTCTGTCCCTTCTCACTGTAGTTTCTACTTAGGTCATGGTAATCCCCAAATAAATAAATACTGAAGGAATCAAAACCAACAAAAATCTCCCTGGACTATTTCCCCCTGAAAACAGTTACTTTCTTCCTTTCTTTGGCTTTTGATATAAAAATGTATGAGCTTGGGAGAATAAATCTGGTGCCAAAGTTCACTGTTAAACATTTATCATAGCTAAACGTACGTGAGCTTTCCGTGCTCCTAATTATTTTTTAATGCCTTCTGTATTTAAGTTAGTCCTGTTATTGATTTCCAGAATGTTACTGACTCTTTGATTACCTACATATCTTTCTTGACTTTGTCAGGGTTTTCTAAAGGAAGAGAACTGAGTGGTGTGTGTGTGTGTGTGTGTGTGTGTTACATGTATAAACAGAATGTATTAAACTAGTATACAAAATGCCCTTTGATTAGTCCAGCAATGGCTGTCTAACATTGAAAAGAAAAAGAATCAGGCAGTTGCTCACTGTGTAATGGAGCTTCTGGAGGCTTCCTGGAGATCCGAGAAGTTAGGTTTTACACTGGTGTAGCTCAGCTACATTTATTTTACAGTTCAGGACCACTTGCTCAACGGTGGCACTTGCTGCAATTGCTTGGTCTCTCCCATCCTAGATCAATCATTACACATGGAAATTATAGATTTGCCTATAGTCAAATTTGATGGAGGCAGTTCCTCATCTCATGTTTTCCCTCAATGAAAATCTTTTTGCCTCAGCAGGCACCAAGGAAAGTTTTCTTCTTCCACATGGTTATGTGGTATGCCATCGGAATTTGTGGCCCAGATTTGGGGTAGATCTTTCTGCAACAAACAATCTGATTAAGACAATCCTTTGGAGGAGTGTAAGCAGATTGGGTTTTATTTGAGTCCAGGTGTAGTCAAGTTGACAAACAAGATTAATTGTTATATCCCACTTTATCGTTTCTTAACCTAGGCATTTGGATTTTGTTCATCTGTTCTTTAAGCAGCTATAATTGTAATGGATCACTGACTGACAAAGGTACCTTGGATGGGCTCAGCCATTGACCATACTGTATTAAAGCTAAAATATATAAAATCTCCAGCCTCCATTAAGAGAGGCCAGATTTGTTATTAATACGTGGATATTTGTCTATCCCACACTGGATCTTCTATCACCCTGAAATACTTTTCTACATTTTAATTGGTGACATCTGCTTAACCCATTGTGTCCAAAAACTTGAAAATCATTCCCATACCATCCATTTTCTCAAATCCCTTATTAATTTTATACTCGTGTGCCATAAACTTAAAGTCATAATTGTTTGTAAATCATGGATATCTGGAAACAGCATGGTAGATTATATTGATTTATGAGATCACACATACCCTGTAACTTACATGTATTCATAAATCATAATGATCAGAAATCAATAAAAAAACAGTGATTTCAGTCACTGAACTTACTAAATTCTATATACTCATGTATTTAGTGTGTTTATAGGCACAAAGGATTAAAATACGATTAAAAATCAAGTAAGAAGTTAACTTTACTAGCAAATATCTACAGTCCCAGTTATTTGTGATGCTAAGGTAGTAGCACAGCGAGTTCAAAGCTCTTTAGATGGCAGAGTAAGCTTAAGACTCAGACAACTTTGTGAGATTCTGTGTCAAAATACAAAGTCCAATGAGGATTTGGGCTACTGACCGGAGATACTGCTCTTCCTTTACTGTTTGATACTCTGCATTCATCTCTTAGTACCACATATCCAGAAACCGAAAAATTCCTTAGATTCCCAAGTAATTACTAAAATAAACCGAATAAGAGTTCTATAAGTTAAACATACAGTTAAACACAGGACTTTAAGAGAAGAATGAAACAAAATAGTAGGCACAGCCACAAAGAGTATTTAAGAATCAGAATACATTTCTGAATGCATCCCCAAGACTAAAGCATGGATAACAAGAAAAGATGAAAGTGATTTAAAGAAATTAAACATACGGAAAGGTCTACTACACTTCTGACTGAACTCTCCATGGAAAGATGATTTAGACTGGGGAATCACAGAATATTTTACCTTTCTCCCCCCAAAGCTGTAATATTTAAGAATTAATTATAGGTTAAAAATCTTCAGAGTCAATGCGTTTAAAACAGTTAGTAGAATTAAAAAAGAAGAAGAACTTAAATATTATAGTACCAAAAGGAAATTAGGAGGAATTAGAGTGACATGATTCTCAGTGAAAGCCTGCCTAAACCCAGTGTCTAGGATTCAGTGTGCTTTGCTTCTGTATCTTGGCTACCTAGCTTCATTGCTCACAGTCAACTTCCACCTGACTTATTCTCCTTCTTACAAATATGTCCACTCTTCTGAATGCATTAGTTAACTTTTCTGATGCTCTAAATAAGTACCACAACTGACCTTCTTGATGTTTTCAAAACTTTTTATTTTTCTAATGTTTACAATTTTTTATTTTTTTTAATTTTTATTGGATATTTTATTTACATTTCAGATGTAATCCCCTTCCCTCCCAAGAACCCCCTATCCCATACCCCCTCCTGCTTCTATGAGAATATACTCCCACCCACCGTCCCACTCCCACCTCCCCATCCACGATTTTCCCCACACTGGGGCATCCAGCCTTCACTGGACCAAGGACTTCTTCACCCACCTATGCCTGACACTGTCATCCTCCCCTATATATACAGCTGGAGCCATGAGTCCCTCTCTATGTGCTCCCAGGCTGGTGGTTTAGACCTTGGGAGCTCTGGTTGGTTTGTATTGTTGCTCTCCTCATGGGGCCACAAACCCTTTCAGCTCCTTCAGTCTTCTCTCTCACTCCTCCATTAGGAACCCCATGATCAGCTCAATGGTGATCAAAGCTGTGAGCATCTGCCTCTGTATATTTCAGGCTCTGGCAGACCTCTAAGGAGACAGCTATATCAGGCTCCTGTCAGCATGCACTTCCTGGCATCCACATCAGTGTCTACCTTTGGTGACTGCACAAGGGATGGATACTCAGGGTATATGCATACTATCTTGAAGTTGTTTAGACACAGTTGATATTTTCTATCTTTTGTAACTTTTATTTTTAAAATTCATTTTATATTTTAAATGTTTAATATTTTTGTATAATTATATCAATTTCTTATATTTTAAAATTCTTTCTGTCATAGAGTTTGCATTGTTTAGGGAAAAACTAAGCCATAGTAGGTGTGAGGTGTCCTTTCCTCCTGTGGAACTGGTATTTAGGGCCAGAGCCGTATCACTCTTCTTCCTCTAAGGAACCACTGTTGTCCTTTGTCAGTTCTAGCTTCCTCTCTGAGTTTTCAGCTTTTGCTTCAAGCTGTGGGACTCCTCTTCTGCCTATGGGCATGCCTCTGAGTCAGAACTGGCCTGCATCCTGGGTCCACCACATCCAATAAAACTGTTGCAATATGTGGTAATGGTTTAGATCCAGATTTTGATTCGGTGCCTACCCTGTTGTAGTAGTTTTAATTTGAATTTTTCTGATAGCTAAAAGTTTTGAGAACCTAAAAATGCTATTAGTGTCTCTCTCTCTCTCTCTCTCTCTCTCTCTCCCTCCCGCCCGCGCTCCCGCCCTGCATCGCTCTCTCTCTGTCTCAGTCTCTATCTCTCTCTCTCTCTCTCTCTCTCTCTTTTCATTTTTTACATTTTGATAACTCTTCAGATATAGAATGCATTAAAAAAGTTGGGTAATATTTTCTTGAGGGTTTTTTTTGGTTCTTTGTGTATTTTAGATATTAATGTTCTGTCAGATATACCTAGCAAAGATATTTTTCTCATTCTGTATTGCCTCTTCACTTGCTTGACAGTTTTCTTGTTGTGCAGTAGCTTTTTAACATAAAATATTTTTATTTATTCTTTGGGACTTCTGTACATATATAAGATGTAGTTTGATTGCTGGCACCTCTTACAACTCAGAAGCTTTTAATTTAATGGAAGAAAAAGGACAGAAAGGATTTAAGAGCTAAAGGATAAGAAGGAGGGCTGCAAAATTCTTTTTTTTTTCTAGTTATGACATGGCTGTTACACTTATAAACCCACAGCAATGTGGTTTACCTGCAGAGGGCATCCATCAAACTGGGTCATCAACAGTCCATCATGGATGGGGAGAGATCAATGACTCCCTGAAGAGCTATAGCTACGTAATGGTTGCTAGGGAATAGAGGCCTATTCCTCAGTACTACAGCCACCGCTCCATTATCCTTTTACAAGTAATTAATCTCCCATCATTCTATGCAGTCAATTCTAATTAAATGCAGTGGGTCATACACAAAAAATAAGTATGAAAGTAAGTGGACATCTTGGGAAGAATAAAGGATTAAGTAGGAGGTAGATAGGAGATAAGTGGAGAATTAGAAAGTAATTGATCAAATAACATTATATATTTATATATGAAATTGTAAAAGAATAAATAAATTTTTAAGAAGGAAAATGTATATATGTATATACAGATAAGTATGAATATCTCTAATAAACCAAATTTCTTGTTGTTTTTATGGCCACTTTGGCAAGCATAGTACCAAAGGGAGCTCACAGTGATATATTTTAAAATATTATTATTACTATTATTATGACTATTACTATTGTTATTATCATTATTATTCACATAGGGTAGAAGTAAAGGCCAGGAAACAATCTGTCACAGGAAATTATTCTTTGATACATTTCTGACAAATTGTCACATAGCCCCACATATGAGGCACATAGCTACATGTATGAGTCACATGGACAAGCACCAGGTTCAGGCAGGAGGAGGCTAAAGAGGTCAAAGGTAGCCAAGAAGTCTTCATGTCATTTACAGGAAGAAATATTCAGCATGGTGTGAGCAAGCTTAAGATCCTTTGGCCATTTTTCATGGTCTGTGGGTGCTAGGGATGCTTCTGGTTAGACATGTGGCTTTGTGATGGTTAGGGCAGAAATGGAAGTCTGAGTATAGGTGTCTGATGGAGGAGGTAGATGGTAGATGAGTTGATATCCTTGTAAAACGCAGGGGAGGACTAGGGAGATGGCTCAGTCAGCAGAGTGCTTACGCTAGCATGGGAATCTGAATGTGATCCCCAAAGCCTACATTAAAAAAATAAAGGAAATAAATCATGGTTGTACAATTAAGACCACCAGAACTGGAAAGAACAAAAGAGAATGATTTCTGAAGTTTAATCATTTGCTAACCAAGCTTGGTGAATGTCAGCTCAGGAATAGAGCTTGTCCTAATAAATAAGATGACCATCTCATGAGTAAGGACACCCAAAGTTATCTTGTGGCCTTTATGTGGCCTCTCATATATTACACAGATACACCTGCTGCCACAATACTGACATGCAGATATGCCTGCTGACATACATACTGACAAGCATTTACACACATGTACACACATGTGACTACAATGTACATAGCACATGCATACAAATATAATAATAATAAGCAGATAATACAGAATTTACTAGAAATCCTGTAGCTCTGAGAAGCACAATCTCTTCATGGCCACAAAAGCTTACAAGTCATATCATGTGCAAGAAAAAAAACATGTTTAATGTATAACAACATCCACAGATTGATGGAGGAAGCCTCCAGCCTTTGCCAGTCAGAAAAGAGATCAAAGAAATTAGCAGAGTGACTTGTAACCTGGGTGGACAAGGGACATACCTCTTCTAAACTAATTTTACAGTTTGCCTTAAAAAATTAAAGTAAAAAAAGATCCATGAAATGAAAAGCTGTGTAAATATGCCTGAAATATTTAGTAATGTGGGTGAAAACACAGGCAATAGAAATTGATCAAGCTGTTTTGATTAGGGACTTCAGAAGATTCTTGTCTTTGAATATCCTTGCTTCTATCCTAGCTGAAGGCTAAGAATGTCAGAAGGGGACTCTGGTTCCTATTCTAGTTTCTTGTTACTAGCAATTTTTCTTTTCCTTTTACATAACCTAGCCACTTCTTGGAAAGTATGTGTGAAGATGCAGCCAAAGCTGAGAGGAACCTAGACGTTTTATGAGTGGTCCGATCAGACTCACTGAACACACTTTAGCCCCCACAAGTGCCTCAGTTTTTTTTTTCATAAATGCTCTAAAGAGTCCCTGGTACCTTGATGACAATCCATTTCTGAGACCTACTCTTGTTGTACAGGTCTGTCTGCTGTTATCTCTTAAGCTTTTGCAAAGAGTCAGTGATGGGTTATTTTTCTAAATTTTCCCCTTGGGGTCTGTGTTAGTTAGGGTTTCTATTTCTGCACAAATATCATGACCAAGAAGCAAGTTGGAGAGGAAAGGGTTTATTCAGCTTACATTTCCACATTGCTGTTCATCACCAAAGGAAGTCAGGACTGGATCTCAAGCAGGTCAGGAAGCAGGAGCTGATGCAGAGGCCATGGAGGGATGTTACTTACTGGCTTGCTTCCCTTGGCTTGCTCAGCATGCTTTCTTATAGAACTCAAGACTATAAGCACGGGATGGCACCACCCACAGTGAACTAGGCCCTTCCCCCTTGATCACTAATTGAGAAAATGCCTTACAGCTGGATGTCAAGGAGGCATTTCCTCAAGGGAGGCTCCTTTCTATGTGATAACTCCGGCATGTGTCAAGTTGACACACAAAAACAGCCAGTACAGGGTCCATGAGTTTCATTCTTCAAATTTGCGAGATGAGAACCCAGAGCCACTAACTTAGTGGAAGTTTTTTGTGAATGTTTCTGCCATCCTAACTCCTGATGTCAACCCCAAGTACCCCATTTTCCTCATATCAACAACATTCAGTCTATATTAGCCCAGTTGAGAGTGGGATAAGGAGTTGTGTGCTAAAGAATGATACCTAATTCTATTGTGAAGTGGCTACTGTACTTCCCCATGACTTCTGTGTTCTCAGACTATGAGGCTTAGAAATTCTCATATTTATATTTTTCTTTCCTTTTAAAGTAAAAGATAAATGGTCTGGAGATGTTACTCAGTAGTACAGTGTTTGCCAAAGATGTGCAAAGCATTAAACTTAATCCTAGCACCATTTTAAAAGTATCTAAGGATGGGGAAACATTTCTGTAGTCCAGTGCAGCACTTAAGAGGTTGGGGTGGAAATATTATAAGTTGAAGTCAAACCTTGGCTACAAAGCAAGATTCTATAAATCAATCAGTCAATCAAGCAATCAATCAATACTTAATGGCAACATCAAAAGTTACTTTCTGGGTGAAATTGTAATGAAATCATGGTTGTAGAAATGATATTTTCCAATACTAGAATTTACCTGGACCACGTCTCCCTTCCTCACAGTCCTTTCTGAATCTGCTTCTCTATGTTGTGCCTTTGGTACCCCATGAAGAAGCTATTCATCTAACTCTTTTTGCACACTCATTGCTGTCAAGAAAACATGTTGTTCACACTGCCTTGCATGTGCTGCTTTGAATTATTTTTCCATTTTACCACTTGCTGGAAAAACTGCATCTCAGCAGTGCCCCAGGTCCCATGGGAAAGACATCCATCAACACAGACCTGGTTTTCCCCCCAGGTGTCTGTCCATTCTGGTGCCACTTATTAAGCCTCATAGGTACCCATCCATCAAAATCACGCCTCTTTCTGAGGTGCATATTCAGCAGAATGCCAGGGAAGGGCAGCCACACAAGGGATGTGCAAATTAGTCAGTCTATTCTTATTCAAAAAGCTCCAAATGCAAAGGCATGTTTTGGAGTTTTAAATAAAACACATTCTTGACTTCCTAAAAGCTCCATGCCAATCCTCCATGTCATTAATTGTCCAAGGAAGCAGAAAGGTCAATGCTGAGAAGATTAGACTAGACATACCTACCCTAAGGGTGGCCACTCAACAGAGAAAAATGCATAAGCCTTTGTTTATCTGTACATCCATCTCCATAGTACAAGTAGCTCATTCCATATAAATGAGAATAGAAAAATGTCTACACAATTTCAAGACATAGTAAAGACCCATATGTTTTTTGTCATTACTATTACTTTTGCATCCATGTGTGCATGTGTGCAAGTGTTTATATGTGTATGTGCATAAGTGAGGATGCATGTTAAAATGTTAGTTAAAAATAAATCCTAAGATTAAAAACTATGCTAAAAATCTACCTTAGAAGCTACTTTAAATGCATGTATATGTTCACTGTAATATATCACTCAGCTGTAATTTGATTAGAATTTGTTAATTAATGTATTTTCAAGAGCATTAGCAACCTGATGATAAAACATATAACTTTGCCTGCAGAGTGGCTGGATAGGCTTGTACTTGTGAAAACCTTTTGGTCATCAATAGGAAGCTCAAGACAGACAGTCTAACTCTTCTAAGTGGGAGAAGAAGGAATGCATTTAGCTTGTTAAAGAGTAAGGAGAAAAGACATGAAGACTCCCCTTGGCATCCACATGAGATTATGTGCTTACTGAATCACTTTGCAGAATTTGGTGGTTTTCACTGAAGGCTCATTAGAGTGTGGAAAGTACAGTGTTGTGAACTCCACTAGAGATGACCACTTACAGTTCATGGCCAATGAAAGTCCTTATTCCAGCTGGCTGGGGCTATACTCAGCTATTCAGAACCCAAATGCAGTTCCCCATGTTTAGTTAAGAGGTTTTTAATAGAGAAACTACATCTTGATACTTCTCACAGCAGCAGTAAGCAGGAGGCAGTTGTAGGAGCATTATGCAAGTACTCAGTTTAACAGAAGGTAAGATAAGTAGTTACCTTGAGGGTGAGGTTTGCATGAGTGGGCAGTTTAGCAGAAGATAGGGTAAGTTAGCTGGGACATCTTGGCCTTGAGTTCCTAGAATAGAGTTGAGTAATTTTCCATTGGATCCTTCACCAAGGAGATCAAATTGGCCTCAGCAAGAATACAAGATGGAAGAAACTCTACCTGTATTGGCTTGCCATGTTAGGACTACACAGCCAGGGCAGGTAAGCCTCATTCAGCCTATTTAAAAATCACTGAATTTAGTATTTAGAATAAAGAACAGAAGTTTTTAAACCCAACATGAACAAATGGTAATGGACACAGGACAGAGGACTGTGATGTTCTAAAAAAATTAAGGAACTCAAAGTTAGTTCTTTTTCTGGGAAATGTTGAAGGTTGCTTTCTGAATCTAAAGCCTTCTTGGTCCAAAGAAGATTACCTTAGTAAGCTGATAAGCAGTGGTCATGCTTCCTGGCTTGTTTTTGAAGAACTAAGTAAAATAAGCATAAAAAAATACACATGGGGTTCACAAATCCTTGTAAGAGCTTCCCAGAGAGATTATCAGGTACAACAAAAGACAGACATATGCCCCATTTCCCATCTTCATGTAGCTTGGTATCATGCCATTGGGATCCAGTTTCGTGGTTTGGAGATTATTCTTTATTTTGTTCCTATGGATTCACAGGTACTGGTGGCACATGAAGTGAGTCCCAGTTCACTTCCTCACTTGAGGTCTTCTGTGACTGTATCTTCCTGACCTCCCTTAATTCAGAGATGCATATACTTTGCAGGGGGAGGTATGTGGTGTGTGGTGTGTGTGTGTGTGTGTGTGTGTGTGTGTGTGTTTGTGTACATGTGCATGAAGGCATATGTGTGTGCACACAGGTACCATAATTCTAAGGTGACTCAGAAGTGATCACAGTATTTACAAATAAGCTGGAATGCATCCATACAGGTGAAATGAGTAATTCTAGAATGTGCTCCTGTATCCTTTCTCCTAGAACACATTCTATGCTCTGAGATTGTCTTCTCTTATAAAGATATTTGTACACTTAGAATTCTTTAACCTGCATTCTGTAGGAAGACAGCACATCAAGCCTACTTGAGGGTCTTGGGGTAGAAGGGTATTAAAGGATTCCTGGTTCAGTTTGTACATTTGATTTCCCCACTCCCTATCTCCTCCGTAAGCAATGGAATGTTCATTAGACATTATAGCACATGCTTCTTCATACAATGCAGACGTGAGAGTAATCTTGCTGTTCTCCTTGGGCAGAGTGGGCAGATAGTTTCTATACTAACCCTCTTGTAGAATATCACTTGTTAAATTGTTGTTTATGCAGAAAGAAACAGAGTTTATTGTCTGAAAGGTGGAGATTTCACTGATTTCTAGAATTTTTCTTAGCTCAAAAGAATGTTCTCTGAGTCTTGGCAGTTTGCTCTACTCTTAGCTCTGAGAGGGTCTGGAGGTCAGGAACTCTTGCCTCTACGCAGTAAGAACCTCTGTGAAGCTCTTTTCTTGAACCTTTGCTCATTGTCTTTTCCACATAGTCTTCGGGTTTTGAAGGATCACAGGACTTTGAGCCAGCAAGGAAATTATAATGCCACATTTCTGTGGATTCTAACTGCAGAGGCCTTCAGGTTGGATGTTTTTCCACAAGGAAGAAGTTCTAGAAATTGAGGAGCAAAATCAGGGTACTTGGCTTCTAGAAGAAAAGCTTTCATGGTGATGGTTACAACTGAAGTTTGTTCTTTCAGTTCTCAGACTCAGTGAGAAGCTCGAAAAGGACGACCCACTCCTGTGCTTTATAACCAAGTAGTTTGAGAAGAGACAGGTTTATTTTATTTTATTTTATTTTATTTTATTTTATTTTATTTTATTTTATTTTATTTTTGTATTTCTGTAGAGCCCTTAATCAACATTTAAAGCTGCATATTTACTGGAAAAACGATAGAGATTCCTTGTTCTTTGTGAATTTCTTGCTGTGGTGTGTGTGTGTGTGTGTGTGTGTGTGTGTGTGTGTGTGTGTGTGTTTGATCTATCCAAAGACAGACTTATTTAAGATAGAGCTATTCAAATGGTAAGTTTTCTTATTGAGGTTTGGAAGGCTAGAAATCAAGGGCTTGATCTTTAAGAAGGTGTTTTTAAAATTTTAATCATTTTTATTTTTTAATTTTCCATATAATATATTTTGATAGTATTCTTTTCCCTCCTTCAACTCCTCCCAGACACCCCTGCTAACCATCCAATTTTATGTTCCTGTCTCTTAAAAGTGAGTGAATTAGTTAATTAATTAAAACAAGCCCACAAGAACAACCAAGCTTTAGAGTCCATGAAGTTCAGCGACTCCAGAACACATCACCTGCCCTGGAGTGTGGTGGATATCCCAGTGAAACTCCATTGAAGAAAACAGATTTCCTTTCTCCCAGCACCTATCAATTGCAAACAGCTTCTTGGTTAGGGGTGGGACTTTGTGTCAACTTCTTCTTCATGATAAGATTTTGGATGGGTAGAATTTGTCCAAGTCTTGTGAATGTTGGCAAAGTCTCTGTGAGTTTATATGTTCATCTGCCATGTTGGAAAACACTATTTCCTTGGAGTTGTCCACCACCTCTGGTTCTTAACAATTTTCTACCTCATTGTCTATTTAGATCCCTGAGCTGTGGAGGGATGGATTTTATTAAGACTTTTCATTAAGGGTGGAGGCCTCCAAAGCCTCTCAGTCTCTTCATTTATCCAGTTGTAGGCCTCTGTATTATTTACCATCTACTGCCAGAATCTGCTTCTGTGATGAGGGTTCAGTGATGAACTGATTTATGAACATTATGATATGTCATTAGAAGTGAGTTTATTGCTACGTTCATTTTGTAGGATAATAGAAATAGATTTGTCCCCTAGAGCCCACGACCTATACAATCTTTGGTTTTGGCCTCATTAGCCATGTCAGATGTTGGATTCATCTCATGGAGTGGGCTTTAAATCCAATAAAAGCTGCTGGATTCTCTCATGACGTCTATGCCATCATTGCTCCAGTGGGTGTGTCTTGTAGGCATGTCGCTATTGTAGTGACACAGGGTTTGTAACTGGATGAGGTCGATACTTACTTTCCTCCTCCAGGAGCATGTATAGCCCCTTCCAACACTCTGGACACAAGTCAGTAGGGGTGAAGAGTCTACCTGAGAGCTAGGTAGATTTCTCTATGATCTATGACCTAAGTATGTGGTGTCTTCAATAATAGGGTCTTACTATGAAATTGTGCAGGGTAACCAAGAATATTGGGAGTGGGCTTTAACAGTTTAGGAGCTTTGTGAAGCCCTTTCAGCCAATCACTCAAAAAGATGCAGCGCATTACTGGTACTGGAGGATTTATTTGGTAGCGTTTGATGTCTACTTTGGGCATTGTTTCCCCTATTATGTGACAACTGCATTTAAATCCCTTTTATATATGAATATATTTTGTAAAACAAATATGTTTCCATATAACTTTCAAAAGGCATTTAGTGTTACTTATCCCTGCGCGTCTCCTCTCTACTAATTATAGACATGTTCATACAGACACAGACAAACACAGATTTGATACAAACCATGTCTGCTGTCTTCAAGCAAGCTTGCACAGAAACACACACACACACGCACACACACACACACACACGATGTCTTGCCCCTAGCCATCTAAATTAATTTTGGGAGTGCTGAGTTTTAATTTTTTGCTCAGTATGTAGCCCTACTATCTAGTGAATATCTAGATAGGACCAGTGCTGTGAACAACCTTCCTGGTCACTGCTGGATAGCAACATGTTAGAAACAAAGATGAAAATGAATCCAAAACAGGATGCAGAGCAGCAGCAGGCATCTGGATTTCTAAATGTGCTCAGATTCCAAGATGCCTTGTTCTGATCTAGTCTCAGGAGACTAGCACATGATGTATTTTCAGCCTGATTCTTGAGATCCCCTGTTTGCTTGTTTTTGTTCCGTTCAGGTTTTTGGTTTTACACTGTAGACATTTTTGCTCTTGTTTGAGAAAACTAAAGTATAAAAGTTGGAGAAAGTCAACACTAAGGCTTGGAATCAAGAGAAAGGCCATAAGTTTCCTAGGCAACCCACAAGTCTGAAAATGCAATTTTGACAGAAAAACACAAGGTATAGAAACACGGAGAAGCAGAACTGCTTTGTGTCTTTTCTCCTGAACAAAAATATATCACCTTCCAAATTTTAATCTTTTCACTCAATACTGGATCTTTATTATATTTAAACCAGAGTTTATGCAAATAAAATTTTCACATGCATGCATTTAGTTCGATTCCATGTAGAATAGCCCTTTCTATAATGCTTGTTAGGAAATATAACATTCTGACTCTTCCCCCTTTTCAATTCCTCAAAGCAGTAAGATTCAACTTTTCTTGTAGATGGTCTTGAATTTTTATTTTTATTCTTGAAGAACATAGTTTTTCTTTCTTACAACTACCTCATTATTATGGAAAATTAGTTTGTTTCCCATCCTTACCCCAACTACTTACACAGCCTGTGCTCTCTGTTCATGCACACTGTGACTGCTACATTCTGTTATGGGGTAGATCAATATTCGGTACTTAAAATCTGACAGATGTACCCCAATTGTATATAATTTTTCTACAATGTGTTTTCCTTCTCTCGACCTAATATTTCTTCTGCTTTTCTTCTTATTTTCTTTGGTTTTCTCTCTTTGTTATTAATCAATGATTAAAGTGAGATCTCTCACCTAGGGGTATAAATCTCCTTAGAACATGCTCAAGACATAGAGCATTCTGTTAGTGTCTTAAGTCAGAAGAAATCCTTTCTGCAGTCTCTTTAACAGCTCCCACATGACAATCTACCCTGGTCATCTTGAATACACCTCCTTCATCATCCTAGTGTCCTGGTAATTTCTTTTCTTTCTCATCATACAGCATCCTCCCTTTGCTGGTCTCCCTTCCACATTTTTAGGTTTATATATATATTTTTTATTCCTTGTAATGTTAGAATACATTTGTGGTAATTTCTTCATAGAATGGTTTGGTGGAAAACTGTTGAGGCAATGTGCTTAAAAGAGAATTTGTTCTAATTTCATATTTCCTTGCAGGCACCTCTGTATGCATAGTTTTAGGTTGTGAATGTTTTGAGGGTGTGAAATTGATGAGGGAAGAAGAAAAATATCCAGGTGTAATGGTTCACTATGTAATGCCATAACCAACACCCACATGCTGGATACATTTGGTGATAGTTTTAATCTGTTGCTCCTTTTAGGCTGATAGCTGTGACCTGGCCACAATTGATATGACCTCAAATGAGCTAAATGTATCTGATACGAAGTATGCGAATCTGATTTTCAGTTGTATAGCACTTATTAGTTCACATGATCCATAGACAAAACCCACAGTAGGGAGAGGAGTTACAGTTCTACAGGAGATATTTAGAAGCGACATAGTCTCAAAAAATATTATATTCCTTAAATAGGAAGGGTGGTATGTTCTAGCTATGATAAACATTGGGACAAAAAAAACCTTGAGGAGGAAAGATTTTATTTAGCTTACAGATTAGAGACTATCATCAAGAGAAGTTAAGGCAGGAACTCGAGTCAGAAACCTGGAGGCAGGGACTGAGGCAGAGAGCCTGGAGAAAGCCTGTGTATGGACTTGCTCAGTCCCACAGACTAGGCTATTTTGCCTAGGGATGATACTGAGCAGAGTGCGATAAGCCCTCCTACATTAATTAGGAATTGAAAAACATGCTTCATAGGTCTATCTGATCGGGTCATTTTCTTATGTGATGTCCCTTCTTTACTGGTGACTCTATGTTTGTACCCAGCAAACAATAGAAGCTGACTGTGACAGAGGGAAATAGTTGGAAAGAAAAATTACTTCCAAATAGATGAAGTTAAAATCATGGTTCTCTTAATACCTTGCTTTTAAAATATATATGCTTATCTTATATATACTTAACACATGTTTATATATTAATATATGTTATTATTTATATATAAACATATTTATTATGCATATTTACTATTCATATAGTAAATAAATGTAAACATAGATAATATATACATATATATTATATATAATTTATTGCAAATAAATTCTTCTCTAAAACAGTAGTACATCTTGACCACAGTTTCCCCTTTCTCCACTCCCCCATCTGGTAAGGGAGATACCATGATGAGGTACACGTTTCTTTAAAACCTATTTTTCTTTCTTTTTCTATTTTTATCCCTACACAGAATAGAGACCAAATGTAGGCCATGCTATACAAAGCATTTGATCAGTAAGATATATTCCTAGTCTTCTTTATTATTTTACTTTGAGACAATATCTTACTAAGGTATCTAGCACAAAGTTAAACATCCTCTGTAGCCTTGAAGAATATTGGATTTGTGATCCACTGCCTCAATCCTGATCTAGGATTATGGGCTTGCATAATGGAGTGGTTCCTTGGACTTATATTCTGAGATCTCTTTTAAAAGTAATAAAATAAATGCATAACACCTCCTATTTAACATTTTCATTCACTTATATCTTTACTGTGGCTCCTATGTTTGCTATCATGATATCATAAGAATATGTCTGCTGAGGAAAAACAGACTGTGAGACGTTTGCCACAAATAACTTAAGACAAAAACTACTAGAAGAGGCTTTGAGATCAATTATGACTCCTAAAACACACATTGAAGTTCAGAATATTTATATTTTAAACAGGAATACTGACGGTTAATTTGCTACAATGTTCTGAGAATATAAGACCATAATATATGCGCAGAAACACAGCCAAGTGTCTTATTTATTTCATTACCTTCTTCATAAAAATTAAATATAAGCTTCCCTAGATTATTAATCAATAAGCGTTCAACTTTATAGACCAATAACTAAGTGCTACCTATACTATCCACAAACATCACTTATTAGAGACAATATTTGTTACCAGTATGCTTAATGTGTGCTGTTTTATTTATGATATGCATGCCTCTTGTTAGCTCATGTAAATGCAGATTAGCAGCAAAGCTGAATAAAAGGTTGACATCAAGGGTTTTGGTTGGAACATTGTCTCACAACTCCCATAAACATCAAGCTCACACATATCTTCAGTTGAATCATCACTGAGAGTGAGTAGGGCAATCCCTACTGCCTGTGACAGCCCATCAGAGTTCCCGTCTACTATGGGCTGCTGACCTAATGGAAGGCTTGCAGAGGCTCCAGACACTACAGAACAGTGGCTCTCAATCTTCTGAACACTGTGACCTTGAATACAGTCCCTCAAGCTGTATTCCCCAATCATAAAATTATTTTCATTGCTACTTCATAATTATCATTACCATTATGAATGGTAATATAAATATCTGTTATATACAATATTTAATATATGAGCCCTGTGAAAGGGTCATTCAACCTCCCAAAGTGACCATGACCAACAGGTTGGGAACCACTGAAATAGAAGGAAAATTCACTTAAACTTATCTGAGATATAAAATTGTGACATAGGCTTTTAAAAATCCGATTTTATCATAGAATCCTGTTAGATTTAATTATTGAAGTCAGTAGAAGTCAACTTTTGTGGGATTATCTTCTAAAATTTTGATTTTAGAAAACTTAAGTTTTGACCTCTGAAGATACTTGGGAAGATAGTAAAAGAAGCCCTTCTCAAGTAGACTGCTTCTGGTAATAGTGACGGTAAATAATGCCTGATAGTGTATTCGTGGCGCTCGTTGCTCCTTGTACCTTCCCCGAGAGAGCCATATTTCCTGGGTGGGAATGATGAAGCTGTTATTTACAGTCCATAATCTCCATGAAACGCCTTCAATAGATCTAAGCTCTATTCCTTGATACAGAGATACCTCTCTTTCCATCTCTCAGTTATTTTTTTCTCTTAAGTAATTCATATTGTTTCCTATTCTCTGACATTTATCTCTAACCTTGAAATGATTGTAAATAATACAAAACTGAACTGCATAAAAACCACATTAAAGCCAGGATCAAAAATCCCTTACTCTTAACATTTTTCTTCCTAATAGAAACCAATGCTTACAGTTCTTGGGGGAAAAATTATGTTCGTGAAACCTTAAAATATATTAGCTTTTGATAAATGAATCTCCAAAGCTTAGGATTTTTATTATTATTTAATCTAGCCCATTGAAGATGAATATTTGTTTCTCTTGGTGTGCACAGAAAGGCATTAAATTGCCCTTCAGGACTGTGGACTTGGGTTCTGTGCTTGTTTTCCTTTCCTGGGGCTACTGCCACAAATGACCCTAAGCCAGAAGGCTTGAGACAACAGAAATTTATGTTCTCACAGTCCTGGGGGCCAGAAGTTTGAAATCCAGTGGGTATTCACCCCTTTCCAGAACTCCAGGGTCGGTCCCAGAAAGTTCTAGTGGCTAGCGGAATTCCTCAGCTTGCACTACTCTGCCTCTCTCTCGTCTTCTCCTGTCTGTTTTATGTTTTTTCTTCCCTCTCTTCTTTCCCTTCTACCATTTCCTCCCTCCCAAAGACTATCCACTCTTCATTTCTCCCTCTCTTGTTTTCTTTCCCTTCTCTCTTTTCCTTGTAGTTAATGCTCCCTCCCTGACTCCTCTCTGCTCTCTGCCTTATTTTTTTCTCTGGGCCACCTTTACATCAAGTTCATTCCAGTTTTTTCTCAAATCCCCACTTTCTCCTCTCCTGCAAAATGCATGTGAATGTGTTTAGGTCAACCTGAGTGATCCAGGCTAGTTTCTTTGGCTCCAATCCTATCACCCTTTCTGTGCACATGAAAAACAGGGAGAAGATGTTTTTAAAGGTGGTATTTGTTCTTCTGGGAACTTTAGTTTTGGTAATGTGAATATAGTTGGATTAAGACATCCCTTCTACAGTTATTAGCCTACAGGAAATACTTACTCCAACCTTCTTTTAGAACTTCCAACTTGTATGGTACTAACTTTTCAACAGTATAAATCAATCTGTTGTCTCTTTGCCACATACAGGACAAAGTGGAATTGGTGTTAATTTTCCACAATGAATAGTAGAAGGCTTTGATTTAAGACATAAACATATCCCAGTGTCTTAGGGTACTCATTCAATAATTTTTATATTATTTCCTGGGCTTTGTTTGGTTTTGAGATATAAAGTACTAATAAACTTGCATTTGAAAATTCCAGTTGGCAAGGACAATCGGCTACACAAGTCTAGTAACCTGATTCAATCCCATGGAGCCCATATAATGGTGAAAGGGGAGGATCAACTACACAAAGTTGGCTTCTGATCTCCACATGCATGTTGTGGCAGGCACATGCACACATGCACACATTTTCCATACACATACCAAGTAATAACAAATAGAAAAGAATCCCAGTGGAATTTTCTGCTTCTCCTTACTCATATATTCTAGAACTGAAGGTATCACTGAGAATCATACTTATATTTGATAAAAACTGCAATGTTAGTTCACTACAGGGGAAGAAGGCGTCACGTATATTTTGATAACATTCCACAAATATGGACAGCATTAAAGATGCAACAATGAACAATCTCCTAGTTTAAAAGGTGAGAACATGGCACGTCTTGAGCATTGAAACTGTTGATAAGACATATCTCAGCTTGTATTCGAAACTGATAAGGAAAATTTCAAACTGACTATGGTGGGACCACATCATACCTGTGTTGGAATCATGTGATCTGCTCTATAGCAGGTCATGTATTCACTGTGAAATTCTAGGGGGAAGTATATAAATAAGAGTGCATTTTACTTATTTTCTTTCATTGTACATCTCTGTAATTTACATAGCTAAGGTTACAGTGACCCCTTTCTATATTTAATTATCAAGTAGGAAAATATCCTAGGTAAAATGGAGCAATAAGTTGAAATTACACCCAAACACAAATGGTGGACCAACTTCTTCTCTGAGTATACCTGTTCATTATGGGGTAGAGCAGGTCCGTCAGATCCCTTGTGAAAACACAGAAATCTCTCATTTACATGTGTATTTCACAATTACATGCATATTTACAGTTGAATTTCCAATTGATGAACAACTTCAAACACCAGAAATCCTTCAGGAATAGTGTGACATAGTAAATGTTCACCACTTTGTAATCTTATCGTCAAAAAGTCCCACAGGCAAGGGAGTAAAGTATAATGGGGTGGGGGTGGCGGGACCAACTGTAAACCATGGATCAGCGTTAGTATAAGAGAACGATTTATTCTTTTTTAAATTTCAGCTCTCGAAACAACCAAATCATACCATTTCAAGAGTGCTTAAGATACTTCTGAGTAAAATTTCTAGCCACCAGTATCTGTGTTTTGTATGAGGCTGAGAGTTTCTCCCAAAAGAGTATCATGAAGGCCTGAGAGACTGTCAAATTCAGGTCAAGACTGAGAGAGCTAGTCACCAAATACAAGAGACTGTGTTCTCACATGATACGTTATAAGTAATATCTTACTGTAATCATGGTGCAAAGAGGGGAGGGTTGGGAAGGGATGTCAGAACAAAGGAAATAAAGCACATTTGGAAAAACCTTGATGTTCAACTCCTCTTCAGTTGATATGGTTACTGTTGAATGTGACACTGAAGTGATGAAGTTCTGCCTGCATGCTGGCACACACAGAACTTGGGATGCTTGGGAAGAGGGAGAATGCAAGTCCCAGGGCATCCTAAATTACATAGTAATACCGTGTGTGTGTGTGTGTTGGGAGCTGCGGCAGGTGCTGGCAAAGTCCGCCATCGCTAGGTGGCGCTGTCAGCCATAATTCTTCCTAGTAAACAAATAAAGTGCACATGTGCCATGGTAAAGCCCGCCAAAGCTAAGCCCATCCCACGGCGTTTGGCGCGCAATATTCCATTGGCTACAGTTGGCAGTTGTAATCTTGAGTTTAAAATTTTTTTGTTTCGCCCATGTTATGGAAAGGGGGGCAGCAGGTAGAGTTAAATATAAATATTTATAACAAGTTGTGATACAATGCTGGCCTGCTAGAGATTAAGAACGTTTACATTTAAATTAAGACATACAGACTGAGATCTTAACGTGCTTGTAAGACAAGGTCAGTGTGATATTAATCAGGTTGAACTGCCCACACAGCCCTCAGAACATACAAACAAAGACAGACTTAGATACTTGTCTTTGCAATGAAATTGCACCCTCATACAATCAGGGTCTGGCCATAACTGCACAGAGCCATAGAGATGGGGAGTGTTTTAAATGTGGAAATTTAGATAGTTTTTAAAGTGACTGTCCCAGGAACAGAGGCTTAAACAACAGTCAGGTGTCCAAGGTTACCTGACAAACCTGTCCTTGGTACAAGAAAGATAATCCTTGGGCCAGGCCTCAGGATATAGGCCAAGATTAAACATTTACATTTAAATTAAGACTGTAACAGAGTAGATGAGACAGGAGCTTGGATTTCAGACGGCTATTTAACAATTATTAGAGGACGAGATTGCCTTCAGCTTGGCTTTATCTGATACTTAACTCAGCTAAAAGGAGTTGGTTATTCAATTAATCCAAAAAACACTAGAGCCGGGCAGTGGTGGCGCACGCCTTTAATCCCAGCACTTGGGAGGCAGAGACAAGCAGATTTCTGAGTTCAAGGCCAGCCTGGTCTGCAGAGTGAGTTCCAAGACAGCCAGGGCTACACAGAGAAAGTTCAAATTTAAGATTTATAAGACTAATGGGGCACTACAGCCTGACTTGCCTACTCCAGCTGCCATTCAAGTAAATGCATATAAAAAATTATTATAGATTTAAAAGAGTGTTCTATACAGTTCCTTTACCTCCTGGTAAAGGTGAGAGGTTTGCATTAAGTGAAATTGCTTGTGATTTTTGAGAGCCCATGAAGCCATTCACTAAAAAAGCTTGCCTCAAAGAATAATTAATGGCCTTAAAAAATTTGTTGTTGCTTTAATACAAAAGGTTAAAGCGTTTAAATCTCAATATATATTATTCATTGTATATTTTATTGGCTGATCTCTCTAAAAGAGTTTTTCTACAAGCCCTTGCTCTAGTACAACGAGCTTTAAGATTTTAGACTACTTGTTGCTCCAGAAAAGTGATTCTCAAAAGTTGTTAACAGAGATTAATTGGCTAAAACCTCATTTTCAGCTTGACAGGCCAAAAGAAATGGTCAAATAAAAGGACATCTTGACCGGACAATGAAAAGGTCCAGATTCTATTTTAATAAAAGCCAGGGGAGCGGTCTGTGTGTTTCCACAGGAAGAAGACAATCCATTTTGGCTACCAGAGCGGCTGACGCGGCGACTCGAGATACTGGAAGGTGACACCCAGACAGACCCTCCAGGCTCTGATGATAGCCCTTGTGCTGATCCAAGGGATACAGGTTCCTAATATTTTTGTTTATTTTATCAAATTCCACCTTTAAGAATTGTACCAATGAAACCTGCTGGATGTCCCAGTGTTGGAATTCTAAAGATTCACTCGCACTATGGTTGCCAGAGTCACGCGATGGGTTCCCATCCCCGTGGAGACTCCTTCCACTCTGTCATTATTTAGACAAAAAAGAGATTTTGGTATAACTGCAGCCATAGTGACGATGATATTAATTAGGGCCGTTACCGCCACTGCCACTGAGATTGCTATGTCAACTTCTGTTCAGGTGGGCACTACCCCCAATTGTCAGTCACGGTGGCAGAGACTGTTAACCTTCAAAACCTCCGCCAGTACCCAACTAAAAGGCGGGCTAATGATCCTTAATCAACGCCTTGATTTAGTGAGAGAGAGATTGGATATCCTCTTTCAAGTAGCCCAATTGAGATGTGAGAGAAAACAGGATACACTTTACATCACCAGTGTACAGTATAAAAACTTTACTCGTGTAACTAATCTGTCCAGAAAATTGTTTCAGTATCTTACAGGAAACTGCTCAGAAAACTTCAGTGAGACACTCAGAAAATTGAGAGCAGCTGTGGTGAACATCAACTCGACGCGCGTGGATCTGTCCCTGACTGAGGGACTGTCCTCCTGAAATTCTTCAGCTTTCTTCTTTTCTTTTCCTTTTCTTCCCTTTTTTAAGTGGGTGGGAGTAGGCCTGTTTGGTATACCCTAAGTTGTGGATTAGTATTCATCCTTGGTTGGTTGCAAACTCAGAGCTCAACAAAATCTTGACAAGGCTATTTTTGCACAGGTGCTTCCAAAGTATTAGGGGCTTCCCCTGCAGTGTGGTTATCACTGCCTCAATTATAAGCAGTCTCCCCCTCACGAGTGGTGGTGCTAAATGTTAGGCCATCAGCGTTGCACCCCAGAAGATTTGCCCATTACACTGGGTCAGTGAGGAGTCTTGGCCTGGTTGATCCTTGTCTGTGTAGCTGTGGTACCTGAATTTGAGACAAACAGCCCTTGCACCCCTAGGAGATGACTCCATTGCACAGGGATGGGTGTTTGCATCTCTTTCTGTTCCCCTTAGCCCTTGCACCCAGAGGACTTGTTTCCATTGCACCTGGTAGGGTAAGGGAGACTGCCTCAAACTGTTGGTTCTTGAACGCTTATTCCCCCAAGATGGAATTCGCTCGATCGGCCATGGGTTTGAGTCATAACCGGTACCACACTAGACAGGCCAAGAACAGCCAGTTAAATAACTCCATCCTTTTGTCTCCAGGCCGGCTGCCAATTGGTCCCAATGACGGGAATAAGCTGATCCCATATGCCAGAGGTACACCACGAATGGTGATTTTACCCGGTGACAGGCATCACGAGTGACCACTACCTGGGGCGCACATTCTGAGAATGCCAGGTGTGGGTGCGCGACCCTCGTAGCCTAGCCAGAGAGCTCACCATTCTTTGGTGCTGGCTGTGGAGAAATGTCAGTCAGCCTAGACACGGGACATTGACCAGTGCCTGTTTAACAAATCAAAAAAGAAATAGCCAGTAGACAGATTCCTCAGCCGCTGCACCCTAGGGCTTCTGGTATAGACACCCTGTAAAGCCTCAAACATTTGAGCACCACCCTCTGAGAGACTCAGACCCGCCGTGAGACCCCCAAATATGGGAGTTACGTAACCTTCCCAGAGACCCCTACCACCCTCTGTTTTTAAAACAAAAAAGGGGCAGATGTTGGGAGCCGCGGCAGGTGCTGGCAAAGTCCGCCATCGCTAGGTGGCGCTGTCAGCCATA
>NW_021604630.1:4744815-4752277 GCF_004785775.1 Grammomys surdaster
TTACGCCGCTCTAGGGTATATAAGGGCTTTTCCCAGGGCTGGGGGTCATCTTCTGCCACCATTTTGGTTTAGGGAAATAAACGTGTTTCTACGGAAGGATTCTGGTGTGTGTGTGTGTGTGTGTGTATGTTTTTGCCGGCGAGACGACTACACGAGCGCCCCTCACATGTGTGTGTGTATGTGTGTGTGTGTACGTGTGCCTGTGCATGTGATGGCAATCTCAATGTCCATGGGAAGTACCAACTTAGTCACTTTGGGTGGCTACCATGAGAGTTTTCTTCTATCAATACAGCCTACCTCTGAAGTGCAGCCTCAGTTCTTTCATTTCCATCGAGGTTGGAGAGCACCCAAGCTCAGGATGATTATGTCCTTAGTGCCTTCCCTATTCTGATCTGTACAGGAGACTCCAGTGACTAGACCTTCTTGGCCTTGAAAGACTTGCAGCCCCTGCTCTCCAGACTTATGCTGTTCAGATGTATTATAAGATTTTGTCTGCATTCAAATTACTAGAGCTTGTCCTTTGGGTTGTTCTTAGAAAATAATAATAATAATATAAATAATAATATAATTAATTAATATAATATAATTAATAATAATATAAAAAGTCATTATACATGTAAACATTCAGAGCAGAAACCTGATCATAGGCATGTACTACACACACACACACACACACAGAGAGAGAGACAGAGAGAGAGAGAGAGACAGAGAGAGAGAGAGAGAGAGAGAGAGAGAGAGAGAGAGAGAGGTCTTAAGGAGTTATATATCAAGATGAGGACAGAAATAAAGTGACCTCTTCTACTATGTTTTGTTTCTAAACATCTTATTTGGTAGGCTATAAAGGTCTGAAATAATCACTCCCTTTTTAAAGATGAGGTAGAGGACCCAAGAGAGAAATATCTGCATTGACTATCTATATTAATGATCATTGCCAAGATTTTCTCAGTCCACTGATATGGAGAGAAAGACATAAAGGACCTGCAGCATCCAGGTATGCTTGAATGGTCCATGTGTTCACATAATTTAAGTGGACAGGAACTGAGTATTAGCTGTTGCTCCATTCTAATACCTAGGTGACTTGCAAGCTCCCAGTGTTCTGTGGCACAAGAGATCAAGAAAAAAATGTCTTGTACCAACAACCATAGAAAAGATTATTCTTCCCTTATAGAAAGGAAATGCAAAGGCACATATAGTAAGTGTCCATACTTAGATTCAAAGAACAGAAGGAAGGAACCCCAGTCTTCTTCATGTGCTTATGCCAGGCTATATAGTCACAGGGTGTTTAAACAGATAATGGCATTCTTAAAGTTGAGAATTCTGGGATCACAGGTACTTGGAAATTTAGTCCCCTGGTGATGCCTGATTTTCTGTTTTGTCTTTAATTGTGCAGGAGGGTGTGGAAGAGGCTGAAGGGAGAGGAAAAGGGGAAGACTAGAGAGGGAAAGAGGGAGAAATGATAGGGGAGAAGGATGAAAAGTGCCCACTTTAGTTTCCTCCATTCTTCAATGGATGCTAAAATGCATTCCGTCATGGATACTACTCTCGTGAGCTCATATAAAGCCTGATTACCTAACAATGGCCTCCTCTTCTAATATTAAAGTGGTAGATTGGGGTTTCAACACATGAATTTGGAGAGTGTGCAAACATGTGATGCTTTATAATACTAGAGCCAGTGATTCACATTGGAAAAATTGAAATTTAAAACAATCAAATGCACTTCTGAGTGAGCTAAGGTTTTCCATTGAGACCTGTGTGTCTCCCACTAGAAAGTCTGACAGACACAACACTGTGATTCCAACACCATTCACCATAGATAAGCTACATGCACAGGTCAGTGGCTGTCATCAGGGGCCAAGGAGTAATTGTGTCCTGAAAGATTCCTTTTGGAGATCCTGACCTGGACTTCATTCTATTCACTGCTTGTGTCAGATTAATTTCTATGGGGACAAAATACAAGGGAGGGGGCAGGGAAGTTGCCTGGAAACTATTTGTTTTACAGCAAGAAATCAGATTTGAGGCTGGAGGTGGGGACAGGACATGGAAGGAAGACAGGAAAGGAGGAGAATGTCTCTGAACTCCAGAATCGACTGTAAAAGAGGGAGCCTGTGTAGAAGGCGCACCAACACCAGCAAGTGTATTGCAGCGAGGTAGTTTCAAGCCAAATGAAGCTCAGCGTGCCTCTTTAATCTCATGTGTTACTTATTAAAAAACATTCTTCTTACCTTTGTATCACAGCTAGGGCTTCTCCCTGCATCTAATCTCCCACCAGAGTGCAGAGCTGTCTCACAGAGGAGAGGAGAGATCAAAGCTAGACTCAGAGGAAAGAAATGATACCCAGAAGCTCAACGACAGGCCGGGAACATAGAAATATAACAGGTGAGATCCTGGCATCTTGCCTGATTTCACTGTGGGATCTGGGCTCTAGTTATTGCATGGAATAGCAATTAAATCCTTGAGATAAATGAAATACTACTCTTCAAATCTGACTTAAATAGAAAAATGAATTTGAGCACATTTAAGATAACTTCCATAAGATGTGTCTCTCACTTGTTTCTGTTCCTCCTAAGCTGAGGGGAAAAAAAAAACCCATGCATCCTCTCCTGGTACTCAGGCTCAGTCTTTGATCTCATTTTCTATCCAGAAGATGTTGTTCATGGCTTGTTCTTCCCTTAGGCAATAGGAGAAAGATTGTCTCCTAGTCCGTTAATGAATGAAAGTAGTCTATAATCAGGGTAAAACTGGCCAAGGAAAGCCAATTGGCTACTCGAGTTTATGTTGGGAAGAGGAAAGGTGAGGAAAAATGCTTTCTCAACTTAGACAGGGAAAGAAAGAGCTGAAGAACAATAACAGACCTGTCTGGACCTGATTGTCAGGGTGGGTATCAGTATTTGAGAACTAGAACATACTTAGGTTGCTTGTATGAGGGAATAAACAGGGTAACATTCTTATCAAGTTGCAAAGGAGACCCTTCTTTTGAGGTGTGGCAAAGACTTCATTCTAGATTAAATTTGGTTTTCTATTAGTTTCTTTAATTATGATGTTTGAATCTGATGTGAAAAGCTACATTAAAGTAGTTAGAAAGTTAACAGCAGTTCTTATGGATGACATCTGAATTAGAGAAAAAGATAAAATTAACCCCAGTTAGGAAATGACATCGTATATATTCCATGCAACAGTTCAGATTAGATGTGGAAACCCTTTGTATGACTACCACCAGCAGACATCCTCCATCAGGGCATCATGGCTGATAACAGAGAGCTACCATTGGAGTTCGTCGTGCCTTCTGGATGAGGGGAAGAGAAGGAAAAGGAGGGCTAGATCTTTTGAGAGATTTCTCTTCTTCCTGCCTTTTGTCTACTTCTCCTTGGAAGCTTTAAGATAGGATTTGTCTACCGGTGCCAGCATCCCTTCAATTTCCTGAGAATTATAAACTGCCTTGGTCCTGGGGCTGTGTAGAGAGGCCTGTTGTTTACAAAAACAACCTGGATAGCTTGGTTTTGTTTTAATGGCATCTTTTTCATCCTCAATCTAGAAGCCTGTCATAAAAAGTTCTTATAAATTACTGACACGGCTCCCATTTTACCACCTCCAGCCTTCCGGCTGTGATATAGGGCCTATAAATCTTGTCAGAACCCATCTCGATGCACTCAGGGCTTGTATAGCCTCCTGCAAGCTCTTCTGCAGTTTGCATTTCCTCTACCTATTTGGCTGTGAGTGGCTTAGCTAAGACAGAAGTAGGACTTCAGCAGAGTTTAATCAGACCTGGTGGGGACCATGAAGATGAATGGGATTTGGGACCTAGGGTTAAGGGAGGGGAGAGAAAGAAAACAGGTCAGCAACACTCAAATCTCCTAGGAGCTAAATATTTCAGAATCTGGGAGCTAAATATTTCAGAATCTGGGACTGGCTAGGACTCTCTCTCTCTCTCTCTCTCTCTCTCTCTCTCTCTCTCTCTGTCTCTGTCTCTCTCTGTCTCTATGTCTCTGTCTCTGTCTCTCTCTCTCTCTCTCTCTCTCTCTCTGTATGTGTGTGTACTTTATGCTGAGAGACACATAGCACACAAGCCTTAGCAGGTTCCAGAAGCTCAAAGGAGAAGACTCGCTCATTATTGATTCTTCTCCATGTTTGATTTGAAGTAGAAACAGAAGAAGAGAAGAGAGAGGAAATGTAAGTCCTGAGCCATCTTCAGATGTGTGAAATGAATCAGGATCTCAACAGCTTAAAACAATATATATATATGTATATGTATATATACATATATATATATTCACATGCTTTCATTTCGTTTAAACTCACATGGCACCTTTGTGCTTTCTCACTATTAAAATAACCATAGCACCTGAGAATTCATGACGTTTCATCTGATTCAAAACCCAGTAAAGAATCACAATATCAAGTGATACATGATAATAATAAATAAATAAATGCAGCTGCTTCCTATGGAGGACGCTTGCTATTCATGGCTGTACTTTGCTGCCCTGCTGTCTTGCTTCCCATTTCTGGGCTAGTTGAGTAGATTCTCTCTCTCTCTCTCTCTCTCTCTCTCTCTCACACACACACACACACACACTCACACTTTTCCTTCCTACTATGCTCTGGATTTTCAGACAAAATACCATCTAGGTCGAGACAACAGATATTTTTCTTCCCGAGAGAGGGGACAGAAACTAGAGGTATCAGGTGACATTTTGAATGGCTTGAACCTTTGCGATCTGTATTCATGAAGAGACATTGTTGGAGACTGGAAAACTGGGGAGAACTTGAGGACAAGCATGTTCCTTTCCTCTGAAAACATACATGAGTGCTGCACACTGTTCCCTCGTTTCCCCTGACACATCTAGCTCTAGTCTAATTTGGCCGTCAGTTTATCTCTCTTTTCATCTAACTGAATCCTGTCATCATGTTTTTTGACCATGGGCTGTAGCCTTTCCTTAACTCCTGATTCTTCTCCAGACCCTCACATCGCTTCCTTTAGTCCATTTTGTGCAACTATGAAACAATATAGACTATTGATTAGTTGACTCAGGAAGGAGAGAGGAGCTTACTTCACTCACAGGTGGAAGATTCAGGAGCAGATGTGGCCATCAGACCAGCTCTACAGAAAACCTAGTGGCCAAGGGATCCTGAAGGTGGGACCGTGAATTAAAGTGATTTCACAGGGAGATGGAAAATCAGAGAAGTTCTAATTCAAGAGGCAGAGAGGATTCACTTCCAAGTGAAAAGTCATTAGTCCGTAAACAACAGATCACATTCCATCAGGCTCCATGCAGCCTCAGCACACCACACTAGGGACTAAGCCTTTAGTACATGAATCTCTGGGGACAAATTGTACCCAACCTGTGATTCATCATCCCTAAGTTTGCGAGCTCCTCTTCCTCTTTTCACATACTAATTAGGTTTTTACAAAAAAATTAATCTGTAGCTACCCATTTTTTTAAACATCTCTAACTTCCTCATTTCAGAGTTACATCCCTCCCTATTCCTAAGGGTTGACACTTAGATATTCCAGGATCAGTACACTCACCTGTCAACAGCACAGTTCTCTTCAGCTCTAAATCTTAGGGAATGCTTGATTTTTTCTTATATTTCCTCATGAACCACCATGCTCTGTAAAATGTCTGCACTTTTCTTCCTTTTTTATTTTTTTATTTATTTTTTGGTTTCTTGAGACAGGGTTTCTCTGTGTAGCCCTGGCTGTCCTGGAACTCACTCTGTAGACCAGGCTAGCCTTGAACTCTCCAACTCAGAAATCTGCCTGCCTCTACCTCCCAAGTGCTGGGATTAAAGGCGTGTGCCACTACCACCCGGCTGCACTCTTCTTCCTTACCATCACTTGCTTTGCCAATTTTATACACACACACACACACTGTTCCCACATCATGAGCATTTACACTCTAATTTTAATCCATACTGGATATATACATAAATATTTGGATTTCATCTGCAAACCTTTCCCCACCAATGTTACAATGAGAAAAACCTCTTGTCTGAGATGATCTCCAAAGTGAGTGTCCCAGCAGTGATTTGATGTGATACAGAAGTGACTATAGATGAAATACAAGCTGAGTTTCCACACCTGAACCTCTCTCTAAAATCCTGCCCGATTCTCAAGCTAATATGCTATTTTTCCCATTCAGGCAGTGAACTGCACAATCGATATCTGTACTCTTGGCAAACTCCTGCTTTATTCAAGCTCCCTTGTGTATTATCCATGTTTCTTTTTTGTTCATTTCATGTACTGTCATCCAGGGTCCTGGAAGACCCTGGATGGCTTACACTACCCACAGTAACCATTTCCTAGAGTAAGCTGAGGACTCAATAGGAAGCACTCCTTTCATATACAAACCACCCAGTCCAGAATTCCAACTACATCATTCATCTGACACTATTTCTTTGTCCTATCCTTCCCAGAGCCATGTGCCAGACAACTATAGTTAATCCCTGTATGTGCCCCAGAATGCACACCCTATCTCTACCTCTCATTTAAGCTTTTCCTTCCTTTTTCTTGCCTACATACTCATCTTGTGATTCCTCCTGTTGTCTCCCTGGGTGCAATGCTTTTTCTTTAAAGAAGTGCGTATGAAAAATTTTATTCATTATAGTCATTACTGAGTCATATATCTTTCCACATCTGACTGAAACTAGTCTCAGATATAGTTGAAGAGTCTAGTTTGGCATTATTGCAACAGGGACCCAGAAGTCTCAATCCCTGTGCTGCTGGGGTTTCTGAGGCAGTACGGATAAGAATGTTAGGTCTTAGGGAGGAAGCATGGTTCAAGAGTTGTATGAGATCAGATCATCTTTAAGACAAATTGTTTACCAATGCTACTAGTACATTGGGATAGGAAGAAAACCTTCATCCCATTCAAGAATAGCAAAGCATGTGCTTACAAAGTCCCTTGAGGAATTATTTAACTATTAAAAAGCCACTTGGCATTGCCAATTAAGTTACAAGGCACCATAGGATTTTGCAGTTTGGGCTGGGGACTCTATCTGGAAACTCTTTTGGATGCCTCTGGATGGGAGAACATATAGAAAATCCCATAGAATGCCCTTGTTAATATATGACCTGTGGATATAACATTATGAGGTAGATCTTTATGTTTACATTAAAACAAAGGGATAATTTTATAGGAAAAGATGGTAATGGCAAGAAGTGATTATGGTATATTCAAATATGTCTGTCTATTTTCTGCTGAATTGAGGAACAATGGATGAGGAGCCCCCAACTGTGGTGGGAAGTTGGAGGTGGTCTCAGCATAGCTGTCACCTCAAGGAAAAATGAGAGAGTTTATTCTGAAGATAACTATGAGTGGCCATAGTCTGAGAACATATGTTTGGGTTGCTCCAAATTCCATATTCTGGGACTGCAAAAATTTCATGAAGTTTTTATAGTTACAGAACAACAACAAAAAAACCCCATAAATCTAGACATTCCTCAAATGCGTTGGTGGATATATAA
>NW_021604630.1:4752377-4758776 GCF_004785775.1 Grammomys surdaster
TCATGAGGTCAAGGATCTCATCTTCCACCTGTGCCCAGCAGGGCCCTTCACTCTTGTATATTCAGCTAAGGCCCTGGATCCCTCCATAAGTGCTCCCAGGCTGGTGGTTTAGACCCTGGGAGCTGTGGTTGGTTGGTATTGTTGCTCTCCTCATGGGGCCACAAATCCTTTCAGCTCCTTCAGTCTTCACTCTAACTCCTCCATTGAGAACCCCATGATCACTTCAATGGCTAGTTGTGAGCATCTGCCTCTGAATATGTCAGACTCTTGAAGACCTCTGAGGAGACATCCATATCAGGCTCTTATCAGCATGCACTTCCTGACTTCCACATCAGCATCTACCTTTGGTGACTGCACATGGGATGGATACTCAGGTGGAAAGGTCTTCAGACGGCCCCTCCTTCAGTTTTTGTCCCTCGCTTTGTCTCCATATTTGCTCCCTTGAGTATTTTGTTGCTCCTTCTAAGAAGGACCGAATCACCCCCACTTGGTCTTCCTTCTTTATGGACTTCATGTGGCCTGTGAGTTGCATCTTGGGCATTTTAAGGTTCTGGGCTAATATCCAATAATCAGTGAGTGAATACCATGTGTGTTCTTTTGTGATTGGCTTACCTCACTCAGTATGATAATTTCTAGTTCCATCCATTTACCTAGGAACCTCTCAAATTCATTGTTTTTAATAGCTGAGTAATACTCCATTGTGTAAATATACCACATTTTTTTAATCCATTCCTCAGTTGAAGGACATCTGGGTTCTTTCCAGCTCCTGGCTATTATAAATAAGGCTGCTATGAACATAGTTGAGCATATGTCCTTATTATATGTTCGAGCACCTTCTGGGTATATGCCTAGGAGTGGTATAGCTGGATCCTCGGGTAATGCTATGTCCAATTTTCTGAGGAACCGCCAGACTGATTTCCAAAGTGGTTGCACCATCTTGCAGTCCCACCAACAATGGAGGAGTGTTCCTCTTTCTCCACACCCTCGCCAGCATCTACTATCACCTGAGTTTTTAATCTTAGCCATTCTGACTGGTGTGAGATGGAATCTCAGGGTTGTTTTGATTTGCATTTCCCTGACGACTAAGGATGCCGAGCATTTCTTTAGGTGCTTCTCGGCCATTCGAGTTTCTTCTGTTGAAAATTCTTTGTTAAGCTCTATACCCCATTTTTTAATAGGGTAATTTGGTTGCCTGGAGTCTAATTTCTTGAGTTCTTTGTATATATTGGATATTAGCCCTCTATCAGATGAAGGATTGGTAAAGATCTTTTCCCAATTTGTTGGTTGTCGTTTTGTCCTATTGACAGTGTCCTTTGCCTTACAGAAACTTTGCAATTTTATGAAGTCCCATTTGTCAATTCTCGATCTTAGAGCATATGCCATTGGAGTTCTGTTCAGGAACTTTTCCCCTGTGCCCAAGTATTCGAGGCTTTTCCCCACCTTCTCTTCTATTAGTTTCAGTGTATCTGGTTTTATGTGGAGGTCCTTTATCCACTTAGATTTGAGCTTTGTACAAGGGGATGAGAATGGATCAATTTTCATTCTTCTACATGTTGTCTTCCAGTTGAACCAGCACCATTTGTTGAAAATGCTGTCCTTTTTCCACTGGACAGTTTTAGCTCCTTTGTCAAAGATCAAGTGACCATAGGAGTGTGGGTTCATTTCTGGGTCTTCAATTCTATTCCATTGATCTTCCTGCCTGTCTCTGTACCAATACCAGGTAGTTTTTATCACTATTGCTCTGTAGTACAGCTTGAGGTCAGGGATGGTGATTCCTCCCGAAGTTCTTTTATTGTTGAGAATAGTTTTTGCTATCCTAGGTTTTTTGTTATTCCATATGAATTTGAGAATTTCCTTTTCTAACTCTGTGAAGAATTGAGTTGGGATTTTAATGGGGATTGCATTGAATCTGTAGATTGCTTTTGGCAAGATGGCCATTTTTATTATATTAATCCTGCCAATCCATGAGCATGGGAGATCTTTCCATCTTCTGAGATCTTCTTCAATTTCTTTCTTCAGAGACTTGAAGTTCTTGTCATACAGGTCTTTCACTTGCTTGGTTAGATTCACACCAAGGTATTTTATATTATTTGCAACTATTGTGAAGGGTGTCATTTCCCTAATTTCTTTTTCAGTCTGTTTATCTTTCATGTAGAGGAAGGCTACTGATTTGTTTGAGTTGATTTTATAACCAGCCACTTTGCTGAAGTTGTTTATCAGGTTTAGGAGTTCTCTGGTGGAAGTTTGGGGGTCACTTAAGTATACTATCATATCATCTGCAAATAGGGATATTTTGACTTCTTCCTTTCCTATTTGTATCCCTTTGACTTCTTTTTGTTGTCTAATTGCTCTGGCTAAGACTTCCAGTACTATATTGAATAGGTAGGGGGAGAGTGGGCAGCCTTGTCTAGTCCCTGATCTTAGTGGGATTGCTTCAAGTTTCTCTCCATTTAGCTTGATGTTGGCTACTGGTTTGCTGTAAATTGCTTTTACTATGTTTAGGTAGGGGCCTTGAATTCCTGATCTTTCCAAGAGTTTTATCATGAAGGGATGTTGAATTTTGTCAAATGCTTTCTCAGCATCTAGTGAGATAATCATATGGTTTTTTTCTTTAAGTTTGTTTATATAGTGGATTACATTGATGGATTTCCGAATATTGAACCATCCCTGCATTCCTGGGATAAAACCTACTTGATCATGATGGATGATTGTTTTGATGTGGTCTTGGATTCGGTTTGCTAGAATTTTATTGAGTATTTTTGCATCGATGTTCATAAGGGAGATTGGTCTGAAGTTCTCTTTCTTTGTTGGGTCCTTGTGGGGTTTGGGAATGAGTGTAATTGTAGCTTCATAGAACGAATTGGGTATTGTTCCTTCTGTCTCTATTTTGTGGAATAGTTTGAAGAGAATTGGTATTAGGTCTTCCTTGAAGGTCTGATAGAATTCAGCACTAAAACCATCTGGTCCTGGGCTTTTTTTAGTGGGGAGACTTTTAATGACTGCTGCTATTTCCTGAGGGGTTATGGGACTATTTAGATGGTTTATCTGCTCCTGGTTTAATTTTGGTACCTGGTATCTGTCTAGGAAGTTGTCCATTTCATCCAGGTTTTCCAGTTTTGTTGAGTATAGGCCTTTGTAGTAGGATCTGATGATTTTTTTAATTTCTTCCGTTTCTGTTGTTATGTCTCCCTTTTCAGTTCTGATTTTATTAATTTGGATACTCTCTCTGTGCCCTCTGGTTAATCTGGCTAACGGTTTATCTATCTTGTTGATTTTCTCAAAGAACCAACTCCTGGTTTTATTGATATTTTGTATTGTTCTTTCAGTTTCTATTTGGTTGATTTCAGCCCTGAGTTTGATTATTTCCTGCCTTCTACTCCTCCTGGGTGTATTTGCTTCTTTTTGTTCTAGGGCTTTTAGTTGTGCAGTCAACTTGTTAGTGTGTGCTCTTTCCAGTTTCTTTTTGTAGGCACTTAGAGCTATGAGTTTTCCTCTTAGCACTGCCTTCATGGAGTCCCACAAGTTTTGGTATGATGTGTCCTCATTTTCATTGAAATCTAAAAAGTCTTTAATTTCTTTCTTTATTTCTTCCTTGACCAAGTCATCATTGAGTAGAGAGTTGTTCAGTTTCCATGTGCACATGGGTTTTCCATTGGTTTTGTCATTATTAAAGACCAGTCTTATTCCATGGTGATCTGATAAGAGGCAAGGGATTATTTCAATCTTTTTGTATCTGTAGAGGCTTGTTTTGTGACCAATTATATGGTCTATTTTGGAGAAGGTACCATGAGGTGCTGAGAAAAAGGTATATTCTTTTGTTTTAGGATGAAATGTTCTATAGATGTCTGTTAAGTCCATTCGATTTATAACTTCTGTTAATCTCAAAGTGTCTCGGTTTAGTTTCTGTTTCCATGATCTGTCCATTGCTGAGAGTGGGGTGTTGAAATCCCCCACTATTATTGTGTGAGGTGTAATGTGTGTTTTGAGCTTTAGTAAAGTTTCTTTTATGTATGTAGGTGCCCTTGCATTTGGGGCATAGATGTTCAGAATTGAGAGTTCACCTTGGTAGCTTTTTCCTTTGATGAGTATGAAGTGTCCTTCCTTATCTTTTTTGATTAATTTTGGATGGAAGTCGATTTTATTTGATATTAGAATGGCTACTCCAGCTTGTTTCTTGGGACCATTGGCTTGGAAAATTGTTTTCCACCCTTTTATTCTGAGGTAGTGTCTGTCTTTGTCACTGAGGTGTGTTTCTTGTATGCAGCAAAATTCTGGGTCTTGTTTGTGTATCCAGTCTGCTAGTCTGCGTCTTTTTATTGGGGAATTGAGACCATTGATGTTAAGAGATATTAAGGAAAAATGATTGTGGCTTCCTGTTATTTTTGTTATTAGAGGTAAAGTTATGTTTGTATAGTTATCTTCTTTTGGGGTTGTTGGAAGATTACTTCCTTGGTTTTTCTAGGTTGTAGTTTCCCTCCTTGTGTTGGCGTTTTCCATCCATTATCCTTTGAAGTGCTGGGTTTGTGGGAAGATATTGTGCAAATTTGGTTTTGTCATGGAATATCTTGGTTTCACCATCTATATTGATTGAGAGTTTTGCTGGGTATAGTAATCTGGGCTGGCAATTGTGTTCTCTTAGGGTCTGTATGATGTCCGTCCAGGCTCTTCTGGCTTTTATAGTCTCTGGTGAGAAGTCTGGTGTAATTCTTATAGGTCTGCCTTTATATGTTACTTGACCTTTTTCCCTTACTGCTTTTAGTATTTTTTCTTTGTTTTGTGCATCTGATGTTTTGATTATTATGTGACGGGAGGTATTTCTTTTCTGGTCTAGTCTATTTGGTGTTCTGTAGGCTTCTTGTATGTTTATGGGCATCTTGTTCTTTAGGTTAGGGAAATTTTCCTCAATGATTTTGTTGAAGATATTTACTGGCCCTTTAAGTTGGGAATCTTCATTCTCATCTATACCTATTATCCTTAGGTTTGGTCTTCTCATTGTGTCCTGGATTTCCTGAATGTTTTGAGTTAGGAGTTTTTTGCTTTTTTCATTTTCTTTGACAACTGTGTCAATATTTTCCACCGTATCTTCTGCATTTGAGATTCTCTCTTCTATCTCTTGTATTCGGTTGGTGATGCTTGCGTCTGTGACTCCTGATCTCTTTCTTAGGTTTTCTATCTCCATGGTTGTCTCCCTTTGAACTTTCTTTATTGTTTCTATTTCCAGTTTCAGATCCTGAATGTTTTTGTTTAATTCCTTCTTTGTGTTTTCTTGCATTTCTTTAAGGGATTTCTGTGATTCCTCTTTAAGGGCTTCTATCTGTTTACTTGTACTCTCCTGTATTTCTTTAAGGGAGTTACTTAATTCCTTCTTATAATCCTCTATCATCATCATGAGAAGTGATTTTAATTCTGAATCCTGCTTTTCAGGTGTGAAGGGGTGTTCAGGGCTTGCTATATTGGGAGAACTGGGCACTGATGATGCCAAGAAACTTTGGTTTCTGTTGCTTATGTTCTTGCGCTTGCCTTTCGCCATCTGGGTAACTCTAGTGGTACCTGCCCTCTCTGTGTAAGATTGGAATCTGTATTTCCAGTTATCTTGCTTATTGCAGAGCTCCTCGGAGTCCAGAGGTCTCTGTGGTCTTATGCCCCTAATCTCCCGGGTGGAAGAACTCCTGGGACTCAGGCCACCTCTTGGATCTGGTAATCCTTCTGTTCTGAGTGCAGTGGCTCCTCGGCTGCTCTGAGTGCAGTGGGTTCTCGATGACTCAGGATTCAGTTTCAGCTGCTCTGAGTGCAGTGGCTCCTAGATGACTCAGGATTCAGTTTCTCCACAGGACAGGAGCAGACCAACTCTGTGTCAGCTGCTCTGAGTGCAGTGGCTCCAGCTGCTCTGAGTGCAGTGGGTCCCTGATGACTCAGAATTCAGTTTCAGCTGCTCTGAGTGTAGTGGCTTCTCGATGACTCAGGATTCAGTTTCTCCACAGGACAGGAGCAGACCTACTCTGTGTCTGCTCCAGTCCCAGGGACCAGGCAGGGGCCGAAGGGAAGTGGAATTCCGGAGGGGCAGGGTTTGGGTAGCTGCTGTGCCCTGGATGTCCCTGGCTCCCAGATGTATTTCTGGGGCTTAGGGAGTGAGATGGAGTTCTTACCAGCTGCTCTGAGTGCAGTGGCTCCTGGATGACTCAGGATTCAGTTTCTCCACAGGACAGGAGCAGACCGACTCTGTGTCTGCTCCAGTCCAAGGGACCAGGCAGGGGCCGAAGGGAAGTGGAATTCCGGAGGGGCGGGGTTTGGGTAGCTGTTGTGCCCAGGATGTCCCTGGCTCCCAGATGTATTTCTGGGGCTTAGGGAGTGGGATGGAGTTCTTACCAGCTGCTCTGAGTGCAGTGGCTCCTGGATGAC
>NW_021604630.1:4758786-4759379 GCF_004785775.1 Grammomys surdaster
TTTCTCCACAGGACAGGAGCAGACCGACTCTGTGTCTGCTCCAGTCCCAGGGACCAGGCAGGGGCCGAAGGGCCTGAGGACATTCTTAACTTTGGGGTTTATGGAAGCTAAGGGTCACTTTGTACATTCCTAAAATGTTTCTCTAACAATCACAAAGATATTGAGTTGCACACCAAGTTAGACAATAAATGGCTACTTCAGGGACTAAGATGGCCCAAGATAACTTGGCTTTACACCTACAAAATTCTAGTTCTCTTCAATCACCAAAATTTGAAAGAACTGTGGAATTTTTTTAAATGTGAAATTTACAGTTCCTAATGTTGGCCAAATATTATATACTGTGTATGCTGAGACAAAACATTATATTACGCCCCACAGTGCCAGACAGGCTCATTCTTAGGATCTGATAGAGAAGAGGAGACAAGAAAGTTCCCAGGACACAGACGTCACTAGTGAAACCATTAAGGCATTAATCCTTGGATGATAGCCTAGTAATTTGCTATCGGGTATGACTTTTTCTTATTTTTGTTCTATAGTTAACATACCATATATATATATATATATATATATATATATATATATATATATATATA
>NW_021604630.1:4759389-4804343 GCF_004785775.1 Grammomys surdaster
ATATATATATATATATATATATATATATATATATATATATATATATAATGTAATTATTGTACCTAGAGTTAAGATAATCATGACATAACAGTTACATGTGACATATACTATGCTTATTGTACCTAGAATTAATATAATTAAGACCACAGTATGGCCTAAAGATGTAAAAGTAGACGAGATAAGCAGGCATTTAAATTAACCAAAAAATATATTTTTAACAAGTTGAATACATATTTATTCTAGTAAATACAGATTTTATATTTTGTGCTATATTTTATTTGGTATTTATTGTTTATCTCTTAATTTTAGTATTCCTTTTAGTCAGTGTGCTTTTATAGCTATAATCTCCTAAAGAATGGTTAATTCTAATTTTAGGAAGGTCTTTGACATCTCAGTTACTAGAGTTTTGTAAATAATAATATAATCTGTTGTGCTATTTTGGTATTGGATTTGGGGAAGTAAATAGAAAGCCATATTGTACAACAAATCAAATGATACCATAGTATTACTTGAACTTTTATTTTAACGGGTTCTTTTCTCTTGAAAATGTGTGTGTGTGCGTGTATGTGAATGTGTGTGTGCATGCATGTGTGCCTGCTGACACCAGAAGAGGGTCTCAGATCACTTGGAGCTGGAGTGGCAGGCAGGTGACTTGTCTGAACTGAGTGCTGGAAATCAGACTCTAGTCCTCTACAAAAGCAGAAAGTGCGTTTAGCTGCTGAGCTATCTCTCATGTTCCTGTAATTACTCTTTATTGACAAAATATTATTGCTGTTTGCTTTTTTTTAAAATGCTGACTAAACATACTGGCTCGTAATGTATAAACACTGTGAATTCTTCCCACTGGAGTCTAATTTTTAATATGTATTTAAGAAGAGATGAATCTTTAGTCATCTTTAACAGGAGTAAATGGAATTAAACTTTAAGATTGCTAGATGTCTTTCTAGAGGGTTTAATTTGTTGTACTTTGATATTTCTACATCTAGAGAAACAATATATCCATAGTGGTTAATATACTTTCCTTTTTTATTGTAGAACCATGTTTAATTGTCTTAGGGTCTAAAAGTTTGAATTTAAAATAGATGTACAGCTCATATCTATAAATATGTTTTTGTTTTTGCAAAGTTATATTTTTATCCACATTTTACTGAATAATGATAAAATTTATTTTTGCAAAGGTTCTGAATAATAACAGGAATGTAGAAGTATCTGATATAGTTCCTTCTCTCCAGACAGAAGGGCATCTGGGCTATGGTGTTTTGCTTTGTTTTGTTTTTGTTCTCAATTTGAAGATGTCACCAGATTTCTTCATCTCCCAGAAGCTCAATCATGCTTTCTTCTCTTTTCATATCTCTTTCTTCATTGGCCTTCTCTCTGAAAATCTTGCACCATATTCTAAATTCTGACACAACACATAGAACATACTCCTCTACGAAACCATTCCACCAATTTTGACCCCACTGAAACATTCCTTGTTATGTCCAGTCAAGACCCTCTGAACCAGCTTTGTCACTTACCTTTTGAATGTTTCTTTGTTCCTTGGGACTCACTATCTGCTTTCTTCCCCTGCTGGCCTCTAATGACTCCTATTTTCCTTCTATCCCCACCCATGTCCCCACCATTCACTCAAAGACCCAGTTCTCTACGATTCCTATAGACCTTCCTCTTCCCAAATACTCATATAAAATGTCACTGAAGCTCAGGATATCATTCACGTTTGACTTCCTTTCTTGCTTTGTGACCTTTTCCAGGTTTTTTTATTGTTTGTTTGCTTGCTTGCTTTTCCTTTTTGTTTTGTTTGTTTGTTTTATAAATCATGAGCTTGTATATAAATGTACTGGCAATTATACTTTATTTAGAACCGGAGTTCAATCCCTAAATCCCATAGGATAGGAGAGAACTGACTTCAAAAAGTTGCCTTTTGACCTCCAAGAATGCTGTGACACGTGCATTTACACATATACAACACACACGTACATGCACACGAATAACACAGAGGCAAAAACAGATAAGTAAGTAAATGAATAAATGTATAAATATACATAAATACATAAAAATACATAAATATATAAAATGTAAATGAAGAAAAATATATCCATGTTCCCTTTCTGCTGATTTTACCCAATGCACTAAAAATTTCTGAGAATATTTCATTCTAAAAGCTTACCTTCCAGGATGTCTATATTACTGCTTTTACTTCTAACAACCCAGAGCAACAGACAGCTTGTTGCAACTGAAAAGGCCATAGTTGGGATCTGGATTCTGCCTTTGCTAACTTGATGGGGACAAGGAATTTTCCTACACTAACTCTGACGTGTGTGTGTGTGTGTGTGTGTGTGTGTGTGTGTGTGTGTATGTACAGTTATAATACCTACAAAATAGGACTAAGAGACAACTTACTTCCACTGGAGAGTCACCAGTTTATGTCTAGGTACCAAAATGAGCCTCTTGTGTCCAACTGTCTGATAAAGTTTCCTTAGGATAAAAAGGCAGCTAAAGGGGGAAGTCTTTAGGTAGGTAGGTGGGTTAGAAACTGTTATGAAACCAAGTAAGTCGTATGGTTCTGGGAAGGAGAGTGACAAAAAATGTGTCTGCTTATGCCCTTCAGTTTCTCTTCCAGAAAGGGGTCATTGATGTAGATAGACCATTCTTGTGGGTGAGGGAGTAGACTCCCAACTTGCTCTAGGGTTTATGGATGAGAAGAGGACCCCAGAGGACCTGAAGATTCACAAGAGACCAAAGGCCTGGTCTCCACCGATGGTGGAGCCTCACCGGGAAGTTCACCCTGACAATTCCTGTCTGGGTCTTAAGCATCAAAGTGATAGATTTGAGGAAAGACTGTTCATAGAGGAGCAAAGTCTGATCATCAGACAAGTGTGTATTAAAACCAATAGCCCGATCTGATGCAAAGCTTCTACCTACCCTGAACAACTGAGTCTTCCTTGAAGGTCCATTAGGTACAGGCAAGGATGGAAAGAGTTGCACTATGAGAAAACATAGTCCAAATCAGCTCACACAGATAAATTAATCTAAAAGGCTCTATGTGTTCTGAGATTTAGGCTGGGGAAGCTACTTGGGATATCTTATTTTCATTGTTAAAAAAATCTATTTTTAAAAATTTACAATATGATTACACTTCTCCCTTCTCTTTCCTTCCTCCAATCCCTCCCATATTTCCAGTTTCACTCTCCTTCATATTTATGGTCTCCTTTTACATTGTTGTTTCATACATAAATGTATATGTGTGCATATGTCTACACATATATTTCTAAATATAACATGCTCAGTCCATACCATGCTACTTGCATCTATGTCACATATTTCTAAGTGAAAGAGCTATGGAAAAGCCCACAGAACAATGGGTCTGGTTAATAGATTTGACATTGAGATGTGGGATGTGAAGTAAGCCATCCAGATTAAGCTGCAGGATCTTGCTAGAAAATGCAGGGTTATCTTGGAGACACTCAAGATGAGGAAAAAAAAAACCCAAAAGAGCCCTAGAGACTTTGATCAGGAAAGGTAGGACTTACGCCCTCAATGCCCTCCTTCAGAAGATTCACTTATTGCTTGTTTTCTTTGATCTTCTGGGGATCTGACCCAAGGAAATTATATTTTAGACAAGTATTCTAGCACTAGGTTATATCTCCAGGCCTTTCAAAAATATTCATGTTGTTTCTTCCCTCTTCTGCTAATCTGCCCTTCTGCCATAGTCATCTCTGATTGCTTATTTTCTTTGACTAACAATTTATATGTACCCAATAACTGTATCTTTAATATTTCATTTCAAACACTCAGCATGATATATCTGATGATTGAAAAAAAATTACAGGCTAAATCCTGATTGGTACCTTCTTATCTCAATAAATCTTTACTGGTAGGAAACTATTCCCAAATAGGAATACATTGTTAGTGCCTGCTAGCATGCTTCAGTGACAAAAGATGAATAGCCTGACAAAGTGACTGGCTTCCAGAGGCTAAAAGCTATCTGGTCCTTTATAGAAAAAAACTTAACCACTGATGCAAAATTCGGTTGATTTCTTTACTTGGCAAGTTCAAATTTAGGTAGATTTGGCTCTGTTCAGATTTATATCTCTGATCCATAATGTAAAATGAAGTGGATAATGTATTGTGTCATTACTGCATTTAAAGAGAAAAAAATGCTGTTAAAAAAGAAAGAAAAGGAACAAAGGCATTGGTTATCAGCTTCACATTAAGGATAAATCCATCGATTTAATCTTTACTGTGTTCTTTGAGAACTTGTGATAGTTCCCCAAGTTTTGTTAAAATAAAAACTAAGCATCTCTGAACAGCTATTGAAGTTACCCTCGTTGCATCTGTATAACATGGTGAGAATAAGTTACTTGGCTTCTTGTCTGTAATAAATCTGGCACAGATGAAAGACTTCTGTGGTTCAATAACCAGAAAAACAGGAAGAGGAGAAAGATAGGCAGATAAAATTACAGCCTGGGGAATTCTCACCCCTCCAGGGAAGCGATATGGTCTAGTGCTCAGTGCTCCCAGAGAGCACGCTGACTGCTGACTGTTTGAACAGGAGTTAGTAGTTAAGAAAACCCAAGAAATATCTGTATGAAAGAGAAAGCCAAAGATTACCTTCCATGTCTCCTAAATAATCTACACTGTTGATCTGACAAGGTCCAAAACGTAGGTAATCTACTCCCTGTGAAGAGTTCATGTGTCAATCAAAAAAAAAAAATCTCATGAGGTGCTACCTAGGCAAGACACATACTCAGATTCATGGAGGTCCTGTATGGTGCTAGAGTCCTAGGGAGAGCCTGGTTGTTCCAGAAGGATACCATGGTGTGTTCCTTCCTTCTGCTTCCTTGAGGAAACTCACTCATCAAATTCTCATTTTTAGAACTTTTTTCCTACCTGGGACTTCCTGCACAACATTAGGTACACCTCCACCCACCTCATCTTCCTCCTCCTCTTCCTCCTTCTCTTCCTCCTCACCTTCCTCCTCCTCCTCCTTTTTGAAATCAAATCTTCTTGATTTCCCTAAGGAAGCCAAGCTCATCACTAAGATGTTAAGAGTAGCAAAATGGTGTAGTCAAAGGCAAAGCATTCTTGTAGAGATGTTTGCTCAAGGAGTTTTGTGCTAGATAAACTAGACTGCCTTCAGAGGCTAGAAATCTCATCAGAATTGCAAACCCAAATGAGATCTAGCTGGCATTTACTCACCCTTAGACGGTGCATAGGCATGAAAGAGCCTAAACTCGGCCTGCTCATGGAAGGAAGAACATTAGTTATTCTATGTCTTTTGGTGGTAGTCAGGGCAGACTGTAAGGAGAATGGGTTTCTTGTTCGTTGTACCATGTGACACTATTGAAAATGTTTCTTATTCACTAACTACCTCAAATCCTACTTGGCATGACAAATTGCTAAAGGGAAACATTCAGACTCCATTGATCTCTACAGACAGAGGCTGATCACCCCCAAAATCAGGGAATGGCAAAGAACTGGATATGGGTGACGGACATGAGTGATCAATTGTATTTGGTCAGGAAAGCAAAATTGACATTGGCAATGCATCTCTGCAAGTACCTTCTAGATAATATGTAACTGAACAAACTGCCTAATAATCAGTATTAATATTTCCTCATTTACAAAGGGGGGAGGGACAAATGCCACAGGAGGTGTTTATGAAGACTAAATTATGAAGTAACTACAGCAGCAGGCACTGTAATGAATTGTTTCTTAACACTGTCCCTGGCTCAGAGTGGGTGCTTAATAAATGTTAGCTATTATTGTTCAGTTTGCATTTTGACATGATTTGGAAGTACTTAATTTTGGCAACACTTGGTGCATTTTTATTGAATGAAATAAAAGGATAGATGCAGCCCTTACTGGAAAAGTTAAAGATCCAAATTAGCCAAGTCAAAATCTCTACATTTTATTTCATGGGCTTGTAATTTGTGTGAATCCAGGCAGTGGGGAAGCAGTTTTCATTGTGAGGTATTTTCTAACCTGGGGAAAGTGATGACAACTATCCATTCTTTTCCTTCTTTGTGTTGTTTTTCTTGTGTTGTTTTCAGTGTCACTGTGAAGGAGATAGCTTCACCTGGATGTCCGGTTCCTTCTTTTGCAAAGCAAAATTACTGTAGGAGTAGCAACACTTTATTTGTTCCTTCACGAATATGCTCCTATCCTGTATCTTAAAGTCCATTTGCATAATTAAAAGGCAGTGAACACACAGAGAGAGCACATGGCTAACAGTCCCCATTGGTCTGCAGAGGTGCTCTGTTTCCTTATGGATGGGACATTCATTGTACTTGCTGCACTTATGACGCCTAGCAATCTATCTAAAATAGGTCATGTTATTGAGCCATCCACTCAGTATACATAGGATTATGAATCAAGGTGATTTCCCGTAGACTTTTACATTTTAGCGGTATTCACAGGCCATGATTTAAAAAGTGGCTGATTTATTCTTAGTCTTTTCTCTACATTGCCCTTGGAGTACATTTAATATGAAAAAGGAGACTGCATGGCTGAAGACTCCTTGTAGCTAAGCTCATCAGAGCATGCATCCATCTCTAGGGAGCATCGGTTTCTCTAAATATGAGTTTCTGACTGATGTGATCTTTGTCTTGCGACCAGGCAGACTACAGGCATAGCCAATCATGCTTAGTGTGACTTGGGCCCAGACAATGTGCTGAGAGGAATGAGTACCCTGCCAACTTGTCCCAGGGACCTTAATTCCTCCTGGTGTCATTTGGAACTTCTACTGGCTTACAAAAAATAATTGTTACTCAAGGCTTCCTACAGGAAGGCTTCCTATTTCTACAGCCATGTGCTTGCCTGTTTTGTCCGTCACTTACTTCTCATGCTTTCTCCTGGCAGAACACAGTGTGGCTGGCATTTATTAAAGAACCCATTTGGCACTGGCAGAAGATTCTTTTCTTAATATTTTTTTCACTACATGAGCACATAGTAATGACATCACTAAGTTTAGATGCTCAGATAGTGATTCTTCCTCCAAATGTAAGAATTAGGAAAACTGTGATACCCTACTGGAATTTCTGTAACCTCTGGGGCTATTTTGAAAACCATGACTATGGCTCATGAGCCTTCCCATGAGAACATCACACACACACACACACACACACACACATACACACACAATCAGTGAATGACACTGTGCTTGAATTACTTTACTCTGCCATATTTATTTTGTTAGAGGCATTCCTCTTTTGACATCAATATTATGCCACAAAATTTATGAATAGATAATTTCTAGAACTAATATACTTTTTATATGATGCTTGGGTGGTAAAGATGCTGCAAGGATGGGATATATCTGGATGTACTATGAGAGATGGCTTTGATTTCTCTTAGGGCATCCTGCTATACTTTTATTGTTCTTAGATGTGTATACCAGAAGAAGCAACCAAAACTTATAAAGCTTTCAATTAAACCCTGGTATTGATTTACACTGTCTATAACAAACATTCTATGAGCTAGATAGCTAATTATACTCTCCCAAACCCAACATAGAAAGATGTGTTCAGAAGCATAATCTACATTTGTAAGAAGAGAGGATGAAGAGCAAATAGTCATTTATTTATGCTCATGAGTATCCTAGTAGAGGAAATTGCAATCAAGCCATTTTGCTTTTTAGCATAAGGGGATCTTGTACCAGCAAAGAGTCCTCTAGAAGAGCCTGAGGTTGATAAAGAAAACAGAAAACCACTTTACCATATTTGACACTGTCTCAATTGCAGTACTATATGTGTTTTGGTTTTTTTTTTCCAATTCTCATCTCCCTTCCCCACCCCATCAAGATCAATCATTTGTCAAGTGGTACTTTGGGTTGCTTCATCTTATCTGAACAACCTCATGCATGATTTCTAGTACAGGTCATGACTTCACATTGGCACTGTAAATCTGGAGATGTTAGGACCAACCTTCTACATCCTTTGGCTATTCCTACAAACATCTCTCCGAACCTGTTCATTCTCTTTAATGGTCACCATCTTCCTCCCTCTCATCAACTTTTCTTCTATCCATAATTCTGTTGTGTAACAGTTTCCTCCAAGACTGAAGCATCCCATCCTGACTGGAAGCATCATAAGCCAGAAATTACACAACTCAAAATAGCATCAGGAAGTCCTTGAAATGACCAGATTTGCTAACCTCCCCAAACCTCTCAGAGGAGTAAACAAAAAAGAGGGCTGTTACTCTCAGAGGAACTAAGCTGCAAAGAACACTAAGACCATGGCTCTGTCTAAAAGAAACAGAAACCAGTCTGGATTCCTGGAAGAAGTTTAAACCAACTAAGTCATTTGGAAAAGACATGCTACAAAATGTTGAACTGTCTACAGGCTGTGCAGAGGGATTCAGGTTCCCTGTGTTTGTGAGCTGTCATCTATACTGGAGTAGGCTTTGGTGATGCAGCTGTCTTTGAGTCATTTCTGCTTCTGTAAGAAACCCCTCATCCATATTTCTGTAAATAACCCAAACTTAACTCATTGTTTACCAAACTAGAAATTTGTGATATCCCTACTTTGGTCTGTTGTGTGCTCCCTGTGAGGTGAATAGATGTGCATTGGATCTTCCCAGGAAAATTCTCATGACACGACTTTACACTATTATATCAAAACCTCTTAAAAGACTATTCCAATATTTCTATCCTTAATTATTGCCAACATCTATGAAAAGACTGTATTGTTTTAGTTTTTGCTTTTTTGTTTTGACTATGATTTCTTTGAGTTAATAATTTTATTGATTATATGGGAATTTCACATTCTGAACCCTGAGCACCCTCACAAGTTCTGCTCCCAAACACTTGAGATCTTTCCTCAAGAAGAATAAGAGGAGGAGGGAGAGAAGGAGAAAGGGGAAGGAGGAGGAGGAGGAGGAGGAGGAGGAGGAGGAGGAGGAGGAGGAGGAGGAGGAAGAGAAGGAGAAGGAGAAGGAGAAGGAGAAGGAGAAGGAGAAGGAGAAGGAGAAGGAGAAGGAGAAGGAGAAGGAGAAGGAGAAGAAGAAGAAGAAGAAGAAGAAGAAGAAGAAGAAGAAGAAGAAGAAGAAGAAGAAGAAGAAACCAAATTAGTTTGTGTTGCTCACATACTCAATGGAACATGATCAAACTCCCAGTGGACAGACTCTTATCTTAATAATAGTTGTTTACTGGCCATTGATGTGGACCTGTCATGCATGCATGTGATAAAAACTTTTCTTTATGATTCTCCCAAGAATACCTGTGTCCTGAGGCTGATCAATGTCTCCACAGCTCAGGCTTGTGCTATGTGCTCACATGACTCCTGCTTCTACAAATTCAGGCTCATTTCTAGAGCCTTTTTTTCCTTGCCTAGGATTAATGTTCATTTTATTCACAGGTTTATTTTTATACCTGTCATTCCTCAATGTACACTCTGTCTGGATGACCTCACAGGACTTTGAACTCACGTGTTTTCAACACTACAATCTCATTTCAACTTCACTCTTATGTATCAGTTCCCTGTGAAACCTAGTCTTTTGTGTCATGGAGGTGGCAAGGCAGATATAGGTAGTCTATTCCAGAAGATTCCTTCATCCTTGTACTTGATCACAAACAATTCCGAGAGTTCAAAGGAATTTACAAAATGGTTAAAACTGGTTCTGTGCTGTGCATTGAGTGGCTTTCCCATTCATATAGAGTCAGCTCAGTCCTGCACTTAGAAAGCAGAGCATTCAGTACTGGATCTCCAGATTATCTCCACTTTCTGCTATTTCTTAAATCTCAGCTCCAAACAATATTATCTTTATACTGAACCAGAGAAAAACCCAGTGACAATTGTGCTCTGGAGACATGGTATATCTAAGTTTTTCCAAATGGAACATGAACAGCGCAATGCACATCTCACTTGGTGATGTGTGTTACTCCTCAATCTCCCTCCAATGTCTTTGTAGGTTCAAAAGCCTCAAGTCTACATGCAGACAGTTAAAGAATGAAATGACTTAGAGTTCTTGGCATTCTAATATATAATTTCCTAAGATTCTTCCCACCACTGAGAAAATGTTTAAAAATAACTTCCCATTTTAATTAGCTCTGCATCCTGACATTTTTGGAGCTTTTTAAGTTCAACAGTGATTAGTGTCTTTTCATTGAATGTGCTTTGCAGTAGAAAGATCAATTCAGCATTTGTTAGTAGTTATTGGAAGAGAAGAAGACACCCAGTCTTACCACAGGTCCCTTTGACAGCTAACAGGGGTATGCTACTGGATCTCCATCTCAGCATATGCAAATGATTTTTCTCCTTTCCCTACCTTGATCCTTCTGTGTAATTTGCTCACTGCCATGTCCAAGTGGGAGCAATCTTTATTTCATTCTACTTTTTCCATATATAGCATTTTTCCATCCTCTCATTGCTTAAACTCTGCCCTACACAAAATAGCTGATAATCGCTTAACAGCAATCAGAGTCCAACAAATGATGATTTAGTGCTAAGTACTTTATTTGTAGTATCTCATTTCACTTTTGAGGTCCAGCTGTGGAATCTGTGTTATCATCTTCATCCTACAAATTAGCAAACTATTGCAAAAAGAACTACCATTACTGCTTAGACCACCAAGGTAGGAGGTACAAATCTCAGATGAACTCTGGCTTACCCTGTCTTAGTTCAGAATTTGCTATCTGCTTGTTCTACTATGCTTTGCCAGTGGCCACTATGCCTGCTGCTTTCCTCTTTTGCCATCTTCTCTCCAGGCAGTTGACAATGAGTTCTTAGAGAGTGTAGCAAAATAGCCACTACATACAAGATTCTCCTTACCACCATTTTTTATCTATTCCTAGTTGGGCTGTTTCTAGCATGGCATTACTACCTAATTTAGCATGTCATTCTAAGTTTTGTAGATAATATTTTATGGAAACTATTTACCTTCCCCCCTTGCTTATTATTATATAACTCATCTCTTCCCCCAATCATTAAGCTAGAGTGGCCTTTATTCACCACTTCCGGTACAGGATGCTAAAGAGAACACATAGGAACAAAGAGATCCATTCTAGGCTTAGATTTTGAAAATGCCAGACCTATTCAAACTTTTCTGGCATTTCCTAGAAAGGGAAAGACCAAAGGACTTGGACAAGAAGGATAGTCCAACCCTTCTTCCTCCAATTAGATAAGCATTGGATTTTTTAGATGTATAGCTCTGCAAAAATACCTTATTGGTAGCTGCTATTTCCTATTCATCCCCATGGACTTCTCAAAGTTGTCCTAGGGATCTTCTATGTGTAGAATACCAAACAACAGACTAATGTTCTTTGGTCTGCTCTGTCTTATCCTATGTTGAGGCCACCAGATATAGCACTGTTCTAAGTGCTGTGAGTCCTGGAACAAACTGAATAGAAAAGCTCTATTTGTGACAGGAGTCATAGATTCTATAAGATCCTCCTGAAAAATTTTTGCTGGCATGAGATTTTCAGAAGGTTGTATGCCTCTGGCTTGTGTCACAGAGAATAAAAAGGCTTCTGTCTTCCATTCTGAAGTTTGAGTAGGGTTAGTCACATACCTACCTCCACAATCATAGAGTATGGCCAGGAAACCACTCTCTTAGCCTTTTTTTCTGAAGCACATGTTCTTGACACTGCAGTTTCTGATTTTAGTGCTTTGAAGATCTAAGCCAGTGAATTCAAACTTTTCTATTGCAACCCTATAATATAGTCCCTTATGTTGTGGTAACCTTCAGCCATAAAATTATTTCGTTGGTACTTCATAACTGTAATTTTGCTACTGTAATGAATTGTAATGTAAATATCTGATATACAGGATATCCCAAAGAGCTCATGACCCACAGGTTGAGAACGGCAGATCTAAGCAGAAATTTGAAATTTCTCAGATCACCAAAATTTTTAGTTCCTTTTACTCATAATTTCTCCTACAATTTTTATTTGTTTCCTCTCTAATTTTCCTGTGAGATTTGATGAAACAAATTCTGGTTTCATCTTTAGCATTTTGCTTATAAAACTCCTTAGCTGATGAGCATTCTCATATTTTAAAATTATACATATACACATATATATATATTTATATGTATATAAAAATCTGTTGAACTTTTTTTTTTTTACTATAAAAGAATATCTTCTCTCTTCTAGTTGTCTACTAGGATCCTTTAATTTTCTAATGCTTGCATGAGGAAACTTCAAAACCTATGTTTCTACTAATAGATCTTTTGAAACAATCTAGGATTTTTTTCAACAATGCTTTTAAAGTGCACTAACTTTCAGCCAATGAACTACTTCTGAAGCCACAGTTTTAGATATTGGTTAAATTGGAGCTTGATTTTTGATGTCATAATTTCTGTAAGATATAAAATGTCCCTTATAGGCTGTCTTATTTGAATCTTGTTTTTCTTATGGTAGACTGTTAACAAGCTGTTGAATCCTGACACTTTTGACCTAATCCATGGGTTAATCTATTGATGGATTTTCAGTATCATGTCATTATTTGGAAATTGTACGAACTACAATTTGAGACATGTTTGGATAAAGTAGGCCAGCAGGAGCTTGTACTTGGGGACTGTATCTTGCCTTGGCCATTTCCTGTACTACTTGCTGCTTATTGTCTGCCGTGCACCTCTTTCAAGTGTACCACCCACAGACTTAGAAGTAATGGAATCAGAAACAATGAACTGAGGCCTTTATAACTATACTTAAAATACAGAGTACCCTCGTCAAGTTGTTTATGTCAGGCACACTGCCACAACAGAACAAAAGGTTGACTAAGGCAATTACTATAACAAGCCACCAGAAATTCAGTGACACGGTACAATGCATAGTCATGATTCTTTGGGGGCTAAAATTAAACTGTCAGTAATGTTGCGTTCCTTTATGCAATCTTAAGAGAGATACAATATTTTCTTCTGTTATAATCCCTTAAGTCTATCTACTTACATATTGGCTCAACCCATATCCACTGTCAAAATCACCAACAGTCAAGTATTTTTTTACATTCTATCATCATGACATTGTTACTTCCCTCTTTGCATTTTTTTATCATTGTAACAAAATATTGGAGAAATCACCTTAAGGGAAGAAAGATTTATCCCAAGTTGCTCATTAGATGTTTTAGTTGCTACCCAGTTGGCTCCATCATTTTGGGACCATGCTACTAGAGAATATCATTACAAAAGAGCATAGAAGAAAATGGTGCTCACTTCAAGGTATCTAGAATGCAGAGAGAGGGGCATGCAGGGGGGAAGGCAGATAAGCTGTGAAGAAGATATTATCCTCAATGGCATGACCCTAGTAATGTACATTTTTTAGTAGGCTTCACCTTCTACAGTTTACCACTTTTAATATTTTAGTCAATTATGTATCTGTAAGTGGATTGATTCATCAATTAAGTGAGAGATTTAATGATACAGTAACTTTTCAAGTTCTCAATCTATTAATTGGGATCCAGGTCTTTGACATGATCATTTCTATGAAAGAAAACATACCATGGGCCACCGTTTTCAAATATTACTGTGATCTTGTACTACAATATGAGTTCTAATTGTTAAGCATATATAATTTTGTTATTCCCTAATTACTCCATATATACTCAGAATGAAAGTGTTCATATAACTTCCTATATCCTATTAGTGTAAAAAAATTAGAATTCAAAATCACCCTTGCCATATGCAAAAAAAAAAATGTTCTAAAGGTTTCTTTGAAATTGTATCCAGAATTATGTCTCTAAGATGTCCTATATGACCAGAGATACAATTGCTATATTGAGGTAGAGTTCTATCATTGTTACTGTGAATATTCAAATGTTTGGAAGTCTTCTATTGATATGCTATCAGTTCCAGATTGACCTAATTGATTAACCAGGTCAATGAATTAAATAAAGACTTGTCAATTATTGTTAGCCTTGCCATAAAATAAGCTTTGTCAGAACAAGATCTAAGGTCAATTCAAAAAGCACACATTAAGAAAAATGATTCCAAGTTTGGTGGTGCATGCTTATAATCTCACGACTGAGGGGGCAGAGGTGGGACAATGCCTATAGCTCAATAGTGAGCCAGCCTAGCCTACTTGTCAGATTTCAGGCAGTAAAGAGACACTGTTAGAAACAAGCAAACAAATAAAATGGTAAATATAACGTTATCTTTTGACTCATACACATAAGGCCTGAGCACAGTCACATGCATAAGAAGAAATTAAAAGGTCAAAAATAAGATGACACATTTTGAAGTCATGAAGCAGAACTTAAATAGTAATTTTAACAAAAAATCTGTATTTAATATTTGTACATAAATTAGATAAGTTGAGGGACAGGACAGGAACATAATAAATAATAAAGGATCAGTGAAAACAATTATCTTAGGGTTTTTATTGCTCCAATGAAACACCATTACCAAAAACCAAGTTGGAGAGGAAAGGGTTTATTCGGCTTACACTTCCTTTTGCTTCCTATTGCTGTTCAATACCAAAGGAAGTTAGGTCTGGAATTCACACAGGGCAGGAATCTGGAGGCAGGAACTGATGCAGAGGCCATTGGGGAGTAGGGGGTGCTGCTTACTGGATTGCTTCCCCTGGATTGTTCAGAATGCCTTCTTACAGAACCCAGGATTACCAACCCAGGGATAACACCATCCACAATGGACTAGGCTCTTTATCCTTGATCACTAATTGAGAAAACGCCTTATAGCTGGAGTGTACAGAGGCATTTCCTCAAATGAAGCTCCTTTCTCTGTAATAACACCAGCTCTTGTCAAGTTGACACACAAAATAAGCCCATACAATGATATAGCAAAAAATGTTGATCACGTTATAGGATCAGACCTGACTAAGGGGGAATTAGTAGTATTCCTGCAGATGTATGTGATATTAACTTTTCACACAGCACCATAGCTCTTGGTCCATTAAGTTATTAACCTAACTTCTGAGGAGATGTTGATGGTAGAAATGCTAAAGGAAGCACAGCTGAATCCTGGACTGAAAGTGAGCCTCTGGATTAGGCAATGGGCAGAGTATAATACCAGCCTGGAAACACAGATACCTCAATTTCCTACAGGGAGATGTTGCTTATATTTCACCCTTGGAACTGAGGTTTTCTTGTTGTGTTCATGCCTGAGCAATGACACCTTGGCTGAATCAAAATGAGAAATTGTTTAACTTCCCATGAAGTTCTGACTGCCTTCTCATTCAGTATACAAGGTGATACTATCATAAGAATGTCCAAGCTGTAAGTCAATTCATGCAAAAATGAAAGGATGTCAGGAGCCTTCTAGCAAAGGCTAAAAGCTAGCAGGTGATCTTCCAAAGGAGTTTCACCAGCCTTTGAGAGGCAAGGCCAAAGAACAGATCTCAGGAAGTAATTACTGCAACTGATATGCCTTTTCTGTTCTTATAAAATGAATATTATATAACTCCTGGGCATTAGATGACCCTATTGTGCAGATTTCTTTAGATCAACGAAGGCGTATTATCTTGATGCTATATAGACATACAGATGATTTTTTTTTTTGGTTTGGTTTTTCGAGACAGACCTGGAACTCACTCTGTAGACCAGGCTAGCCTTGAACTCTTGAACTCAGAAATCTGCCTGCCTCTGCCTCTCAAGTGCTGGGATTAAAGGCGTGTGCCACCACTGCCTGGCTACAGATGGTTTCTTAATTCCTAACGATAATACTATAATAATGCCTACAATTACATTAGTAATTGTTAAGCCATTTATAATAGGACTGCTATTCACACCCTCTCTGATATAAAATTGCAATTAGAACTCTGCCAGTCTTCATCTTTCTGATAGATAGCATGCATTTACAACTTAAGGACACATTCCTAGAGACTATAAAACAAGTAATCAAAAGCCATAAAAGGAAAAGAATGATTTATTGTAGGTGCAAGGACAGAAGATACAATATTGACTAGGCTTATCTATACAAAACTTCAATGCTGACTTAGTCACAGAATTATGGTTTTTAACTTTCAATGAACTCATGGAGCTAGTGACAGGAAATAAATGTCTAGCTAGATAGCTACTCTTAATGGAAATACATGTAAACATTTATGTTGCAGATTTCTCATTCAATTTATGATTTGAAATTATGTTTGAACTTTTGTAAAAAAAAAAGATGCTTGAAAACACTATGGGATTTATTCTCCTAAAAAAGGTTCAAAAAATTAGAAATGATGACATCGAGCTAGGGGCAGAAGGAAAGAGCAGAACACAGAATATAGAAAGAGAATTAGAAACTAAGATATAGCAAAAATATAACAGATCGTAAAATAGATATGAAGAGAGACAAAGAGGAAGCTGCAGAGAGAGCAGTCAAGCTTCTTTTTAACACGGAATGGAACAGTTCTTTTCTTAACAGCGAAGACAGTTTAGTCTTATGAAATAGGACAAACTTTTATTCTTACAGAGTTGGGTTTAATTCATTTGCCTATAAAAGGGTAGATGCTTTTTATTTCTTCCTGCAATGAAGATGGAGCTCATTTTCATCCATAATGAGTGAGTTCTTTCTGCACTGGTGCTTGGGCTTTTGTTCCATATGCATTTGTCAGTATGGATGTGTGTATGTAAGTATGTACATATAAGATAAGTAGTTGAACCCAACAGTCGTGCATGAAGGTGTATGAGTATGTGTGCATGGATGTGTATGTATTTAATTGCATGTGAGTTTATGCATATTTGCTTGTGTAAAAGTCTTTCCTTCTGAGGGTGTGACTCTCCTCTCCTGGTTCAATAAAAGTTTATTGCTCTAACCCTCCCTCCTACTTGACAAGTGAGAGGGGAGGCTTCTGGTCCAATGAGTGAGGAGCCCTAGCAATTAATCCTGTACTTAATCCCCTGCTGGTTAGTAACAGGTGTGAATAGCCCAAGCTAGTTTTTAATCACAGAATAAACAAGAACCTTTTTAGATTTCTTTTAGAAGCCAGCAGCTTCAGTGTTCAGTGTAGTTAGAGAGATAAAAGGCCAGAGTTCATCATTCTTTTAAACTACATCCAGAGACCATCAGTCTTTTAATGCATCCAATGCTACATTCAATGCTGTGTCTGGCTTCAACCCATTCCGAGTCTAGTAGACTCCCAGCAAAAGAACTTCTCTAATCAGCCCTGAACTAAGGAACAGCAGCTTTTTTTCTCCATTCTCAATGTAATGCCATTAACATTTACTCCTCCTCCTCTTCTTCCTCCTCCTCTTCTTCTTTCCATTTGTTCATTTATTTGTTCACTTTACATCCAGATTGAAGTGCCCTGCCTCTTTTAGGTACCATAAATACAGCCCCACTCCCACCCTCTTCTTCTTCTCCTCTGAGAATGGGGAGACACCCCGGGTATCACCTGACCATGGCATGGCAAGTCACTGCAGAACTAGGCACAACCTGTCCATTGAGGCCAGACACAGTGGTTCAAGATGTGCATGGACAAAGATAGAGCAAAGGCAGAAAGAAAGGCCAACCAATGACTGGCCCAACTTGAGATCCATCCCATGAGCAAGAACCAATCCATGACACTATTATTGATACTCTCTTATGCTTGCAGACAGGAGCATAGCATAACTGTCCTCTGAGAGCACCACCCAGCTACTGACTCAGACAGATGCAGAAATCCACAGCCAGTGAACTTGGGGACTCTTGTGGGAGAGTTAGGGAAAGGATTAAGGGACCTGAACACGATAGAGATTTCACAAGAAGACCAACAGAGTCAACTAACCTTGACCATTGGGAGCTCCCAAAGACTGAATCACCAACCAAACAACATTTATACTTCTCTAGAACAAGTTTCTTCCAGTGTTGACAGAATAAAAGAACTATCAAGTAAACAAAAACAATAGCATTTAGGATGGCTGTAGGACAAAATATAAATTATATTCAATATGGTACATTAAATACTCAAGAATATTTCAGTTAAGTAAAATTAAACTTAAAAGAAATTTGGATTATGGTCAGAACAAAATGGAGACTATATTGACATGTTTCTCTGAGAAATGTCAGATTGTTGAAAAAAAAACCCTCACATCTCATTTAACACCCTATGGACTTTCAAGATCTGGGGATTCCATAGATCTGTTGAGTAAAAAGGTTTCAGATGACGAAAAATATGTTTTATTTATGTTTATATTTCCATTTTCCATGATACTTTTTGGTAACCTAAAGATACTAATTAAATAATAGTGTTGAGTAAATAAACCAATGAATGTATAACTATGTTAAATGAAGGAACAGATAATATAAAATAATATACCAAACTCAATTAATTACTTTAGAATACATATTGTACATTAGCTATAATAGAAAACTATTCTTAATTATTCAGGCTTTTATCTCCCCATTAAAGCAGAACAAAGCATGTCTTCATTTCAATAATTAATTCCACCAATATAATAACTCAGCTGCTTCAGTGAGTTTGATGACACAGGAACAACCCAGTTTTGACTTTGTGGAGTGAAAAAGTACACAACTTCTCCATGAAAGAAACTTCAAACACATTGACAGTGGCCCTGAGAGGAAAGAAAATCTTTGCAATAGTAAACACTATGAGCAACTATGCTTAAATATTGAATAACTGGGTACTTGGCTTTGATTGTTAAATCTATACCTAAGTAGTGTGAATGTATGGCAGCCTCCTCCAGGGAACTAAAGATGTGGGTTGCAAAGCAACCACATTAAACAGCCGTCTGTAAAGTCTAAGCCTTCATTAATTGCAAGAATCAGTAGGGTCATTGTGGGTACTTCCAGGACCTCTTTCTTGTGCTCTCAATGCATTCAGGGGCAGTAGCCATTGGCACAGATCTGAAGTTATGGCAACATCTTCTGATACTGTAAAACACAGTAGACAGTTGCAATTAAACTCTAGGGCCACATGTGTTGCAATGAGGACCTATAGCACATGATTTATATGCTTATTTTTAATGCCTAGATTCATGTTCAATGTAAAAAGCCACATCAGCTATACACACATCTTACTTTTCTCTCTCTAGCAGGCTCGGTGCATTGGTGACTTGGTTGTAAATCTAAAGACTTTCGTGTTATGCTAGGCATTGTATTTACATTGCACTGTTAATTCTAGAATTATGGATTCATCTGGATGAAGGGAGCTCCTGACTGGGTGGAGGTAATGCTGCTATGATGTATACCAGTTCTGCTCTGAGAGCCCAGCAGGATATGAGCATGAACTATTGTCTAGCTGAAAAAACAAGAAGATCACTCTGTGGACCACATTAGTATTTCTATACATGACTGGCCTTTTCAATTTCCATTTCCTACAAATGGGAAACAATATACCAAGGACAGGCTGACTGATGCTTCTCAGAGTGCTCCAGACAGCATTTGCTGTTGTCCAGAGTGCAGTATTAGAATCTGCCAAGCACTGGTGTCAGCTTTAATCCAACAGAGAAAAAATGTTTTTGTTTGTTATGAAGCCTGAAGCAGAGCCAGCAAGGGTGGTGATTAAATTACAAAACATTTCTAAGCAAAAAGAAATAGCATTTGTCTTGTGGAGGAATGGATTATGGATTCCTCTCTGATTGTAATGGAAAGAGCATGGAGGGAAGCATAAAATTAAATCTGTTCAGACTTTGACTTCTAAGTGTGCTAGAGTCATGACTAGGCTCTTAAGTTTGACTTTCAGGGAGCTTTTTCCTTCAGTTGTCTCATTCTGATCCTGGATCTAAATCCGAGGGACACAACAACAATGCTACAGAAAACAAGGAACAGTCATTATAACCTATACTTAAGGTTTAACTTGTTTCAACCTCTTCCGGGTCTACACAACAGAATGCTATGTAGATAAAGCCAAGCTGAATAGTTATATGTCTTTAAGCATTTAGTTAGTTTTCAAATTCCATATTTTGAAGAAACACGTCTACACACCTTAATCTCATTTCTTTTTCATATCCTTCTCATAAGAGAGACTGAACTGTAAAGAGACGAGACTAGATATATAGCATGAACAGTTTATCCTTAGCTTCCATACTGTCTTAGTTTCTTTTCCAGTTGCTGTATAAAAAACAAAAACAAAAACAAAACAAAAAAACCTCCAAAAAACAAAAAAACAAAAACAAAAAACAAAAATCAAAACCAAAAACTGACAAAAACAAGTTGTGGGAGAAAAGACTTGAGACTTGTCCTGGCTCACATTTCAAGAATATAGTTGATCATAGCAAAGAAATTAAGGCACCAGGAGCTTGAAACAGCTGGTCACCTGACATCCACTGTCAAGCAGATAACAATAAATGCATACTACTGAGCAGTTCCCTCTCTCCATGGACCTGGTTCAAAATCCCGGCCAGAGAATATGGTGCCCATAGTATACAGGCCTCCCCACATTAACTAACATAGTCGGGAGAGTAACCAATAAGAATGGCTAAGTGTATCCCTCAGATGATTTGAGATTCTGGTCCATTAACACTGACCATCATACAAACTCACTGTTGCTTCTGTAATCATTGAGTATTATGTTTATTTTATTAGTCTGTAACTACAACCATAATGTAACTTCTATGAGGTAAGTTGATAATAGTCCTCTAAGATAGTGCCTGATGATTTCTGCCTCTTGGTATTTCAATAGAGTACAGTCTATTTTCACAACAAGCCAGGACTACTCTGTGGCTAATAGGATAAAGCAGGAATGAGCTATTACTTCCAAGGGTAGGTTATGAACAACGGTGGCTTTTGACTTGGGTTTGTTTTCTTTCTCTCTCCTGACTCCATACTCACTCAGTAACTTGCACCAGTGGGGACCAACTGACAAGATCTGAGTAACCATTAGGAAAGGGCCAGACGCAAAGACCTAATGCTTCCCACTGTAAGCTACATAGGTGAGCTTGAGAGCCAGTCTTCCAGCACCTTCTCCCTCAAATCATCTGTAGATATCACCAGAAACTTGACTTCAGCTTTATAAAGGACTTGAACTTTAAGATTTATCTGAGCTGCCTCTGAATCCTTGTGGTGTCTTCAAAAGACAAGTGAGAGAAACACTGGATTTAATTACTATGTATATTTTAATGGGTATAGTGATAGGTCAACAGGAGTTGATTTAATACTATGTCCACCTAGCAGACCTAATACTAAGTATGACTATTTTTGTCAATGCTGAGGAGGGAAGGCAGAGCCTCATGCTTGCTATACAAGTGCTGTGCTACTCAGTACCACTCATTGTGTTTATCACACAGTTTATCAATTGCATACATCTCGTATCTTAAGTTAGGAAAGGGATCTAGAAAAAAGGAGGAATCCTATTTCATAAAATCCATAACCTGGTGTTATCAGCATCAGTCTGCTTTGCTGCCTATTCATCCCTGAGTAGCAAACTTTATCTTTGCAGCTTCATAGGCTCTACTTTGTAAGATAAAGGTTGAGAATGAATCCTGCTGATGACTCTTCTTTCTCTCTCTACAAAGCTAATGCCGGGAAAACTACTTTTAAAATATGTTTAAGTATGTATCACACATTGGACATTTTTACAGGTGATTTTATCTCTAATCTTTAAAAGAAATTGGTAGAAAAATAATTATAGACCCAGTACAACATTTCTCTTTCTTCCCAATCTCTGTTGAGACATCTAAGGACATTCATCCTTCAGGTATCAATCACCTTTCTACACAGCCTCTGTCTCTCACTGGACAGTGTGAAAGTAGATATTCTGTTCTTTATAATTTGTCTCTATTGAGTATTGTCTAGCTCTTAGAGTATCCCTACGGGCAGACTATCTCTTCAGTCAATGTTCTTGTTGTTGTGATGGCTACTGAGTACTCAAAACCCTTACCCCTGATTGTATCTTCACAACTGAAGGTCACTTGTCTCTCTGGATCACAGGCCATATTATTTAAATCTCTCTTTCCCCTTGCATGGTCAGATTTATATTGCTTTATATTTCTATTGCACTTGTCCAACCAGCTTACCTTGGATCATCCCATCCGTTTACTTTCTCTCCTCCCTCATATGAGCTATGACATAAGAAATACCAGTTCTGATTGTACCAATGGCAGTCCCATATGCTGTGGTCTGACACGCTGGTTCAGTACCTGAATCTATAGTGAGCATACTTGGGAATTGCATTATGTGTTCCTAGACTCATCATTCTCCTTTTTTATGGTGATTGCTCAGAAACCTTTTAAAAATTGGACGTGCTTGTCTTCTTTTTCTTTGAACCTCTGTCATTAATAGTTCAAATGTGCTTTTGTAAAGAATAAGAAAGGATCAACACAAAACACTTAGCGTGCTACCTCCATAGAGGGTCTCTGCCAGTGAGTAGTCATCAGGAAATATAGAATGAAATTATACAAATCCAACCTCACAGCGATCACTGTTCACTTGGTTGTTAAGAAACAATGTTTAGCTGAAAGCTATTTCACCTGAGTATTAAATTATGATTTATTTCCCTAAAATGAAGCTGAAACTTTACTAAAATATTAAGAAGAGGCATTATTACTATTTTAATAACATGATTCTTAATAAGGTAAGTTTTAAAGCCGTTGGCACAATAATAAAATATCACACAGATATGAAAAAGATGAATGATTTTTAAATTTTAGTTATTAAAAATGTAAACATGGAGAAGTTAAATGAATATTATAAGAAACACTCACATACTAAGCATGTAGATTCAAATATTCAGGGTTTAGTTCTTTAACTAGTTTGTATCTATATTTGCTGAATATTTTATATAAAATGTATATGGAGTTTCTGAATATTGTGACATTGTCCTGGTCAGGGTTCTCAAGAGGAACAAAACTGACGAGTATATATGAACAGAGGATGTATTTGATTGGTTTATCCAATGAAGTAGGGGTAATCCAACAATCCTGTCTCATACTAGAGAAGGCAATCACCAAGTAGTTGCTGAGTCTTGTTATATAGTTAGATGCTTCAGCTGTCCTCACCTGTCACATAAGGCTTGCTTAGAGGATTCCTGGAGGGCTGATCTCCAATTCATATGCAAAATGTAAATCACTTAGGTTTTTATATTAGCAATGGAATGCAGAATCAATAGCCATAGAATAGATCAGTTGTTCTCAACATGTAGGTCATGATTCCTTTGGTGGTTGAATGACTTTTTCACAGGGCTCTCATAACAAATATTCTGTATGTCAAATATTTATATTATGATGATGACAGTAGCAAATATAGTTATGAAGTAGCAATGGGAATAATATTATGGTTGGGGGTCACCATAACATAAAGTCTTTATTAAAGAGTCACAGCATTAGGAAGGTTGAAAACCACTGGAAGAGATGAACTTGCCAGTGAGAGTGAAGGCAATCTGACAAAACCCCAATAGCTTCTTCTAACTCTATTTACCTGGGCTGCCACCAAAATGTAGCAACCACATTTACAGTAGGTATTTCTACTTCCAATAATAAGATCAAGAACATTTATGCCAGGAGTGCCCAGTAGCTTGTCTTTTAACTTGATTTTTAATCCAGATGACTTATACCCAATATTAACCACCACAAACCCATATCTCCTAAAAATAATCACATCTTCGGACAGAATCAGAGTTTTGTTATCACACCAAAGAAAATGGAGAATCTTGTGACAGCAACTAATACGTGATCCTCATTTACTTTTGCCAACATATTTTCTAAGTCTGTTATCATTGCTGCTTTCAACAAGAGCCTTCAAAGTTCTACAAAATCTACATTTTATTTCTATATGTATTCAGTCACTTCTGCTATAAAATTGACTTCTTTTAAAGGGCACATCGTTGATGTACAGAGTGTATCACATGATGTAGTTGTTTTCTTACAGTGGTCCTCACATTGCTCATCTGACTCTTTGACTGTGTAACGTAGTAAAAGCATGAGATAAAAGCTTCAATGCAGCATAATGTTTAGGAGGGGCAAGAACCCTTTACAGGTTACACCGTGTCATCAGGATGCAGTGATTCAGAGAGTACATCACATCAAGTTTTCCTACTGAAAACATGCTTATAAGTTAGGCATGGTATCTGTACTGCAGTCCCAGCACTTGGAAGACTGAGGCAGGATGATCATAAGTTTGTGAGACCCTCTTTCAAAAACTACCTAACTGAATAATAAACCTACTAACTAAATAAAGACATTTGCTTTTCTGGCACAATAAAAACAGATATCTCTATGATGAGACATATCTTTATAATGCTTGTTCAGATGTCACCACCAAGATCACACCTTCTCCAGAATAGCATACAATGTGTTTCCTGACAACATTTACCAAAGGGAAGTTTGAGCATTCTTGCTTGAATTTATTATGTTACTGGATATTACAGGGTAGTGGCTTTCTAAACATTTTTCTTTTTTTTTTTTACTCTTTCTATACTGTTATATAGGAAAAAAATCTTTTCATTTCTAAACTAGGCAGATATATAGAGAGTCAGGCTAATTGGTTATTTGTTTTTTTTTATTGACAAAGTATAATGATTAGATGACAATTGTGTCTGAAGATGACATAAATGTGCTATACTTTTTATTTCTCAATTTTCTTTTTTATATATTACCTATGGTTGAGTTGTTTCTTTTTACATATATGAGTATTTCCATGTACATATGCACTGCCTCCATGTCTCTGGTACTCCCAGGCAGTAGAGGAGGCCGTAAGACCCTCTATAACCTGAGTTATAGTGGTTGGAAGTTGGCATGTGGTAATGAACTAAACTCAGCTTCTCTGCAAGGGCAGCAAGTGCTTTTAACTGCTGAATATCTCCAAGCTTTTGATGTAATCTTATTTGATAGCAGCTCCAGACTTTTTCAGACTGTGCTAAAGTTGGTCATTATTAATTTCTCCAAGCTAGGACCTGTGACACTTTGGGGCATGTCTTCCTTTTCCTTTGATAACTTCTTTACTTTTTTGACTGTTAAAATTTTGATTTTAATTGATTGAGGTGGGAGAGCCCAACCTAGTAGGGAGATGGACCTGGGTTATTGTATGAGAAAGCTGGATGAACACGATCAAGAGAAGTAGCCAGAGGATCAGCCATAGAGTAGCATTTTTCCATGGTTTCTATTTCGAGTTCCTGCCCTGACTTTCCCTCAGTGATGGACTGTGTCTGGGAAGCATAAGCCAAATAAATCCTTTCTTCCCAAAGCTGCTTTTAGACATGGTGTTTATTATAGCCACAGCATGAAACCAGAGAAGTATTAATTCTTCTTTGAAAAATTGGTTAAATCAATCAGTAAGGCCATCTGGAGCTGCTAAGTTTCTCTTCTGTTTTGTTTGTTTAAATTAATAACTCGGTGAGTTTATCACTAGTCTTTTAAATTTTTCTGTTTCTACTTGACTCTGGTGCTTCGTGTCTGTCAAAGATGGATGAAAAGTTGACATTTTCAATGATATAGTACAGATTCTCTGGATTTTTATCCCACTGGGTGTTGATGATATTTTTGTATTTTATTTGCTTACTCATTATTTTAGTTGCATGGTTGGACTAGCTCTCATGAGCCTGTTTCCTTTATTGAACGTTACTTCTATGTCCCTGCCCAATTCATCTCCTAAACATACCTTTCACATTTATGGCCCAGCAGTCACCCCTGGGTTAGCAAAAGCCACTTACTAGTCAGGGTTGTAACTAAGGCCCTGTGCCCATTGATTCTCTTACCATTTTTGATTGGTGCTATGTATCATGTGGAAACTGCCATCTTACAATTCTAGCAAAGATGGAGCAAAGATGTTCCCAAGAGAGCCGATGTGCTCCTCTCTTCACCCATATAACTATTAAATTCCTTAGTCTGCAAGGAATTGTTGGGTTTTTTTTTTTCAGGAATCATACTAGGAGAGGGAAGAAGCTGAAATCTGTGCTGCCTAATAAAAGAAACTGGTCAAAAGAAAGACATTCAGAGTTCTAACATCTTGTCAGACCACTCTTGAAAAGAGAGCACAGCCAAGATAATGATGTGTCAGTGGTGGGCATGGCCACACCTTGACCAGGACTGCTTAGTTTTCTATACCTTTGGCTTTCTATTCAAATCTAAACCTAAGTCATGGTCAAAGAGATGAACTTGGATCAGAAGCCACCACACTTCCTTTTTAGTTACTCTTTCTACTACATCCACGTTGAATGAATTTTCTTTCTTTGCTTCCACCATTGTGTTTTGGTTTTTAATTAGCCTACTAAGGAGAAGTAGTGGCTAAACCTCAATTCTTTGGGTTTCTGATATCTAGACCCTGATACCAATAGATCCGTAATTCAAGAAGCTTATGTTTTTGACTCATGTTCTCCTGGGGACTTGTAGGTAGCACTGTCTTTCTCTGACAACCTATGAGTGTATGAAGTTTTGAGTACACAGGTGTGTGATTTAAAAAGAAACAATGTCCAGTGTTGTTAGACTTGCCTCTTGGTCATAGTAGTTTTGTCCAGCCAGTCTTTCTTTGTTTATAAATTGTGCATAAGACCCTTTTTACTGCTGAGGCTTTGCCATTTTTGAGGATCTTGTGCATCTCAAGAAAAAAATTCTTTCTACTCTGGCTTTCATCCTGTCTGAACATTCCTAAGTGGCATCAGCAAGGTCCATATTTGTAGCCTTCCCAGTCTCCAAGGCTCATCCTCATCCTCATGAGGATGCTTATCTCTGGTTCTGGCTTAATCGCCTGCATCTTGACCACTCAAACAGTGGGGTTCATTGAGTTGTTTCAAATAATTTTTAGTCCCTTCAGACAGAGCTATAGAATCTCTTTATCTTTAGTGCTTGCTTCACGTGTAACGCCTTTCTACCTGTGTGCTTGAATATAGGCTGAGACCAGCAATAGGCCCATTTCCCAATAGAATAACATCTAGATCTTCATCACAGAGTTGAAGATATGATAGTTTTCATATGACAAGGAAGCTAGGGAAAACAGAAAAATGTGAGCTCTTCTAAGTCATCTGTCCTTAGACTAGAGATTCCATTCTACAAGTGAAGGCGTGCTTGCTCTGAACATATAGGTCAGCCAAAGAAGTATGCGTAGGTGAGCTAACATGAGAGAAACATCAGGGCAATAGCCCTTATCAGATGAAATGATAACTCTGGACTCGGTAGTTAATTTCATTTTTCTTAGAGTAAATCTAGACATAAAACACTGAGTCTGTTTAGTGTTGTTTGTGGGTATGTGTTTTTATGATTGGTATCAAATATTCAGTTGAGAGGATATCCTTGGAGTGTCAAATTTTTATTATCTTAATAGTTATCCATTGTCTCTAGCTCATCATCTAGGGCCAGGAGTCTGTGAAGTCCCACCTATATTAACTTGTCAACTGGTATTATCACTGTCTTGCTTAAGCAGAATCTTCTTGAGATTTCAGGGTTTTTATTTCTTTCCATCCCTTCTTTCCATAATTTTTCTTGAACTTTTGGTGTATTAGGTGTAGTGCTGTAGATATATTAGTTGGAGTTAGACACCCAGTGTTGTCTTGTTCTTTGCATTTTGTCTAGCTGGTAACTATTTGCAGTGGCCTCTGTTTTCTGCAGAAAGACACTTCTTTGATAAAAATAAGAGCTACTATTATCTGTGGATATAAAGATAAGTACTTCGAGTGTAGTTAGGACTTAAAATACTGATTTATGAATATGGAGGTACCAGTTTTCTCCTCTAAGATTCATGACCTCTTTAGTCACAGGGAGTTGGTTAGGTTTATGATATCACTCCATTTCTTTCCTGTTGAGCAGGCCTTGGGTACAATTAGATAGCTGTTGTAATGTTAAGGATATCTTGCTAGGATGGTCATTGTTATGGTTCACAAGCATCAAAGTTGGGTAAGAAGATTATCGATTGCCTTTCTCCCTTGGCAGCTTACACAGTATATCCTGATACTATGAGGACTAATCCTCAGTAAGTGTACTTTCAGACAGGTACAAGCACAACTCCTCTAAGTCCTGTATCTAAAGTTCACCATGTTTTCAGCAATGAGAACTTACCTTTAACTTATGGGAAACAGTAGCAGCTAACATTGTTTTGGGAGTCTCTTGGACTCTCCAACCAAGAGTGCAAAATATGATTTCTCATGCCTGATATTGGGGTTTTAGTCAGATAATCTATTACTCTTATGGGGAACATTATTATCTCCAGGTGGCAGAACTTTATTTATGCTATTTATTTAGGTTCATTTATTTACTTATATATCTTAGATATAATTTTAGGTAAATATAAAGTAACATGATTTCCTGTGAATTTTTCAAATATCCTTAGAATTATATAACTATCTTCCTCCCTTTTCCTATAATTTTCTTCTTCCTCACTCACTAATTAAAGTCCCTATTTTTCCATCTCCCCATTTAAAAAAATATGTTGCTTACTATATTTCTTTTTTTTTATAAATAATTTATTTTTCTCAAATAGTGATTCATTCACACAGGGGTAATAAACACAGAAAGGCAGGATGTGGGGAAGGGAATGACACTGGAGTGTGGGTGTTCAGGGGGAATTACAAATATCTTTCAGAACTGGGTATCAGCTGGGTGAAGGTTCAGGGGACAAGTCACTATGACTCTCCATATGACTCGCTTGTCCTTATCTAAGTTGATATTGTCTGCCAAGACTACCTATTACAAGGTCTATAACTACTCAGGTTTGTAAATTTCCACAAAAGCTGCCTGTTTACATTGGCTTATAGCCATCTGTTTCAATGTTTTTCCACTGAGACCCAAAACTGAATGTTCGTATACATGTATGACAAGCCTATTGCTGATTTTAGGCCTATGGCTGATTTTAGACCTTCAGTGTGTAAGCAGGGCTGCCCCTGCCATCTCCTCCCTTCTATAAGAATAGAAGGACTGTGGCAATTCTAATCTTGTGAAGGCGGGGATAGAGGCCTGACCTCCAGTACTTGAAGGGGAGCTTGTAATGGCTCCAGTCCCCCTGTCGTTGTCCAGTGAGGCATGAGGGCCATAACCATCATGGTGTCTTTTTCCTGGAGAGGGGATACTTTTGACATCAACCCCTATGCAGTCAGGCTTGTCCCTCAGGGAACCCAGAGAGATATTTTTATCTTTTATTTATATGCCCTTGCAGTGCTTAGCCTCGCAGCGGAAGCAAGAATTCAGATTGTCTGTCAGAGGGGGTTCTGGGTGGCCCCTCTCTGCTTGGTCTAGGGGCAGAAGTCCCCCTTTTTAGGTTGGGTGGAGATGGGTTTTGGGAACATCCTGGATAAAGTAACAACCTCATCTTGAGTCTCGTGGTCCTCCATAGCTAACTTATGATAATGTATCTGAATAGGTTTTGCTACCAAATTATTTATCTGTTGTATCACAAAGTTAGTCTGCCTATTTGAGGGCCAGGGACCAGCAGAAATAAGCAAAAAGAACCCAAATAATGGTCCCAAGATCGGAGGAAATAGGGTTGACAACCTTGGAGAGGCTGAAAACCAATTCTTGTACCAGCAATCATCTATCTCTTTCTCTCTCTGATTTTTCTCAGGGCCTTCACTGACCTATTTCATGCTCTCTTTAACCCTCCTTGTCTTGTCTATGTAAAGGCAACATTCTTCTTTAAGGGCTGTACACAGTCAAGAGCTGTACACAATTACTTCTCTCTACCTAGTATATTTTGGGCATTTAAATAATAAACAGGAAGCCAAACATAGGTTTTCTTGAATCTACCTCAAGCTATAGTGTTTTCCTTCTATATTACCTTGAAAAATCACAATTAAAAATAGAGATCTTGGAATTAGCTTAATCACTAAACAACCATAATTTTGTCAAAAAATAATCTACCAAATATAGCTATGATCTATCCTTAGAAGCATAAAAAGAGGGCAGGATAGAACAAGCCATTTACACAGGGAGATGATACAAATAGCCTCCACATGAGAACTGTAAAACTATAGCAGAGAGGGTATGAGATTCCCAGTTAAGCTTATCTTCAGTAGACTAGGAACAGAGTCAAGAAGGTAGCATTCCTGTGTCAGTATGATAAGAGATCCCAAGCCAGAAATCATGAGGCCAAAGCCATGAAGTCAAACACAACTACGATCTGATACAATGACACATTGCCACTTCTTCCAAAGTGTGGTCTCCAGAGGTTGCAATCTGGATTTGAAGTCCAGAAGGTCAAGAGTCCTTAAGAGCTTCTGCTGTGAGCATGACTGAGAGCTAACTCATTTGAAACAGATCCTCAAGGTTAGAGTCAATGAGTCCGTTTAAGAGTCCATTTAAGAGAATAGTATAAAGATAAGCTAAAAATAACACTCCTAGAGAACCAGCACAGTATTGAGTTTCAAAGATCTCAGTAAACAAAGCATTACTACCACTACTATACAGATAATTACTGAGCACATATGCTACCCCATGTCAGCACTGTTTTAAATTCTGATGATAGTGTATAAATAAAAGCTATAGGGAGGGATCCAGGGCTTCAGCTGAACACGTAAGAGTGGAGGGCCCTGCTGGGCACAGGTGGAAGATGAGATCCTTGACCTCATGAAGGCTGGATGCCCCAGGGGATGGGAATTTTGAGTGTGGGGAAGTGGGAGTGGGGGGGTAGGTAGGGGTTACATCCACAGAGAAGAAGGAGGAGGGGTAAGGGGATGGGGGTTCCTGGGTGGGTGGGGGATGGGGTAAGGGGACAACATATGAAATGTAAATAAAACATCCAATAAAAAAAGGAAAAAAAAACCAAAAACTATAAAACATATAGCGTATATTCTGAGGAGAAAATAATAAAAGATAATAATAAGTATTATTAATGAAACAAGAGTTGGAAAGATGATTCAAGTTTTCCTTGTGATCAGTGAACAGGGGAACCTCTGTCATGTATTTTTATGAATAATGATAATAGATAAAGAATAGGTGGAAAAAGAACAACAGAGTTGAAAGCATGCCAGTGGCATCATGATAAAGAGTCAAAGTGTTGTGGTAGGGACAAGAATAACAGGTTTTTCTGCTATGTAAAGACCTAGAGCTTTGTTTATAATTCTTCATGCTGATTGCTTTAGGAATCAATTTTTAATTTCTTGTTATTAATTTTATCTTTAATATGATTTTTAAATAATTATCTACATTAAATAGTTCTCCAGAAAAACAAAACCAATGGGGAGGGGCATCAGGGGACAAAAGATTAACTTGCAAAAACTGAGAATTTCATTAGCTATTTAATACAAAATGAAGTCTACAGAAAACCAATGCATAGTTTCAATCCGAAGATCTTCAAGGTTGAGAAATAGGCTTCATGGTATAAGCACTAGTGAGAAGACATAAGAAAACTGACATGCCAGTTGGAAGAAAACTAGACACCGTAAATTGCCCCTTTCCTCTGTTCCTCTGTCTTTAAAAAACAAAACAAAACTGTATTTAGGATCTTCAAAGCTTGTGTGATGTTGACACTGAGAGTAGTAAATTGCTTTACTCAATCCACCAGTTCAAATGTGAATCTTACCTCAAAATACCCTCATAGACACACTTTGTCTATAATGTTTAACTATATAGCTTGGCACTCCATGGCTCAGGCAAGTTGACACACAAATTAAAGATCATGCTGTCAGTCTTTAGTCCGCAAATATTTGTCACAGAAAAATAGAAAATAAAGTACAACAAATGATTTTGTCAAATTCAGAAATAAAGGGGGAAATAAACTTTACCTGAAAACATTTAAATATTCTAAGTCAATGAAATTTTTGACTTATTTGGTACCTGGTAGCATTGGACCACACAATTGTTATGGGGAACAGTAAGAAAGGAGAAAGGCGATCTCTTTGTAAACCAAGAAGGACAGGTGGTTACCATAGCTGCTTTAACATTCCTGTTATCAATGTCAGACTTCCTTCTTCCAGGACTTCCTTCAGATACCCTCTGGTGACTTCTTACTTCAGCATCATTTAACTCATATTCAGCACATAATCTTAGTTTCTTTAAATGCCAATATTAGCCACAGATCTTACTTGGATTGGAAATATCCAAGCTTCCTTCTCTGGGATAGATTATAGGAAAGGAAAGGCTGTAATAAAAGTTATGATAGAGGTGAACAGAAGCAGGACATTCTAAGATTTGAACATGATGCCTGTTGTGGTATAGGCAGAAATTGATCTATGATTCTCATCAGGAGAGAAGTACATGCAGACAGACAGTTCCATTTGTCCAGAGAACTGGTAAAAGTTGTAAGGTTGGAACACTGAGGACATAAGAGCACTATAAAAAATAAGTTTTCCTTTCATTGTACAAAACTCCTGGGAAGGAAACACAGTGAAAAAAAAAAAAGACCGATAGCAGGGAACAGGGTACAGTCTTTAGGCAAGAGAAAGGAAGATTTCAAAACAACGAAACAAGATTAAATGATCTGGGTTCCAACTCATCATACAGATACAAAGGCAACAGGCCAATGTTGCTTCGTGACATGGAAATGGCTGTCAAATCAGAAGCAGTTACTAAAAAGAACACAAAATTTACTATGGAAATGTACCTCTAGAAAGGAGAATAGGTATAGTTCTGCTTGATTTATTTGCAATTATCAGATTCTATTGGGCTTCATGAATTTGAGATCGAGCAGACTCCAAAACGTGGAGTCAAGACAAAATGATGCATGCAGCCTCTAGGAAACCAGAAAACAAATAAACTATACAGTTGAACTTACAGAAGCTAGGCATGATACACACTAGGCATGATAGTCAAGAGGTTTGGTCTAAGACAAAGGACATAGTGCTTCTGAAGTACCAATAGTAATACTAGTAACAAGAACAGTAATAAACTGCTGAAAGGTATGTGTCCAATCTGGACCAATCTGGTTCAAGCATCAAAAGTACACTGTACTTTTAACCCTTGAGTAATTCTATCTGACAAACATTAACTACAGTGAAAAATTTTAAAGTTCAAAACAAAAGTTGAGTTAGGAGCCATGTTGACACTTTTGTTTCAGACCGACTTTGACCTCATTCTAAAGTCTGTTTTCTTCCATTAAGCCTAAATGGTTCTCAGCGCATACAACTTTGGGACCATTTTGTTTGCCAGTGATATTTAATCATCATATTTACAGTAGGTCAAAGCACATGACTTTTATAGAGAAGATGTTAATAAAAATATGTCATTGAACAGGAATAAAATTGACATGAAAATCATAAGACTTTGACTAACTTATTGGCATACTGCTATTTCCAACTATGTCCTTGGATGAGCCTTTTAAAAAAGATTCTGCATCTCTATTTCAATTTATATTCGATGGTAGAAATACTCCCTACTTTCAGATCTCATTGGAATAATACTAGACTTAATGAAGTAATATGGTCTTGGAATACCCACTGGCTTCTCTACTCTGAAACTATAGAAAAAAGAATCTTACTTTAAATCATTTTACTTTCCTTTCTTTCTCCATAGGGAGGGATAGTGGGGATAAATGTGCAGGCTGATATTTTAAGCATATTTTAAAATGGCTACAGTAATATAAGTAAAACAACTTAAGCATCTGGAAAGAAAAGAGCTCTGCGCACTTGGGGGTGATAATGAAGCTGATAACGATAATGAAGAATTTTAATAACAATAAATCTGAGTGAATTTTATTCAACGTAGTTGTGAGGAATAACAGCTCAAGGACATTAAAATCCCTCAAAGGTTAGCTTTCGTATCTAAATTGTTCATGGTGTTATTGATTTCATACCCCAGATACATGTAGATTTATCAATACTGTGTTTTAGGTTCAACATCGGAAAAAGTGCCTTCCGATTGTGAGGATTGAAAGATGCTTAAGCTAGCTCTTCTGGTAGCGTACTTAGTTTCACAAAGTCTATTGTTATGGGCCACATATGTGCACTTTCTTAGATGAATGTAAAAACTATAACTTTAGAGCATAAAAATAAATCACCAGGATTTATTTATTTACTTTTTTACAGTCATAGTTGATTGCATTCCACCTAAGAAAGTACAATCCAGGCATAGGCTATAAAACTCAAAACCTATAGGCTGTAAATTGTATTCCTAAACATATACACAACTGTCAGAAGTAAAGTCTTTGTGTATTTAATAATAATGGAGACATGAAGCAAAACTAAAGTTGGTCAAAAATTAACGTTATAGAAACTGATACCAGAGAAACTTGAAGAAAAGCCACCAGTGCCCACTGCACAGCTGTGGGTGGCAGAACAGGAAGAACAGAAGCAGGTTTTTCAGGAAAGACAGTCTAAGGAGGCTTCTTTGCTCATGGTGAGCCTTGCCAGCTATTTCTGAGAAAGCTGTCCTAGCTCAGTGTTTACTAGTAGAAACTGACATTACAGGGACACTGTGCTGTAGAATGTCCAACTGACCTTCCTGGGAGATAGTTTCTGCTTCTTTGAAGGAGAGGGGCCTTGGGTAGCTTTTTCCATGAACTGGGGTTTGTTATGATGTATAGCAATTGTATACTTGCATGCAGAAATTTGCAATGATCTTTTCCTGGTAACAAGAGTAGATAATCTGTAAATTTTAGACTTGGGAATTTTTTAATGCAACATTTTAAATTTACTCTCTGAAAATTTAATGCTCATTTACAATGTACTTTGATCATACCCATGCTCCACTCTACTCTCTAACTCCCCCCAACCTTCCCTGTCCATATCCTGCTCCCAACTCCACATATTCTTCTTCTTTTAAAGGCAGTTAACCCATTGAGAACAATTTGCGATGCCCATGAGGACATAGATTGTCATTCAGTGGAACAAGGGAAACTTTACAGAAAAAGAAAGACCGATTCCCCCAGCAACCATCAACTGGCAACAAGTCCTCAGGTAGAGGTACGGCCTTCTGAACCCTTTCCCTATCCATGCTAAAGTGTTGGTTGTCTAAATCTCCCGTAGGTCTTGTGTAGGCAAGCACAGATGCTGTGAATTCATGAGTAAAACTGCCCTGTTGTGTCCAGAAGACACTTCAACATCAGTACCCCCTAACCTCTGGCTTTTGTGATATTTCTTCTTCCTCTTCTTTGATATTTTTGAGCTTTTAGGGGTAGGTGGAAACAATATTCATTGAGACTTTATTCATAATAGCTGGGTAATGGAATCAGCCCAGATGTCTATCAACTGATGAGTAGACAATGAAAATGTAAACAATAAACATATATTCTCATCTGCAAAAATGTAGTAAAATTATAAAAAAAAGTAATCACATCATAAAGGGAACTGGAAAAATACTATACTGAGAAAGGTAATCCAGACCAATAAGGACAAATGCCAGTGATGTATGTATCTTAGCTTTGAATCTATAGAGTTGTTTGTTCAACTTGAAGGACATTTAGAAGCCATGAAGCTAGAAAGATATTGGGGCAATGAGGAATAAATAGCTTAGCACAAGAAGGTAGGAGAACGCAACTTATGTGAAAGTGAAAAGGTAATGACAAAGGCAAGGAAATTTGAGCAGGAGAAAAGTTCAAGGCTGTTTCTATTTTCTCCTTTTGAGACAGGTCTCACAGTGAGTTGCCCAGGCTGACCTTGAACTTACTATCCTACTGCTTCAGTCTCTCAAGTTGGTAGGATTAAAGTCCTGTACAACAGGGCCTGGCTTTTAAATTTTTTTTGATGAAGTACACCTTTAACAGGATGCTTAGTAGAACAGCCCTTAATGGGTAATTATTTTGTTTATGTTTGTATCATAGTTACCACAGTACTATTGTAACACACAACAGAAATTCACTGCAATATGATCTTTAAAACATGAAGTAAAAATTAAAAAATAAAATATCTTTTTCTAAGTATAACTTCTAGGAAAAAAATCTATTTTTCCTATGAAGGTATTATTGATGGCTTATTTTTAACTTGGTAAAATATAATTGAATAAGGTAGATATTATTATCTGTCTTTATTTTTATTGAATTTTTTGGAAGAAGGTGTATGTGTGGGGGCGGGTGGTTCTACGATGTCTTACTATGTACCTTAAGCTGACTGACATGCGATGCAGTGTTTTGGCAAGGGTTGGTTTGAACTCAAAGACCTTCTGCCTCAGCCTCCTATGTATGGTGTTTCTCTATGTCTAACTCTGTTTTTATTTTTTAATACAGACAATAAAAGTTCAGTTATGGATAAAACATATTACTTCTCTGTTTTGCTGATATTTTCCTTTGTTGTGTTTCTGCTTTTTTTTGTTTTTGCAATCTTTACTTATAATTTATAGAAATTCTAACAGCTGTCCTATAATTCTTAGTTCTGATAAATCTAGATAATACAGCCAATAAATCACTGACCTGTCTTTGTGTACACTGCAATAACTTCAACAAATAAAAGCACACATGACAGATTTAATTGCTTTTAATTCTGTCACCTCTTACCATCTTCTCTGGACTTCTGACCCATCTTATTCAAGCCATGACAGGGGGTGTGGTTATCAACTAAACATATACTTGTCTCAGGAGGTGGGAGGAAGATTGTGAGTTCCAGGCTGGTGTGGACTGCACAGCCAAAAATATTATCTCATATTATAGATCCACTTCTTTCTCATGTTGCAGTTTAAAGATGAAGTTTAAAGCAGTTTCCTCCTGCACTACAAACAATCATCTTCTGTACTTAACCTTCCCACTCTCCACTTCAGAGGCAGGTACAGACTTATTCAATAGGAGACATAATCCTATCCCTGCAAGACCTGCTTGTGAAAACTAGTACTAATTCTCTTTCCATCAATAGGAACAATTAGAATTCAGTAAGAAAGCTTATTAGCTAAAGAGACTCTATGGTCAAGGCTTTACAAACCGGAAAGTCCAATTGTACCTGTTTAACAAACACAGAATTTCTCAGTTGATTCCCAGCTAAGTGTCATGGGGTCCCTAGAGCATCTGGGACGCCTTTGCTTTCTCTTTCCTTGACTCTACGGGGCCAATCTGAAAGTCCTCTTTTGACCTCTGCTTGTAGAAACAGAAGAGCCTAAAGAACTTAGGGTTATGTAGTGAGGAGAAGGGCAAACTTTAGCAACCTCTGGAGAAAGGAGAACAAAAGACTTATCCGTTGCCTGAAGCCCCATGCCATCACAGACTCTTCTCTCAACAGTACTGTGCTTAAAGGAAACAACTGAGCCATTTGGTGCCTTTTATGTTTCGGTCCTTAAAAAGAAAAAGGAACTTTGAATGAACCCAGTCGGTAAAGAAAGGTCAAGTGGAACCACTATGGTGCGTTTGTTCCCGGGAGTCTTTTTCCCTCCCATAGGGAGCAAGATAAAGGAGCCAGTTGTGACTGTTACACAGTGGTTTCTTAATTGAGCCTTCCATCTTCACAGAGCCAGATGAGAGAGTCACTTAAAAGGAATAAATTCAAAATGATGTGCGGTATCAGAACAAATTGTTCGAGTCACCTACAAGTGGAATCCTTGGAATGCCACCATTGTCTCGGCCTCACCAGATCCTTTCTAACTCTGGCCAAAGAACTGTTTCTAGAGTAGCCCCGTGATGAAGTGACCTTTGTCAATACACAGTGAATGATAATGTCTCTCACATGAGAACGGCATTTGTAATTGCATTTTTGCATTTACTCGACTCTGTTTACGTGAGGGCACAGCATGGCCGGGGGCTGGAAATGCTATGTACAGATTTCTGGGAATTGCAAGGTGGCAAGGATCTGTGGCCGAGACTGTAGTTGTGGTGCCAGGTGATGACTGAAAAATATCAAGAATCAGACTTACTGATAAGTTGCCCAGTTTGCTGAGGATGGATGAATGAAGATCCAGGCGATTGAAAGTTGCGAGAGTGTCCATAGTAAGAGGACGTCCATAGTACGGGATGGTAAGGAGCAGACTGAGCCACAACATGCAAGTGTTTTAGTTAGATTCCTCTTGCCTTGATAGATAATTTGGGGGAGGAAAGGGATTATTTAGCTTATATATCCACAGTCACAGTCTATTTCGGGAAGCTAAGGCAAGAATTCAAGAAAGGCAGGACCTGGAAGCAGAGACTGAGACAGAGGCCATAGAGGAATTCTGCTTACTAGCTTGCATAGTTTGCTTTCTTATGTCAACAAGTACCACTCACTTATTCAGTGGTAATATTGCCCATAGTAGACTGGGTCCTCACACATCAATTATTAATCAAGAAAATGCCACCATAGACTTCCTTGAAGGCCAATATGACAGAGGTAATTCCTCAGATAAAATACTTTCTTCTTAGATGATTCTAGTTGCGTCAAGATGACAAAGAACTGACCATCACAGTGAGTCTCTTTATGGTAACATAGACATATTGCATTTATATTTGAAAACTTGAAATAATCAAGGTGATAGATAATGAAAATAAACCGTGCTTCTGAAATGTTACTATGTGGTTTACCTAGCCTCTGCAAGAAGAATGTGGTCCCATTGAGGGATAACAGCAACCTAGCAAGAAAAAAAGATTACCAACATAGCAGTCATAAAACTCAAGTTGCAACCCTAGATTTACTAAAGGATTTGAGCGATCCAGGGAAGCATGAGCAGTGTTTCAAACATTAAAATGAAAGAATTGATAGCGCTATGGTTGTAAAGATTAAGAAATCAAGAAATACCTAAGTACATTTATATACTTGCTATTTTCTGTCCCCTTGTAACCCTTAGTCTAATTTTCAAATAAAAATAATCACTATTAATACTTTCTTTGAAGTCTTAAGGAGAACTTATACAGATTCAGGTGTACACATGCTTAAAATATAAGTGGAATTTTATACTTCATATGCTACTTATATATTGTTTTATTTACCTTAATATAATGAGCAAAATATTTCCCTGTGTTTATGTTGAAGTCATAATATGCATTATTTAAGAATGTGGATATTTTTGGATATCATGTCTTTAAAGTGGCAATCAAAGGAAATAAAGTCCTGTGAATAGGTTCAGAAATAAAGACACATCTGTAAGCCCTATACTAATCAATATGGATGAACTCACTAAATATAATATGTAACTAAGGCATACACAAGTGCAGAAAAAAGACCAGGCAAGCTCTTTAGAAGAAATCACCTTAATCCTGAACTTCAAGTCTCTAGAGATCTAAGAAAGCAAATTTCTATTGTTTAAGCCATTCCATTATTATGGAAGGCCTATTGAACAAATATAATATTTCTTTGATACATATGCATACTGGCACATACAGATGCATATTATGCTCTAGCAGTTATGAATATTCTATTTTATAGATATGACACAATTACAACTACATTATTCTCTTATTAAGAACACAGACTATAGTCTGCCATAGTAACCAGAAATCAAGTCAGCTTCTACAATTGTTCAGGTACAATGATGTTGAATACAAAGTTAAGCATGCCAGGAAACAAAACCAAGTGTCCAAGAACCAAGATAAAAGTACAGACAATAGATTTCTGCTTCTATTCATGAGGGAGCATATGTTTCAGAAAAGTCCCTATTGTTTTAAATAACTGACAATTGGAATTCAGTAAGAAAGAACTTCCCATAAATTAGATTACAGCAACAAAAGCTGATGATTAGAAAACCAGCAGAAACAAATGAGATCAGCTTACTAATTGGCTCCGTATTTTTGCCTGAAGTCAGCCACAAGAGTTCTGTGGTCTCACTGACTAGGTAAGACAGACACTAGATTCAAGACTGGTGAAAGAAGTGGGTTTTGCCAATTACTGGGGCAGATAAAGCTGAGCAGAGATAGATCTAGAAATAAGTTTCAGATACCACTTAAGTGTTTTCTTGAGTGACAACCTCCATTTTTGTAGGATTAAATTCTAAGAAACAACTAAGTAGCCCCAGGCCTGGAGGATTGACGTAGGGCACAAACCAAAAATTCTCCAAAGTTCATGCAGACCTGAGAATTTTCTGAGTATAGCCAGCAAGAGAAGAAAAACAACAACAACAACAACAAAATAACAACAGCAACAACACCATTATTGCATACATGAGACATCTAATAAAGAATTTTTAAGAATGAGGGTTAGCGCTAGAGCCAGGCAATGGCTCATCTTTTTTTTTTTTTTTCAAATGTTATTCCCTTTTCCTGGTGCCCCTCCACCAGAAACCTCGTATCCCATCCCCCTCCCCCTGCTTCTATGAGGGTGCTTCACCACCCACCCACTTACTCTCTCCTCCCTGCCCTAGCATTCCTCTACATTGAGGCATCAAGCCTTTACAGGGCCAAGGGCCTCTCCTCCCACTGATGCCAGATAAGGTCATCCTCTGCTTCATATGGAGCTGGGTGGCTGGAGCCATGTGTACCCTTTGGTTGATGATTTAGTCCCTGAGAGCTGGGGGCTCTGGTTGGATGATATTGTTCTTCCTATGGGGTTGCAAACCCCTTCAGCTCCTTCAGTCCTTTTCCTAACTCATCGATCGGGGTCCTGGTGCTCAGTCCAATAGTTGGCATGAGCATACATGTCTGTATTTGTCAAACTCTAGCAGAGCCTCTCAGGAGATAGCTATGTCAGGCTCCTGTCAACAAGCACTTCTTGGCATTTCCAATAGTGTGTGTATATGGGATTGATCCCCAGGTGTGGCAGTCTCTGGACGGCCTTTCCTTCAGTCTCTCTTCCACACTTTATGTCTACATTTTCTTTAGACAGAAGCAATTATGGGATAAAAATTTGGAGATGAGTGTGTGGCTCCATCCCCCAGCTGGGGACCTTGCTTAACCTCTGGATATAGTCTCTATAGGTTCTCCCTCCCCTTTGTTGGGCATTTCAGCTAATCTCATCCCTCTTGGGTCCTGGGAGCCTTTTGGCCTCTGGAACTTTCTGGTGGCTGCCTCCAGTTCCCCATCCCCCATTGCTACAAACATCTGTTCAAATTCCTAACCCTCTGTATATAGTGCCAGTCTCCTCCCATACCTGTTCCTGTCCCCCTTTTCCCCTCCCCCTCCTATCTTCCCCCCAAGTCCCTCCCTCTATCTTGATTGTCCATCTGATTAGATTAATGACTATATAGGAGATTAATGAAGTTTGACTTAGGGTCTGCCTTTGGGAAAATCTCAAGAGATGGCCACATCATAAGGGCTCTGAAAGAATGAGTGGATTAATCCCATGAAGGGTTTATAATTAAGACATTCATGAGCATTGAAGAAAGGCAAAAAGTGTGCCCTAGTTAGTGGAATAGGGCTAGTGAGCTCATTTTAGTTTTCAATTTATTTTAAAAGTAAACTTATGAAGAAATGGGCTCTAGATGAGATTTTCCTACATAGTTCACTTTGGTTTATTTTCTCCCTATGACACCCTTATCACCTTTCCTCCTTCCCACTACATTCTTTCACTGCCTTCTTTCACCATGATCTATTTTCCTCACCCCTCATCCTTTACAAGTTTGTAGTTTGACCAATACTCTCCCTCAGCAGAATACACATATTTAACACTTAGTCTTCCATCCCTGTAAGAAATATAGTATGTAATGTTTGTTGTTCTAAGTCTCAGTTAAAACCTCACTTAAAAATAATCTTCAAGTTCCATTTTTTCCTACAAATTTTATTTTTTTCTAAGGCTAAATAAAATTCCATTATGCATATGAGTCTTCTTTTTATTATCCATTCATCTGCTGTTTGACATCTGTCAATCCCCCTGCTGTTGGGACAGGGGCAGCAGTCAAGTGGATGAGTAAATAATGTCTGCAGTGAGATGTTTAGTCCTTTAGGTGTATATATGGGCTCGGTTTCTTGCAAGCTATATCTTGCACTGATCTATTCTTGAATCCTCTTTCACTGTATATTTCTGCCATCATGTGATTTTCCTGCCCTCTTCTCCTTGCAATGGTGGACTGACATGTTTCAAATTTCAAGCTACAATAAACCCAATCTCCATAAAAAGATTCTGGCCAGATATTTGGTCACAGTGACACAAATGTAAATAAATCAAATTGGTTTAAATCTACCCTAAAGCAATATGAAACAAAGCAAAAAAGATAAGGCATTTCTTAGTATCTTAGTTTAGAAAGCTAGTACTCTTTAAGAATGACACAAAAGTGCAAGGACGGTAGCTTAGTGGTAGGTTAGTGGTGGGGTAGGATGCTTAATATCAATCTTTAAGCTAACACATGACTACAACAGGTGTCCATGGGTATGACCTATCCTCTGGAGGTCAAAAGCACCATTCTGCAATAGGGCATGGTTCAGTGAGTAAAAACATTCACTGTGTAAACTTGAGGACCGAAACTTAACTCACAAGAAAATCTGGACATGACTTTCTTCAAGTCTATAACCCAGAACCAGAGGGAGGAGACAGGAAGGCGGGAGCTTGCTAGCTGCAAGCTTAATTTCAGGTTCAGTGAGAGACTCTATCTCAAGGGAATAAGGTTGAGAGTGATAGCTCAGGCACTTGATGTCTTCCTGCATGGGCACAGGCACCTTCAAACACATGCACATACATTATTCAGAAACAACTCTCTAACTCTCTCTCTCTCTCTCTCTCTCTCTCTCTCTCTCTCACACACACACACACACACACACACACACACACACACACACACACACACACAGAGTGAATCTCCTCTGGATTCACTCCTATATAGAAATTAGTGAAGAAGACCATAAGTGTAAGTTATGAGAAAAAAAATTAAAAACCAGTTTTGTTCATATTTAAGTGTTTGATTAAAAAGCAATTAGCTCTCCAAAGCAAAAATTGTTAGGGGTATATCATAGGATTTTCAACATATACAAAAGCAAAAATGTTTGGGAATATTAAAAATTGGCTTTGGTGTATTAAGTATGTATTTTGTAGTATAAAGAAGCTCTAAAATATTGAAATGAATATAAATAACATTAAGTATTTACATTATGTAAACAACCAGATACTGAGGCAGATTAGACAATAGAAACAAGTTCATGAATGTCTCTAGTAATGTAGCTAGTAGACAATCATTTAAGAGTAAATTTTACAAGAACTGGGGAAATAGCACAAATGGTGAAGGTTTGGCTTATATGTACAGAGATTGAATTTGAGTCCCCAAACTTACCTAAAAGGTCAGGCATGGTGGCATGTTTGTAATCCCAACTCTGGAGAGGCAGAAACAAGCAGGTGGCTGGCACTCATTAGCTAGTCAGCCTAGCCTAATGGGGGAGCTTCAGGGCAATGAGAGATTGTTTCAAAAGGAAGTTTGATGGCTTTCTTGATAAATGATACCCAATGTGATTCTCTGGCTTCCATGGCATTTAGCATGTGTACACATGTACATATGCATCCTACCAAACCTACATAAATCTACACACGTACACACACACACACACACACACACTATAACATACACATACATACGTATTTAGAAACTAGTCAATAAATGGTATTTTAATAAGAGGCCTGAAACTTATTCTAAACTGATATACTGCTGGAAATTAGACAATGATGCACATTGGTGATAAGGTTGAATAAAATAAAGGCTAAAATAAAATGCTCAGACTTAAAGCATGAGGTGAAACATATGGGACTACATAACATACTTGGACAGGATAAATCATTTGTATCAATGGATTCTGGGGGGAAGGTGAAGGAGAACGGTACCTATGAAACATCAGATAAAACTGTGATTCAGATAGAAAATGCATCATGCTTCAAGTATAAGAACTGCAATAAATATCGGTAAACAAATTTAGAAATATTCCCATGAAAGAATAATTTACCAATAAAAGGGAATAATAAAGAAAATCTAAATTATCAAAGGAATATGAAAAAACACTACAATTTTTCCAAATGAAATACTATAGGTGTAGTCTGAATGTTATAGTGAGTTCTTTTCTAATATTTATTTTTATATGGATCTACTTGTTTGTATGTATTTGTGAAATATATGCCATATGTGTGGGCGTTCCTGCAGGAGTCAGAAGTGGGCATCAGATCTCCTGGAGCTGGAGTTACAGGAAGTGTACATAAATCCAAATAAATTTAAAGATAATAATACTTGTAATATAATATAAAAATATGAGGCAGAAATGAAAAGAAGTTTAACTATAAAAATACTGTATAGGAATTCTCCAAAGCACATGGAAGAGAATTAAAAGAGCAATATTTCACAATAGTAGGAAATTATGATTGTTTTCAAACACAGTTGGAAGTCTAGCTAAGCATTCTGGGTAAAACAGAGAGAGGTCAACGTAAGCTATCTTTTCTGTGAATGGGCCATTTATTTGAAATGTGCAAAGGAGTGGATCTTCATAATCAGGTTATAAAATCTAAGCACCACAAAGGTGAAATTACAAATTTGTTGGCACAAAAAATTAAAACTGCCATATTATCCCAAGTAAATATCAAAAAATCATGAATTTTATATGTAATTAATTCATGTAAATCTTATGCCTTATCATTTTAAGATACAACTCTATAGTTTGTTTTAAATAGGTGACTATAAGGTTAACATATTTATAGGGAAAATTACTTGAGGAGAAAATTTAATTGTGTTCAAAATTAAATAGCTGTCATTAAAAAGCATTCAAACATAATTTTGAAACTTTTGATACCTCTCTGTTAATAATCTGTTCTTAAGGACCTGTAGGCTTGTGAAAAGCCATCTAGTGTTTGGGTGAATGGAGACAGACATGAGAATTGATTTGAGTCAGAATCTTATGCAGTACCTATGTCCCAAAATCTCTGCTCTTTATAGTGGCAATGGGGACAAGATGAGGCAGGGTGTGGGGCTGTTCTCCATTTTACTCTGTAGAAAGATACACAAAAAAACATTCAGTAAAGCTCACTTGACCTTCCTATTGAATCACAGAATGAACAAACATAAATCAAGGTTGACAAGGCTGAGTCTCTCTCCTCAGAGCTTTGAAAATAATAATATATCATCCTCTAACAGCATAACATGCGCCCTCCCCACGTTTTCCCTCATCATGTTGGCAAAAGGTCCCTCTATTCAAAACACAAACCTTCATTTATTCCAGTTGAATGTAATTCTTCTGCCAGGAAAACAGTATCAGATTCATATTAAAGAGGAGGTTATTTTCTACATGGACTTGCCAGAAAAAGACTTGAAAATGAATGATCCGCAAGCTCCCTGTGCTCTGCTAATGAAAATTCTAGTATGTAGCCAGATGTTTTACTGGGGAAGAGAATCAAGAGAAGCGTAAATTGTCCTGCCACTCAACTGAATAGTGAAGCTGAAATTAGAGTGATTCACTATGAACATAATTGGATGGAACATTTATCTTTAAGGGAACAGAAAAAGAAAGAGAGAGAGAGAGAGAGAGAGAGAGAGAGAGAGAGAGAGAGAGAGAGAGAGAGAGAGAGA
>NW_021604630.1:4804353-4938039 GCF_004785775.1 Grammomys surdaster
AGAGAGAGAGAGAGAGAGAGAGAGAGAGAGAGAGAGAGAGAGAGAGAATGAATCTCCTGTCCCTATATCCTCATACATTTTTTCCTCTTGAAAAGTATAAGCTATACTTGTGAGAATCTGGGACATCTTGTCCCTGTGATAGAAATAACCCACACTAGTTTTCCTCATAATTGTTCTACTCTTCTCTACTAATGATGAAAATTTAATCTCAGTTGGGCAATGTGGTAGCTTAAAAACAATGAAACAAGCCAAAACATGCACAGGTAAAAAGCTAAGTCTACTTTGAAACAAGGGGTGGTCACAAGACTTTATCACAGCACATGAGATAGGGGTGCAAACAGGGACGCAGTTCTCAAAATGTTTGATAAAACTTTTATTCTCTCTTTTTATCCATGCCTTCCCTGTCTCCCTTTCTCTCTACTTTCTCTATCTTATTCACCATCTCTGCTTACTTAGAAAGGGTTAACATAATGATATAGGTAGGTATAATCTCCTAAGGATGTAGCAACCCAAGCCTTAAGATAGCTACATGGAAATAGAAGATTCTGCAAATGCAAAATTGCTTCTGCTGCAATGAGCTACTTACCGCCAGACATCTGTACACTTAGAACAATGTAAAAATTATTTTTTTTCATTTTAATAGTCTTTCCAGAATTGTATACTGTGTATATTGATCACATTCACCACCAACTACTTGATTAGCTCATCTCAGAGCCACCCCTACCACCTTAATCCTCTTCCGATATTCATGTCCTTTCTTATTTTTTAAAGTAAGCAACCAATTCCAATTTGTGCTGCCCACATGCTTCTGAATATGGTGTCATGCATTGGAATCATGTTGAACAGCCAAGAGCCACATCTTTAAGGAAAACAAATTCTCCCATCCCTAGAAGCCATCAACTTTCTATAGCTCATTACTTAAGTGTGAGGTTTCATGAAATTCTCCTCACTCCATGCTAAAATCTATACTAACTTCACCTTATATGAGGTTTCATGCAGACAAACACAGACCTGTGAGTTCATACATGCAATGGTCTTGGAATGACCACTATTGAACCGATAGGCTTAAATTAACATGCGAGACATTACTGAAGTTCTTGAGATATGTAGACAGGTAAGACTATTTATGATTTCTTATGTTCCATCAGATTCCATATGCACCTTCCAGTATTAAGAAAGCTAGCCAGTGGGGAGCAAACCCAATGTGGTCAATACCACATTGATTTTTGCGTGGACTGTGATCAAAGTTTGTGGTGTCTTCAGTAATAGGATGACACCATTGAGTTCTACCTAGAGGGAAATAAAGAGCAATGGTGATAGCCCTTGTGGTTTTGGGAGTCTCCAAGACCCTTCTAACTCACAGTGAGCAGACACCACACTCCTTATTAGTAGCTTATGCATTTTGGTATGAGCATAATCCTCAAAGCAAAGCTTTAAAAGGGAACAAATGTATGGCTTTTTGTCAAATACAGAACTAACTCTCCCATACAGTTTATGTTTTTATCCTCCCAGTATTAACTAGCACCTGTCATTTTTAATGTACTGTATTATTCAATTTAAAGACTGGCAGTATTGGAGAGTAAACGTGCCTCTAAGATTCTGAGCATAAGTTAGCTGTAGAGGAAGAGTTCACCTGGACTTCTGTCATCTCACTAACCTTGAAAGTTTCCTCAATGCTTCTCTATGTCTATCATCTTGTGCTATGTGAGGAGCGGTGACCAAGTGATGCCACTGAGGGATTTTTAACCATGGCAGCTTTTACACTTTCTATAGGATTCCTTCCTCACATCTTGTGTTATAACAATTTCTAGGGCAAGGAGGGTTTCCCAATTGAGGTAACTTTTAATGGACTATTTATTCATTTTTATATGCTTAATTATTCCCTCTCTATCTACCCAGTAGGATCCTGTTCAATTCTTTTGCATGTTTCAAATGGGTTATTTGCTATCTTCTTGTTGAGTTTTAAAATGCTTTATGTTGGGTCAGAGTCTTTTATCAAATACACCTTCAATGATGTTTTTATTCTAACTGGTGCTGCCTCATTCCTCATACAGTGTTTAACAGAACAGACATTTGTAATTTCAGTGAAGTCAAGATTAAAATCTTTCTTTTGTCAATTGTGCATTTCATATTATAAATGAGTCATTGCTGTATTTCATCTATTTTAGGATTTGGCTTCTCTTGTTGTCTTCTATGGGTTTTAGAACTCTGTGAGTTCACTAAGAATCATGATCAACTTTCAGGTGAGCACTGTAAAGGGCATAGGTCTGTGTCTAGGTCCACATTTTTTCACATGTGGATATATGATGCTCCAAGCACTATTTGTTGGAATGCTTTTTTTTCTCCATAATACCTTTGTCAGCAATCATTTGCCTGTAGTGTGGGCTTCCTATTCTGTTCTATTGACCCAACTTTCAATTCCTTGCCCAACAGCACAGTGCCTTGATTACTGTAGCTTTATAAGAAAACTGTAAGTTAAATAAGTTCAGTGCTTCAACTATTTTATTCTCTCTCAATATTGTACTGAATGAACGTTCTGTTCTTTTACATATATTTAAAATTACTAAAATTGGTTCTGAGAGTTTTTATTGAGATTGCCTTGAGTCTGTAGATCAAGTTGGGGAGAACTGACATCATCATAATTCTGAATCTTTCTAGCATGAACCTGAGATACTTTTCATGCATTTAGCCCTTTCTTGTTTTACGTTATCATAACTTAATTTTTTTCATTTAAATCTTCCACATGTTTTAAATGTGATTTTAAGCATATTTTTGATGTGCTAATATAAATGACACTGATTTTTATTTAAGTTACACTGGTTGTTGCTAACATCTAAGAAAAATGTATTTGTGTTTTTACTTTGTATCCTACATACTTTGCATAATTGGTTATTAGTTCTAGAAGTTTGCTTGTAGATTCTTTTACATTTTCCTTAATTTTTTAATTTTTTATTTTTATTTTTTTCACGTTATCTCTCAAATGTTTATTAGATGCCAAATGTCTTTTAATTTTTCTATAGTAATAATATGCAACTATAAATAAAAATACTTACTTATTCTGATCTCCCTGTAATAACGTTGTGTGTCATCAGAGAAGAAAACTAAATACTGAGGACTGAAGTAAGTTTGTTTCATAATTCAGAAAACTCTTTTTATCATCCTCCAACTGTGAAATTGATGGCACTGAGCTACACAGACACTAAGCCACTTTCAACTTTACTATGACATATTTTATAGGTAATTCTACTCTCCTGGTTTTTATTTTTCTTTCTAAGAATGTATTGGCCTTGGAAAGAATCCCGGAGACTCATACTTTTCTATTTGTGGAGTAAGTTACCACCATGTGTGTTCTTTAGGCTGTCTTGACAGCTTCCAAGAGAAGGCTAACCTAGTAAATTAATGACAAACATCACCATGGTAAGAATGTATTCACAAGCATTTTTTCTCCTAAGTTTTATGGATTATTCACCTATTGTTTTGAATATACAAAGAATAGAATGGGTATTATTCATCTAAGACTATTTCAAACTATAACCATTTAGCTGTGAGTTCCAGTGAAGACCTTTACACAAGCAATTTACAAGGAAGAGACAATGAGACATGGTCACCAGGATGTGGTTTGATTGTTATTTGAATTTAAAAGATCTGATGCCTTTCATTCCTTGTCTATCACATGGGAACTTATAAGACACTTTCTAATTCCCCCAGTAATAGAAGAATTACTAGACATATACTGCTAAGCTCTGAACAGGGAACTTCAATCTGAGATGTAGCAATGCCTTAAAATGTGCGTAGTTCTTGTCTACATATCTATAAACTTCAGCAAGATGAAACTTCTCAGGAAGAATCTACCCAGTGAAATATCTGCACTTACTTACTTACACTTGCTTTCTTATTTTCTTGAGATGATTACGGTACAAATTATACTCAGCAGGACTGCTTATTATTCTTTTGATCATGTGAGATAATATTCCAGATGTGAGGTTTAGAAAAGGAAGAATGATCTCTGTGATACCATACTCCGTCTTATATGTCTCTAGCTGTGTCCTGAACATGTATCCTTGGCAGACCAAATAGACTAATGAAAAGAGGAAACTGTCTTTAGACATACATCCATACAACGCACACAATCACATATAGTCACATTTGTCTATAATATGTAACAGATTACTAGAAGCTTATCATGATGATACACCTATGTAATCCCTACCCTCAGAAAGCTGAAGCAGGAGATTCAGGATTTATAAGCTAGTTTGAACTACATAAAGAGAAAATTTTCCCCTAAATTATTAGAATAATAAAATCACCTTTCAAAGTTCTTTTTAGAGTGTCCAATGTGTTTGAATATATTCATTTATCTGATAATGAATGACAGATTATTATTTGAAGATCTCTAGATATATCAAAAGTAAACTGCCCATGTTTCCTCTTTGGTAGGGAATATAGACAGTAAACAAAGAACTATGAATGTAAGATGGAGATCATTGCTATAAAGATAGAGAAAGCAGAAGAAGAACCTACAGACCTAGCAGGTGATGCTTCAGATAATAAAGTCATGGAAGCCTGAGCGATGTAGCTTCATTGAGCATAAAACTGAACAACAACAACAACAAAAAAAGAAGTAATCCACATGGGCATAAACAGTTGTGGATGAAATACACACACATACACACACACACACACACACACACACACACTCACGCACTCACAGGGTCACAAAGGAAAGGGCAGGCTTTTAAAGAAATGCCAGTTTCTAACTTTTGACAGGAGAATGAGTGTAGAGGTGCAGCAGAAATGATGTCTGACGTTGATAACTTGGCTTCCCTTTAACAGGGAAGATGCTGAGTGTATCATCTCAGCTCCAACATTTTCATTTCATATATACAAATGTACTCATTTAGTGCAAAATGAACATCTGAATTTCAAAGGTGATTAGGATAGGCTAGGTGGGAAGAAAGGGGATAAAGGTTCATCTCTATCCATCTGCTTTCTAGACACCACTTGAGAAATATGAGTACCAATATATCAACAATTTCTGAGACACAGAACTTACTTGGTGGTAGAATAATATCCTTGGGATGTTGCCTGCAGGTGTTACCCAGACATGGTGAGAGACCTATGATTAGGAAAAAAATTAAAATGTTTTACAATTTTAAGGATACCAGCATAAAGCCAGAAGATGGCGAGAAACAATATGTACCTGAAGACTGATAAGATAAATGTCCTTTCACTTAAGTTACTACCCCCCAGCACCTGCCTCAATAAAGCCACCTACAGATTAACTACTAAGCCTGCCTACTAACTCAAAAAGTATAATTTTCTTCTTTCTTCTTCATGATATCTCTCTTAAGACATCAGTGAAATTGAAAACCTGCTGTCCGGACACTAGGTCTTCTCATTCTTAGAAGATAGCAGTTGCTAGCTGATGTCTACTGCTGTGCCTGCCTGCTGTCTTGATTTCTAACAAAGAGAAGCAGAACTCTTCCTTTTTCCTTTCATCTTTCAATTTCTAGCAACTGTCAGGAACTTCAGGTTGTCTAGCCTACTGTTTTCTCTCTCAGACACCAATAAAATTATCTTCAAGTTTCCTTTTGAGTCTACTTTTAAATTCTTTTCAATGAGACCAAAAATCTACAGAGAGGACCCTATGCCTGAGGTACAGTTGAAGGTAGAAAACTTCCTAATTCCTAGAGCAGTAAATGGCTTACATAACTCCTAAATTACTATTGCTATCATCCTGTTTTATTTAGTATGAGTGATTTGTACTAAATTCTCTCTTCCAAGCAGATTTATCAATTTTAAGATCTCAGAATTCTATTGTTTCTCAGTCCTCATCTTGTGAGCTGAATTACCTTCAAAGAGACTACCTTTGAGCTTCTAGATCATGTGAATTTTGCTATTTCAAAGTCTCTCTGTCTCTCTCTATCTCTGTCTCTCTCTGTCTCTCTGTCTTTCTGCCTCTTCCTCTGTCTCCCTCTCCCTCCCTCCCCCCCATGTGTGTGTGTGTGTGTGTGTATGTATGTGTGTGTGTATATGTGTGTATGTATGACTCACAGGTGATGCCTTTTAATTTATGCTATGGTCTGTAGACCTCTGTCACTATTTAAATCCTGAAGCTGAAAAGAAGCCTGCACCTGCAAAAAATATTTAGGGTCTTGTATATGCAGCCATTTCTAGGACAGATTGTTTCACAGAAGACTTCCTGATATTCTGACTTTTTACATCTTTTTCTTTCTCCTCTTCTGCCCTGTTTCCTTAGCCATAGATGTGGGAGTTGTGATGTAGATGTGTAAGAACCAAGGCCCTAGGAAGGGAGAAGTGTTTGGAAGGCAACCATTACTTTTTATTTTGTGTTTGATAATACTGCCAATTGAACTTGCAAGTGTTTGAATAGACTTTTTTCCAGGTGATTTTTCCTTCACAAATACTCTTTGAGAGGAAATCCAGTGTTGCAGAAAAGAAGGTTGTCATTAAGAACAGCTAGAGACTCTTATATTAAGATTCAGAAAAGAACCTTGGAGGGGCAAATTAAATTTTACTTCACAAATATAGAGGAATTCTGGGAAATATCCTCAACAGATACTTGAAGGATAAGATTTGTCACCCTAATTTTGGAACTGTGATGGCTGCAGGATAGACTGAAAATCCCATATACTTTCTCAAATCTTAAAAGCTGACTTTCAAGACCTACAATTTTCTTGAGCCTGCTTTAATTCAATATATGGACAATTTTCTTCTGTGTACTTATGATGCTTGTTTCAGAAACACAACCTTATTACAGCTGTGAGTAAGAAAGGGCTATCAAGTATCAAAAGATAAAATGCAACTTTTGCGGGACACGGGGCTTGTTTATCCCTGAAAGGCATATGGATAGAGAAAAGGAAGATAGACCTGACAGATTTTTTTCTTCCATCATCAGGGCCACCGTGTAGCTCACTAGTCTAGGCTAGTCAGGTATACTTAAAGACAGATCTGAGCATGTTTCCCTAAAGCTATGTGTCTATCAGCTTCAGTTTCTTTGTTTAAGCTGACTAATCCTAAATTAGGGGAAGAAGTTTCATCCTAAGTCACCAAAACCACATAAAATTCTTAGCCTTCCAGGGGAAACATGAACTTGTCTCCTCTCTGCCCTGAAGGGAGTATTTCTCTCTCTCTCTCTCTCTCTCTCTCTCTCTCTCTCTCTCTCTCTCTTCCTCTATCTCTCTCCCCCTCCTTTTCCCTCTCCTACCCCCAGTCTCCCCCGTCTCCTCCCCCTCCCCCTCTCTCACTGTGTGTGTGTGTATACACACATGTGCACTCATATGTTTCTTTAACGATGCATATTACCTTTTGCTACCCACTATATATTTGACTTTTTTCTGCCTTTTAAAAAATTCTTTAATTAGCAGAGAAAATTAACACAAACAAGACTCCTAAGAAATAACACTTTATTGTCAGGAAGTTAAGTAGATCATATAGTACTCCTTTGGATTATTTATAAATCTTGACTAAACTTATTAGAAAATTTCCTAGAGGAAGGCAGTTAAGGAAGTTCGTATGATTAGCCAGCTATTGTGGAAATTAGGTTTCAAATCATTCATTAATTGTCCAATTACTATATATAAAACTAAAACAAGAACAGATATTTACAATTGAACACTCCCCCCACCCAAAAAAATCAAAAAATAAAACATCAATTAAAATGTTTAGAAATCATGGAAATTTGGGAGTGGAGAGTTAGTTCAACAGTTAAGAGTGCTTTCTCTACAGATATGAGGGATGGAATTTATATCCTAGAAGCCATAAGGCACCAGTAATCCCTTCCCCAAGGGTAGTGGAATCACAAGGATCCTTAGTAATTTCTGGTTTCCAATGTAGCTGGAAGAATGTAGCCCCAAGTTCAGGGAGAGTCTTTCCTCTCAGAGAATAGACAGAGATGGTTATAGACTTCATATTGCACACATAGACATGCTCACTTGCACACACAGATACCCATTGCTTCCTCAAACACACATACACACAAACAAATAAATGAATAACACTCAAGTCATACCCTTTTAAGTCAGTCTTTTTATTGTTATTCACATGAAAAGGGAAACACATTGAAAATATTGACTGAAAATGGTTTAGAAGGTGAAAGTCTCTGGTATACTTGAATCAGTGTATACACTCAGTGACCAGAGCGCATTCTCTTTGCATGAGAACTATCTCTTCTGCTGTTGTCTACCAGGCACAGATGAAGAACTCACTTTAGAGTTTTCTTTACTAGTTCCATAATCTGTTCTGTTAATGGATGGGCACTCAAGTTTGGTGAAGCCAGGATCTAGAAGCAACAAAAAACAGTTGTGTCTATTAGGAAAAGATGAAAGAGAGAGGTAATATGTATTTTAGTTGTAAATACAAGCATTCTGGGAGTGAAATATGTGAGAGGAAGGGAAAAAAAAGAAACTATTATTTGTGAAGTGCCCGTTTTTCCATGTTGGGATTTTGTTTGGCTTAACTTTGTGTAGGTCTATATATGTAAACTCATAATCTCTGTGAGTTCATATGTATTTACAGTGGCTCCATTGTGTCTGGATGATGCTATTTCTTTAAAATTGTCCACCATCTCTGGCTCTCACAATCCTTTCTCTTCCTCACTCTGAGCCTTGGAGTGGGTGGGGTTGATGAAGACATCCCATTCAAGGCTCAGCCTGCCAAAGTCTCTTATTCTCTGCACACTGCCCAGCTGTGGATCTCTGATGGTAGTTAATTACCATCTACTGTAAGATGAAGCTTCTCTGATGAGGGTTGAGCAGCACGCTGATCCACGTGAATAGCAGTATGTCATGGGGAGTCATTGTAGTTAACAATAGCTGCATATATGATTCTGTGGCTTTTGAATTTACATTGCTAAAAGGATGGGATTTACAACCAGGTTTAAAAATTAAGCAAAACATGTAAAACTTAGGACTGGTTTATTTCTCTTATCGAATCCAATCTTAAAAATTTTTCTTTTCTAAATAAAATGTATATGTTCTGGGCTTAAAGACGTGTGGTCCAGGATTTCTGAGATACGTCACAAAAACACAAGTACTGTTTCGTAGGGAATCATCCAGTTGTGTTAGAAATTTTTGGTTCATCCAACAAGAAACACAAATAAGATGCCAGGATTAATGTCTTCTACCCTTTTCACATGCTCTAATCATTCTTATCTTTCTGGTTTGCCATAATTCTATAAAACTTTTGTTCCATTTATGTCATTCTGGGTATTACTAAGAAAACTCACTGCATGTGATACCACTATTTTAATCTTCAAACATCTCTTTAGTGTGATCCAACTCCTAATTCTGCTGTAGTTCTCGCTGAACTTGAAAACTGTAAGAGGATTAACATGTCTGCTTATTGGCGGTCGATCCACTTATTTCCAGATATGTACAGTAAACATGCCTATTGGGAACACAGACATGTCTAAAACATAAATGAGGAGGAGTCGAGGCTGATGAGATGTCTCAGTGGCTAATGGTGTTTGCCACATAGCCTGCTGTTCTGAATTTGACTCCCAGAAATGTCATGAAAAGAGAAAAATGACTCCCACTTGTTCTTTGACCTCTAGATATGCACTGTGGCACATGGATGCACACATACATGCATCATACACATTCATACACACATGTGTATACACATACAATAAATGGCATATGAAAATTTACTTAAAAGGTAAACAGTGTATAAGGTGATTTGCATTCTTTATATAATGAGACTTAATATAGTGAGACTTATTTACATGAGAATAAACCTGCTCAACTGGTTGAACTCAGAGTTTTAACTAAGACATGCCATTTAACACAACCCCAAACAATAAATACATACAGGGGGCTGCTAAGCATTTGGAGTAGTTACTTTTTTCAGCACTCCAACAGAATATCAAAACAAAGAAGCTCAAGGGAAGAAGGATTTGGGTCATGGTTTCACAGAATAACAGTCAGTCTAACGTGGCAAGGAAGGGAGTGGGCTGCCTCAGCTTTCTGTCATGATGGCTTGTGGCTAGGCTCTACCTATGGTTTTGACTTATAGGATAACTTTATAACATCTGGGTATATCAGAAAATTTACCATGGAAGAGACCTAAGCTACAATCCTCAAGGCCTGTCCCCAGTAGCCTATTCCAACAGCTAGGCTACCCACCCCAAAGTTGTAGGCTACTACATCCCAAAGTATGTTTCATGAGTCAGTTGTTTAAATCCGTGAGCCCATGAGGGACGTTTTATTTTTGAATCTCAGTAAAGACTATACAAAAAAGATTTTAAATCTCCATAGGTCTACCTATTAAAAACAAATTTCAGAATTACTAAATGCTACACATTTACCCAAACTCTTAGCAATTATGGCAAGTAGGTAAGTAAAGATGGAGACAAATACCTATCCTAACTTACAAAGTGTTCTTTCTTTGATTTGCCCTAGAAGTCTTTTGAAGAGAGAATGGTCTCAGAGACTCCTTGTGCTTTGTCTGTGGTTCTGCACAGTGCTCAGTGGCAACTACCATCTGTGATATAAGCATGAGCACTACATGCAGAGACACTGTTGACTGCTATCTGTTTGTCCTCTCTTGTGTTCAGAACTGGAACCTGAATACTGCGTATGTCTGGCTCATCAGATTTAAATTGAACCAACTTGTGAATGAGCATGTTGCTGAAGTGTATACACATCTGAATGAATTTCCTGAACAAAATCCCACAGTTCATTACCTTTGTATGGGAGAGCATCACTCTGGGATGTCTTTACACTTTTGTACCTCTAGATACTAACCTTTCAGCACTATTTTAAATGTCTAACTTGTTGTTTTGGCTTTGTATTCACCAAGGATATGAGGAACCCATTGTGGTTTCTGTGAAATAATTAGTAACTGTAACAATCCCAGAACATTTCAAAATAAATACTGAAGCAAAAGGTAATGATTTGGTTGATGAAGCAGAAAATAGAGTTATGGTTCATGGTGCCGTGCCTAAGAGACTCCTCCATCCTCAGTTACCTCTTCCCAGAGCCTCCCTCAAGTTCTCCCTTCTGGATTGAACTTCGTATGAATAGCTTTAGGAAGGCTATAATTTTTAAGACATTCACTTTGAAAGTGACAGTCCACAAACAATTGGGAAAAAAACCCTGGAAGATGTAATGTTGCATGGAATTTATATCAGATAAGTACTGAAATAAACATATTTTACTTCATCACCTCAGTTTTTTTTTCAATAAAAATCATTTCCAATTTATTTAAATCATTCTTCTCTGTTGATTAACTATGACCCTGTAGCAAACTACAAAATTGAAAACATAGATTTATATGCTCTGTAGCACCTATTGCTTTTTTTTATGGGGATAGCATGAGCATGGAGATCTTAGGTGCTTGAAATTTCTCAAATCATTTGATTTTTAAAATCTGATACACCTTGGTCGAAATGTGAAAGGTATTTTGTAATCATTTTATTTCCCATCTTCTCGAATCTGAAGAACTTGATTTAGAATGTTTTTCAGGTACAATTATTGCCTTTTTTTTCTCCTCTAGTGCTCAATGAAGCTTAAAATGTAGAGCCATTTAAATCATAGTTTTAGAGATCCCATAATTCAGAACCATGGGTTTAGAATTTTTCTTAAAAGTAGAACCAATTAACAGAATGCCAATAATTTGTGTGTGTGTGTGTGTGTGTGTGTGTGTGTAGGGGTAAATAACTGTTTTCAGCAGATGTCTGAGAATAACTGCAGACTGAAATCACATAATACTTAATTACCTGCAAATATAAAATTAAGTAGACAATCTTCTCTAAATTTATCTCTGTGTATAAATACTATATATATATAATCTCATAGAAAAAAACAGTGCTAAAGAAAAACAGCAGTATATTTTTTCTTAAAGATGAACTAACAACATAGGAAGCATTAATAATGTAACTGGAAGGAGTTCAAAGTTCATATTCTGCCAAAAGCCATTAGATCTAAATAAGTCAAAGTATGCTATATAGCAAATTAAGCAAATGGCAAGGGGTAATTTTCCTTGAAATAAGGGACTATTAACAACCAGCATACGCTATCAGCAAAAGACTCCAGAAATACTATTTAAAGTAATTTGCAGGTTGCCCAATGATTATATTTTTTTCTTTCCCATTTCTACTCAAGAGGATTATTTTTAATTAAAATAATACAGAGTACAATTTAACTTAACACACTATAGAAAAAATTAAAAGTTTGGTTGGTTGTTTATATTTGCTTGTTTGGACTGGGTTTTCCCCCTTTCTTTCTTACTTTTTCATGATCTCAACTACAATAAATTTACTTTGTTAACAAAATGAAGAAGAGACATGTAAAGACACGTTCGCTTTCCTTTCTTTATTTTTGGTTTTATATCCCGGAGGAATTTTATTGTATTCACATCAACTGATACTAGAGGAGCAGACCCTGTTCCTTATGCCTAAAACTAGCTTTGGGATTTTATTTATCTGGAAAACAAAGGCAAATGCTCACCTCAGCTCATAAACAGTGGTGTTATGCTACTGAGAGGCAGTTTGCTTATTTAGTCGTCAAGCAAGTGTTAAGCAGCTGTTCCGTGTCTGCCAAGTTTACAGTCACTAAGGGTAATCTAGTTGATGAAATGGACAAAAGCCCTCAGATTCCTGTCACTTATCTTCTAGTCGGGGGAATGCAGATTGCTGATTGCAAAGAATGTCAGTGCAAAGTGCTAGTATAAAGAGAAGGGCAACGGGAGGGAGGGAACATGCTATGCACACTGTTAAGTTGAAGATTCAAGGCCAATCTCTTCTGAGCCTCATGTTGCCTGTATAGGAGGTTCCTTTCTGTCGAAGATGTAAGCCCTTATATCTATATAAGGTTTTACTATGCATTTAAGTCTATGCATTTAACCCCCAGTAATATGTAATGACTTATCAAAAACATATTTTCTACAGAGCTACAATTTATTATTCAGTTTCCATAATTGAGATTTTCCCTGGCACAAACAGGGAATCTTAAGTTGGAGTGGTCTGGTCTTTCTTTCAATTTGGTCTCATGGGTGTCCTGTTTCTCACTTAATAAGTGCTTGAAGACACAACAGAGATCTTAATACTGCTGTATATTGACTGCCCTGTAGGTCTTCTCTGAAATTTCAGGTGGCAGCTCCATGACTATGTAATGCTTTTATTCCACAAGCCTGTAAAGCCAGCATCCTAAAAAATAGTCTCTCCCTCTTTGGCTATGGTTGCAATGATCACTGAGTGTCTGAATGGCCAAAAGAAACACTTCTCGATGTTATCCTCTGGAAGCAGGAACTTTCTCTTCAAAGCAATGTCTTTCAAATGAGTTGAAAACCCTTGAACCGGAAATAGACCAGGAACACTCAAATTTACAAAAATACCTAGGACATTTTCATTCCAGCGACCTTTATAATCAAGAGCATTGACAATCAAGATGATTAAATGAGATTTTGATTTAATAATTCATAAATATATAAAGACACTTGCCCAGTCTATTTAGGGTTACTTGTATGTATAGGATCTCAGGGCTGACCAACTGGTATTGGGTAAGCCTTACGGAGTTCATCTCTAGAGAAGACTACTTAACCTGTTCTCAGCCTTTCTTAGTTGCCCATAGTTTTTTCTTTGGGGTAGGGTCCAGTGAGATTTCCACTCTCCATGTTAGCATGTCTATTGATGTTGTACTTTTCAGGTATTGCTTAGGCAGGCATATTGTTCAGGTATAATGGGTGAAGTTTTCCTGTCATATCTAAGATACATAATCTCACAACAGATTTCTTGATCTACTAGTTCTTGAAATATTTCTTCCAGTTCTACAGTGTTTCCTGAGTATTATGTAGCAACTATATTTTTTAAGTATATAAAGAGAATTTAATAAAATGACTTAACAAGGTGCAGTCCAAAGAACCGAACAGTGGCTGTGATTAGGAAGTCCAAGTATCTAGTAGTTGCTCAGTCCCATGAGGGTGAGTGTTTCAGCTGGCCTTCTGTATAAGCTGAATTAATAAGAAGTAGACTCCAATAGATGTGCTAGCAAGTAAGTGTAAGCAGGCAAAGAATGAACCCTTATTTCTTATGTAGACATCTAGCAGAAGGTAAGGCCCATAGCAACTGTATTTTTAAAAATTCTTTATTCCTGAGAGGCTCTGCCAGAGCCTGACAAATACAGAGGCAGATGCTCACAGCTAACCATTGGATTGAGTATGGGGTCCCTGACGGAGGAGTTGGAGAAGGGACTGAAGGAGCAGAGGGGATTTGCAGCCCCATGTGGGGGGGAGCAATAGTATCAACTGACTAGAACCCCCAAAGCTCCAAGGAATGGACCACCAACCAAAGAGTACACATAGAGAGACCCGTGGCTCTGGCTGCATATGAGGCAGAGGATGGCCTTCTTGGATATAAGTGGGAGGAGCAGCCCTTGGGCCTGAGGGCGTTCGTGCCCCAGTGTAGAGGAATGCCAGGGTGGGAAGTCAGGAGTGAGTGGGTGGGGGAGAGGAAGGGGAAGGGAGATGGAATAAGGGGTTCTGGAGGGGAGACCTGGAAAATGGATAAAATTTGAAATGTAAATAAAGAAAATTTAAAAAATTAAAAAGATAAAAAAATCTGGTAATTATATTGTACTCTCAAAATAAACTAAATAATTTATTTAATATTCATAATACACTTAATGTTTGGATCAAATCCATCCTTGTTTCCTTCCCTGCAATCCCTTTCCTATCCCCCTCTATTTCCTCATCACGATGTCATACATGTAAATAGTGAAAGATGATCATATCTAGTCCCTATTTTACCCATCTAAATCTCTCTGTGTTCTCCAGTATGTCCACTCTAAACTTCATATTTATTTTGTATTATAACTTGATATGTCCAGTTAGTACTGACCATATGTGCATGGTTGTAGGTCATCAGCTAGAACATGGGAAGCTATCACTGAACTGGTCACATCCTCACACAGGAATGGTTTCTTCTTACTATACTCTGCAAATAGCACCATTGGAAAGCACTGAGCACTCAAATTCTTAGTCTCAGCATTTTAACCAATTATGCAACTCTCCATTAACTATTGTCCACTGCTAAAAGAATCCTCTCTAATAAAATCTGAGAGCAGCCCAGTGCTATAAGTATAAAGACTTAGAAGGCAATTTGACAATGTGACAATTTATCAAAATAGCAGTAAGTTCTACCTTAGATTCTATGATCTCCCCAACCATGGTCTTTTGATCAGGATCACAGTACCAGACATGAAATTCCTTTTGTGGAAGAATCTTCAAATTTAATAAGAAAGTGGTTAGTTATTCCTATAACCAGACCTTTATTGTTCCGGTGGGCACATGTTACCTAGTATATAAATCCAAGTGTTAGTAAAAGCACTGGTATGTTTCTTCCTTGTTTGAGATAGATTTCTATTAGTCCTGATGCCAAAGTTCGTCATGTCTCAATCAATAGAGTCTTACCTATATGTATGACTGGTAGCCAAGAGCAATTGCAAGGTGATGTTTTGGAGTGATCTAGGGAACTACTCTAATTTATAGGGATGTATTGCACTACGATGTTCATTTAATAACCTATGTGGTCTGGAGTACATTGTCCGCCCATGCAGAGAAAGTCCATTAAAATTTTTCCCCATTATCAGTCATACCTTGACATTGGCTTAGTAACTCGTAGGTTTCCATGAGGTCTTTTTATAGCTCCTTCATAATTTTAATTCACTCATCAACCCCTCCTCCATCCTACTTTAATCCTTAATATTCACCCTTCTGCCTTAGTTCCACATAGTGACACTTTCCTTCATCTCAGCTTCACACAGTCAGATAAAAGCAGCTGCCTTCTTAAAGAGGAGCTTGAGATAACAGGCTTAGAGGCTTTACTCCACAGCTCTTGGCCCCACGCTTAAGCAGAACATTATGAAAGTGGAAATGTATTGACTGGGGGGCCCTTCTTATAATGGTGGTCATGATTCAGGGAGAGAGGCTGCCTGTGTTGTAGTAATGCTTTATCTTATTTTAATCCATCAAGGTCTCCAGCTAGTGGGATGATAGTAACCACAGTTAGGGTGATACTTTGCCTCCTACATATACATATATGTATATACAGTCACACAGTCAGAGCAAGAACAAGAGAGAGAGAGAGAGAGAGAGAGAGAGAGAGAGAGAGAGAGAGAGAGAGAGAGAACACTAGAATTGCCTTCTGTTATGTGCTTCTCAAGCCAATGAGTGTGCTAATCCAAGTTGTCAATCACATAGGTGTTATAGGACTTTTAAGAATTGTTACTGTGCATAAGTCTCTCTAACAATAGTAAATGAAATACACAATTTTGGTCAATAGAACAATTTCTGACATAAATATAATCAGTATTGTATAAGACAAAAGAATCAACTTGGGAGATGCACCCTGCATCTATCAGTAAGATTTTTCTAGTTCCCTACCCAAAAATATTTTCTATAGCTTATTGCATATCATACAATTTAGTTTTTCAGTCATACAAAGAAATAAGCCCAAAGATAATGACTGAGCTTCTCAACATAGAACTATAAAAGATTAGAAGTCCCGACCAAAATACCTACCTATAAGGACTGTGTTTATGGTATCCTGTGGCTTGAAAACAATTCAAAAGTAGCAACTGAATGATCTCAGACTGGTAGAAATTATGAACATGTGCTAGAAGCAAATTTATTTTTTCTCCAAAGTAAACCAAGAATTATACAAATAAAGTTTTAAGTAGAAGGATATTTTATATTAAAAAACCAATAAAAACAAACAAACAAACATGACAAATGAGGAACAAAGTACTATGAGTTAGAAGCAGCAAAAATAAAAAGACACACGAAGAAATAGTTCACTGTTTTCATTCAGGTGTTTCACTCAGGCAGAAAGTTTTAAATAATTAAATTAACTGTCTTCATAATGATTAGTAGGCTTGAAATAATGTTTATAGTATAAATAGAAACAAACAATCAAAATGCTAGAAATGGAAAATATTGTTGGAATTTTAATCATAGTGGGTAAAGAAGCAGAGTTGATGCAGGTGAAGAGGAGGTGAATAGCCATCGAGAACACATCTAGAACACACCTCATAAACTGGAGTGTAGAAATAGGAAAGAGAAACAAGGAGAAAACAGAATCTACAATATGTTTATCAATAGCTTTCAGCAAGATGCAAAACTGGAGGATAATGTACAAGTCAAAAATGTCGAAAACTTAAAGCTATTTTTAAATAGGCTTAAACTATAAACTGAGAACTCCAGTATATATTCTAGGCGTGGTGACTGAAAATACGTGCACGCATGTCAAAGCAAAATTACAAAAGACTAAACACTTAGAAATCCTACAGCGTGCCAGAGAGGAAAACCTGCAAATGTACAGATGACAACAATGAGACTGAAGACTAACTTTCTAGCACAGGGATGAGGAGTTGGCTAATCTTGATAAGAGGTCTCTGTAAGTGAGTAATGCCAGGCTATAGACATCTGGGACAAGGAAGCTACAGACTGTGCTTTCTTCACTCATTGTCAACATTCATACACAGAAGAAGCGAGTACTTACTATTTTCCTGAGCCTGGTAGAGAGATCTGCTCCCTCAGATTATTGTCACAAGAAAACAGCTACTATGAAGAGCCATGCGACCTCTCCAGGCATCCTCAGAAGTGGAACCATTTGGTAAGGTTTTTTTTTGTTTAGACAATATTTCTCGTTTTCCTCAGATATCATTGTGGAAAGGTGTCATTTGTGTCTTTCTCTTTCGTGTCCTTGGTTCCCTGTGATGGTAGGTTTTTTTTTTTTAAGTGTTTATTTTCAACAGGAGAATAATTAACATCACCCAGATGGGAATAACATGTAGCATCAATGAAGATCAAGGCTTGGTTCTTATCTTGTGTTCTTAAGGATTTTATTTTCTCGCATCCAATGTTAACTGTGCTTGAAAGAAATCCGCAAGGTAAAGGACAAAGATCACTAACCTGATTGAACGTGCACACTTTGTACATTCATGCGAGTGCATGTGAACATGCATGTGTGAGAGAGTGCAAGAACACGTGTGGACACATGTATATGGAAACCAAACGGTGATGTTGGGGATGTCTTTGTCTTTCTCTGTTTCTCCCCATCATATGTTTTGACACAAGGTCTCTCACTAAACCAGGGGTTCAAAAATTGGCTAGATTCGATGGCTGGCAAGCCCGAACAACAGATCTTCCGGTCTGTCTCTTCAGCTTTAAGCCCTGTGACACTCAGCTTTCTATGAGGCTGGTGGAGATCCAAATTAATATCCTCATATGGACATGACAAATACTTTACTGACTCAGTTATGTTTCCAGCCAAAATTAACACAATGTTTCTGATGTTCATCGGAGTTCACATATGAAAAGGCGTAAATGTCAAATGAAGCCAAACACATGACAGACATATCCTAGCTTTAAACACAGTATTGCGAAATTCTATTTGTTTTCCAAAATATTCTTTAGACCCAAACTATTAAAAACAAGGACAACAAGTCAAAAGGTAATCGTTCAAGTTTCATTAGATTGTAATGAGTTAATTCTCAGCACTATCTAAAAATCATGGTAAGATGGATATTTTTAGACCAACAGAATCGAACGAACCACATTTGTCCTGTGCTCATCTCCAGTTTCCTGTTTACCTCCTGACAGGATCCCGTTTTGGAGAATTGTGTTTTCATATCCTTTGTGCATTGAGCAGTTTGTCTTTTTGCTCTCCAAAATATTCACTTCACTGTTCTCTATCATATGTCAGAAGAGTAGTTTGTTTAGAATAATCCGTTCAAAGCAATTAATCTAAGCCAATCACGGCAAGCCTACTCTTCTCCCTGTAGTAACTAGTTTAATTAGCAGAGATTTGAAGCAACGAATATCCTTCAGTTTTTTGTGCCTAGGGATATTTCAGTCCCACTTGTCCCAGAGAGCACAGTAAATGCCCATTATCCATGAGATTTCAGTTAGCCATAATTAACGGCGGTGTGAAAACATTGCATAGAACATTAAGAATAAACACATATTTTGAGTGGCATGATGAAATCTCAGAAGTCACTCTGTCCAGCTGGAGAAGTGACTCCTCTTGCCTAGTATCTTCAAGCCATTATTTGCTACCCACCCGATGGTCATTTAGCAACTAACTGTTGTTTATCACATAGGTTGTGTGATACTACCTATATTCAAGTGATTGTTTTTCTACTTTAAATTTCCCCAAATTATAAGAACAATGAGTCTGGCAATTGACATATGTCATGAGACGTCACAAAGTACGTTTTGAAATTGAAAAAAAAATGAAGTTCTCAAGAAGGAAATAAAACTAAACAAAAAAGAATGTTTTTACTTTTATCATTACAAAAGAGAAAGAAATGAAAGCCACAAATGAAAGTAGTTTGAACAATGAGAATTTCATCATAAACAAACTGCAAGTACACTTTAGTAAGCTTTGGCTGACGTCTTATTCTCCATTATTTACAAACTCATGGTTAAGTTTCTGTGTGGATTTACATACATGACAGAAAGATCTGTGACCCTAGGACTCCATAGTCACATCTTATCACAGAAGTGTTCCAAGCATTATGCAATACAAGATAGAGGTAGTTCAATTTGCATAGGCAGGTATGTGGAAACGCTGTATAAGGGCTCATTGTTATCTTGCCTCAGGTACCAACTGGGATTTCAGGGACATATCAACCTACAGATAAAGAGAACTGTTGCCTTACTGTTTGGGGTGTTTGGTTTTTCCAAAACAAACTTTTCACACTTTGTAATCCTGTTGTACAATATGTCTTTTTTCCATTTGTCTTTACACTTCCTTTTTGAAATTAAGGAGTTAGATATGGGGTTTGTGCAACATGAAAATTACTCTGGCAGACCTCTAAGGAGACAGCTATATCTGGCTCCTGTCCGCATGTACTTCCTGATATCTACATCAGCATCTGCCTTTGGTGACTGCACATGGGATGGATACCCAGGTGGAATGGTCTCCAGATGGAAAGTTACATAATCTTTACTATTCATTTGAGAAAACACTACAATTATAAAAAAATAGATATTGCAAAATTAAAAAGAAATCACAGTAATCCAAATATTCTCTATTCTCTCTCTCTCTCTCTCTCTCTCTCTCTCTCTCTCTCTCTCTCCCTGAGCACTCAGGAAGCTGAGGGGAATTTTGCGGATAGCTTAGAGTACTGAAAAAATCTATGCAAGCTTGAATAATGGTTCCCTGCCTATGTCTTTGAAAACTAAGCATTGGGCATATAGCATTTTTTTAACATGTGTAAGGCCCTGGGGCTATCCATCAGTACTTTCAAATGTTAAAATAACAAAAGTAAACCAGCCAACCACAAACATAAAACATGTGACTAAGCCCCTATTGATTTCTTCATAGTTTGTAACATTTTATACAGACAAACTAGAAAGCAATTTATAATTTAGTCATTTTTATATCCTGCTTACTTAAATTACAGACTTCATTACTGAAAATTTTCATGCAGATAATGTAAGCCTTCCTTCAGTCACAGATAAACTCACAATTAAAGATTTGAGCTTATCAAGCATAAGAATTCTCCTAAGTTTTAATTTACTGTATTCCCCTTTTCCCTGGTGTGGGAGTGTATAAGTGTATTTGTAATTATAAATGCCATATTAACAAGTATATATCCAGTGGGAGAGAACTATTTTGACCATGAATTAATGAAAACCAAATCCTCTGAATATTTTTGTGTGTGTGATAAGTGGAAGAATATTACACAAGCTGGCTTTTGATGCTGTAATTTCCATGATATTTTATTTCTATGGTAAATAAATGCTGAGTAAGCTAACTCTGACTTAAGTATATTCTTCCCAGTAACACAAATTCAAAAGAAACACTCATATCAGTCTAGCACTCCTGATATGGAAGAATTGAGACAGATGCAAGTCTAGATGGGGGACAGCAACATGAATGACAGGCTGACAATAATTCTGTGTAAAATCAGAGTAAATGTTTTAGAGTTTGAGGAAAGGAACGGGTTGATTACATGCTAATAAAACTTTATTTATAAATCAGACAGACAAAACTTGCCTTCCCTTGACATTAACCAACCCAGCTGAACTAACATGTCAGTGTAACATTTCATATGAGTTTCTAACAAATGAACATATTTAAGGACACCAGAAGAAGAACAGATCATATCACTGTGGAAAACTGATCAGAATTATCATTGAGAAAATTCTCTTCTGAATCCAACTGTTTTCACTTTTTTGTCATTGTAACATTTGCTTCCCATGACTTGTTGATAGTCTTTCCTGCAAGATGAACAAAAATTTATTCTCTTTCCTTTAATAAGATTGGATGTGTTTTATTTTCCCATGTTCATATATTTAATCCTTGTAGGTTATTGTACTCGGTGTGCCTGGATCTATGTCTTTATAGTATTTTAAATATCTCAAGACATTTACTGAATAATTAATCTCCCAACAGGCTTGAATTGTCAGTGTTCCCATAATATTGAATATTAAACAATGATTCGTTTCCTTCTTTTTATTAAGGTTTCTTAAATTCTTTAACACTCAATACTTTTTCTAAAAGGATTAAAGACTTAAATTAGTTTTAAGATTCTGTGATTTTTATAGATTCAGTAAACAGAATATATTTTTTAATCCTTGATACAGTTTTGAGGCAGTTATTCGTATGTGCAGAGTTACTAGGTTTTAGACATTGATTACATAAAAGCCATGTTACAGCTCTAGAGTTTTTCTCCATTACTTTGAAGTTTCATGATAGATGTTTATGTCACCTGCAGTAAATATTAAATCACTTGATTTGTATTTTAGTCTTCTCATTTGTTTTGACATTAGGTTCATTTGAATTGTTTTGACATTAGGGTCATTTGAAATGTTGAGTGAGTTGAGTAGTAATCCACTTCTTTAGTTGGTTGGAACAACATAAAAACAAGGAACAGTTGTATAGGAAATGTGTAAAGATTGGACTGCTATAGTAGTCTGAAGTCGTCTGGGAAGAGTAAAACAGTATCTAGACCAAGTTGGCCTGTGCTCATGTCTGATGCAGAATGGTCCAGCCCAATATGGGAAGCACCATTCTCTAGGCTGGGATCTGAGCTGTACCAGAGTGAATAAGATTAGCAAATGGGGTAAATTCTTTTCTCATCATTTTTGCTTGTAGATATTGTGTGACTAGGTTCTTGGTTTCCTGCTCTGACCTATTCAAAATGACAGGGTGTGATGTAGAATTGTAAAAAAAAAAAAAAAAAATAAGCCCTTCTCTCCCTGAGGTTTGGTCAGGGTGTTTTGTCACAACCAAAAGGAAAGTGGAACAATAACATTTCAGACTGTTCTAAGCACTCAATTGTTTGCAAATGTTAAAATGAACTGAAAAGGAACTTTTGTATTTGTATAACCCTAAGAAATTATTATGTGTCTCTTATGAAGAATTAGTGTTAACTGTGTTAGAAAGCAGGGTTTTTTTTAATTAAAATAACTAATGATCTGCCTAACAACTCAAGAATTACAAACTAAGTAGTATTTTCCTTTCGTAAGTAATATTGACAGTCTATGGCAACAAATGTATAAATCTAAAAATATTTAATTAAAAAAAACAACACTGGACTACTAGACAAGACTATCCTAATCTATTGTTCCTTGGAATTACTAGGTAGACTCCATCTGAAAATTATGATTAACAGGTTTTGAATGAAGAATCTTTTAGTAGCATTTAAGTTTATCTTACACACATGACCCAAGAGGGATACTAAATTAGCCTTTGGTAGGTGAGCCTTGCACTCTTGTATACTGGATCTCTGCTTACACCTGTGTTTTTCACTCCTCCCCAATTCTCTTGTTTTCCTTGAATATATTTCAGAAGAATTTATGCTTTAAATACATAGGGTTTTTCTCTGTTGATATTTTCTTATTTGTGCTTATATCTTTCTTTGTAATTTTCTTTCTATGGGTTTTCAAATTAAATTATTTTCATCTATTTATCTTTTCTTATTTTATACAAAAATTATTCAACATAGCACATTTCATTATTAGAGTAGTTTTGATTTTGTCTATCTAATTTTATTATATATCCTTTATTCACTTTTGAGTGTTTGTTTTTAATTTGCTACTTGATATTTTTAATTATTTAGCTATAGGAAATAAAAGTTTCCAAGTTTTAAACTATGACATCTGTACTTTACTTCTAAATGATGCCCTCTAGCCACACCTTACTAGATTTTCCAATGTCTGGTATATAGGATATTAATATTTTCCAATTTGTAGGCATTTTCTAGTATATGCTCATTTTTCTAATGTCATATATATATATAATATATGATATATACATACATATAATTATATGATATATATATATATGTGTGTGTGTGTGAGTGTGTGTGTATGTGTGTGTGTGTGTGTGTTTGTATGTTTGTGTGTGTGTTGTGCCTATTTAGTTGGTGGAAAGTATTCTGAAATTTCTTTTTTTCCTCTTTTTTTATTAAATTATTTTATTTGTTTACATTCTAAATGTTGCCCTCCTTCCTTGTCCCATCTCCCTAAGTTATTCACCCATCTCCCCCTTCGCTCTACCACCTGCCCACACACCTCCCACCTCGCTCCCTGACATTTCTATATTCACTAATATATCACCATCTCTACCCTTGACACTTGAGAAGAGTTTATTTCCCTATCCCCTTACTCAGCCTTAATTTATTACTTACCAGTGCTAATGAGATGGAAGTATAAGCCGAGAAAGGGTCGTCTGCCTCTCATCTGTGCTGTCTTTCTGGTTTCTGTGGTACTTGATGTTTTCAATTCAAGAAACATATCAAAAGATAATACAGCTTCTTTAAGCCTGGTTGTCTGAAATGTGACCTGTAGAATAAAGCATACACTGGGACATGGAACAGAGGTTCAGAATACTTACTTAGAAGTCCTGAAATTGGTGGCTTATTTGCCTGGGTAATATTTCATTAAAAAATGAGTGTCATTTTATACTATATTAACCCCACACATTTCAATGACTCACATAGTAACAAGGGTATATGCTTGGTTTGTGTAACATATACAGTAGACCTAGCTTTGGATTCTTACATAGGACCCAATTAGGACCCAAGCTAAACATCTATTCCTCTGAGTCTGAAATAAGGCTGAAGCTAAAGCAGAAGGAAAAGAAGAGTGTGTGGTGTGGAAAACTTCTCCTACAACCAGAGCATGCCAGATAACATCCTATGATGCTTCTCCTCATACCACCTGGACCAAATAGCATACTTCAGAGCGAGGCTGCCTGCTACTTTCATCAGGACAGACCTAATATGGTAGAGGTGTCAGAGAAGGCAGCAGAAACCCTTAAAACAATGAATTCTAACATGGATGCACAAACTACTCTATCCTGACCAATATTTGTCACTTTCTACTTCTTTTCAATATGCTACTTTTAGAGAGAAACATTCCTGCAGATTGATAGTGGGACTGTTTCTTCTGAGATTGTATTGGTCTGTCTCTATCAATTTAAAAGCAATGTTTCAATGTATACAGTTATTTTAACACATATCTTACAGTGTTTGTAATTGGGAAGGGTATTTGGGAAATATTGCTTTAAAATTCTTAAGTTTTATTTCCTATAATAACATAATTAAAAAGATTACTTTTTCATTTTACCCACACTATTAAAAAAGATATTTAATGTGCGTGTACATGTATGTGTTGTGCATGTACACTCCTCTCTCTCTCTCTCTCTCTCTCTCTCTCTTTCTCTCTCTCTCTCGCTCTCTCATGTGTGTGTGTGTGTGTGTGTGTGTGTGTGTGTGTGTGTGTGTTGTAGTGGCAGACATACCTGGCAGTAGCTAACAGTCCATTAACTGAACCTGAGACCTGCTCAACAAGAGGGAGACTATGCTTGTTACTGGAAAACTTAGCTACCTACTCAGTGCGAAGGAACTCATGGTTATTGGTGTAGAATCTGCAACCATTACTTTACTCCATGAGCATAATCACAAAAATCTACAAACATTTGCTGTATACCACATTCCAGTGTAGGCCTCACATCCCAGCAAGGAAACTTATATTTGAAACTAACTGATAGAGGCCATTACAGAAACCCATAACCAATCAAAATGTCACAATGGATATATCTATGAAATATTCCCTCACCTAAAGTCTAGAGAACATTGCAGAACAGGAGGTGGAAAGATTGTAAAATCCACAGGATCAGGAAGTTGCAGAGTTCTCTATAAGATTTGTCTCTTAGCAATATTAGAGGCTACATCTATCAAATCTCACCAACATGACTGCCAAAGAACATGCCAAATTGACCAAGAGAAGCCCACAGTCCGCAAGCCTACACAAAGAACTATATAGCCAACTGGGGAAAGCTGGGAGCAGGAGAGGTCATCTTCCAGAGAAGAGCACACCAATTGGTTGTGCAGTACCTAATTCTCAGCCCTGACCTTGCACATACAGGTAATATTATATGGACTGAGCAGGTTATATTCAGGGATATGTACATGTATGCATATTCATCTATGAACGTTATGCTAATTAGAGAATCAAGAGAGCATGAATTTGAAGGAGAGAGGAGTATATGAGATAGTTTGCAGGAAGGAAAAGAGAAATGGAGAGATGCTGTACTTAAATTATAATTTCAAAACTAATAAAAGAATAGAACAAAAAAGCATAAGGAGGGCGACAAGAATAAAAAGTAACTATATAAATTCTGATAAATTGGCATGTACTAATATATTGTCTTACTGTCACGCACTGCATTCTGTTACTTCCATATGTATGAATGTCTTTCCTTTGTGTGTATGTGTACTTCATACATGTTTGTCTCAAGAAGACCACAAGATCAGATCCTCTGGACCTGGGGTTGTTACAGATGGTTGTGAACTGTTACGTTGGTGCTCAGATCAAACCCAGCCAGTGTTCTTAACTATTGAGTTCTCCCCAGCCATCAATTACAAACATTTTAGACTAGCATTAAGAAGTTAGGTGAGAGTGTTTAGCTGATTTATATTTATTCTGATTTGTTTTAAGTAATAATAATAGTAGTAGTAAAAACAATAGTATAAAACTGATTCATTTTTATTAGTAGATAACTTCAGAGTCATTTTTACCCCATATCACAATTAATCTAGGAAGTTGGGAGGCTGAATAAGAACAAAGGACATGCTGATTGCAGTGAATAATGTTGTCAGCAGAATGACATGGTCATTGAAACTTTCCTATCTTTTTTGTTAGAAAGTCCATTTTTTTCTTTTTTTTTATTGGATATTTTATTTACATTTCAGATGTTATCCCTTTTCCCCATTCCCTCCCACCCAGAATCCCCCTATCCCTTCCCCTCTCCTCCTGCTTATATGAGGATGTGCCCCCCACCCACCCTCTTCCCCGCCCTCGAATTCCCCCATACTGGGGCATGCAGCCTTCAGAGGATCAAGAATCTCCTTTCCCTCCTATGCCGGACAAGGCCATCCTCCCCTCCATATACAGCTGGAGCCATGGGTCCAGAGCTCCCAGGGTCTAAACCACCAGCCTGGGAGCACATAGGGAGAAAGTCTCTTTTTTAAAATAGAATACTTTTGTTAGTTCTTTGAGAGTTCCATAAATGTATAAAATGCATTTTATTGTGTCTACTCAGTACTTCTAATTCCTTGCAGAGCCATCTGCCAGTCACCAAACGCTTCCCAGGTTCTCAATGTACTGTATCCTTTTGTTTTCTTCTCTTTTGGGGGACTCCCCAATATGATGAGCAGGCTCCAGTTGATGGTTCCATAGTCGCAAATATTTGCACAGCAGAAACTCAACTTAGTGCATTATAAAAAATAAACAAACCAAAAAGAGTGAGGACTATGATCCTTTCCCTCCTCTTTCATGCGGGAATGTTGATTGGGTTGATCTTCTGAAGACCTTGTGGCGACAATGACAGCTCCTATGAATTCCTGAGTACAGTAATCTTGGTATGCACAGAAAATACAGATTTGCTCTGGTCTTCCTTGGCCTCTGGCTCTTCAACTCTTTACATCTCCATGCTCCTGATGATCACTCAGCCTGTAGACGATGAGGTGGGGTGGTGGCCAGAGTTATGGCTGAACGCTTCACAGACAGGCAGTGTCTGCGCTTTCCTCAGTTGTGAGTTCTGTGTTAACTGCTGCCCACTATACAAAGCTTCTCTGATGGGATGGCATTAACCTATGGATATAGAGATAATGACTTATAGTGCATAAAGTAGTGGTTTAATTGAGCAAATTAAAAGTAGTAGATTCACTCTTGGGGCCCATGAGCTCCTGGGTTATGGCTTCCTGGCCAGATTTATAATATGAGGCATAGACTTCCTCCTGCATAGTGCATCTTAAATCAAATCAGAGAGTATTTAATTACTCACATAAATGTATACCAATATTGCCCCCAATGGGCATATATAGCCTTGTGGGTCATATTGTAGCTGAGATTGTTCACAACTGGCTAAGGCTGTTGATGTCTCTGTACAACAGCCTTGCACAGTACATCCCAATGCTATAAAAGGGAGCAAGCTGGGAGGAAAGTTCCTGGTCAATACCAACTTGATTTTTCCATGTTCTGTAACCAGAATGTGTGATGTTTTCTACTATAGGACTTTAGTGTTGAGTTGTGGTAGGCAACCAAAACCAAGAGCAAATGTCTGCATTGTTTTGTGGTTCTCTGGGATAACCCTAACCAAGAATTTGAGGACAGATAGCCTATACTTGCCACTTGGCTGTTTACTTGACAGTGTATTGGAGTAGGAATACCTTGCTGTAGGGTAACTTCAATTAAATTCTTCTGTGAGATTGTGTGTGTGTGTATGTGTGTGTGTGTCTGTTAAATATGTATATGCATGAGGCTTGTGAAGTAATAGATTTGCATATTTACATACAGTTTTTCAAAACATGCTTAAGGTTAGTTATCCCTTCCCCATCTACTTCTTTGCCCCTTTCTCCCATCTGTTTCTCTACTTACATTTTGAACTCCTTTTCAGTAGTTCTCCCTTTCCCCTTTACATTCTCTAAGTTCTAGTTAAGATCTTTACCTTTCACCAATGATCCCTTTTGGGTTTCTACAAGCACTACAAGCTAAACATATTTAACATGTTAAATGCCACATTTGTCTTTCTGAGTCTGTGTTACTTCACTTAGTGCATTTTTCCCAGTTCTGTTTATTTACCTTCCAATGCATAATTTAAATTTTTTTTCTACCTAACCAAAATTTCACAATGTATGGGCGCTGTAATTTCACATCTATTTTATATTTGATAGAAATCTACTCTGTTTCCAGCCCTCTTTGTTAAAATGAGAGTCTTACTTATTCATGGCTCTGCATGGCTGCCTTGGTGCTCGTAAATTCCTTTATCCTGGTTTTCGTCATGGAAGGTCTGGAAAGTCTTTGTTTTTATCAATTATGGCAGATAGTTTTGCCAGGCATATTCGGCAGGTTTGACAGTTGTGATCTTTCAGCCGTGGACAAATATCATTCCAAAGCCTTCTTTCATTTAGGGTTTAAACCGAAAGCTAGCAGTTCTTCCAATGAGGCTGCATTTGGTTGTGACTTGGCTTGTCTCTTTTGCATCAGTCAATAGACTTTGTCCTGTATATTTAGAGTTTAGACTATATGACACTCAGAATCTCTTCCCAGTCCTACCTATTTGGTGTCCTGTGTGCCTCTTATATCCAGATGGGCTTCTCTTTCCCTAAATTAGGAAACTTTTCTTCTATAATTTTATTAAAAATATTTTTATGACTTTTGTGTGAAATTCTTATCCGTATATACTTGCAATTCATAGTGTTTACCCTTTTAAAGAAGTTTCAAAACTCTTGAATGTTTTATTCACCCATTTAAAAGAAATTACCATTGACCTTGGCTGATTTATTCAACTGCTCCATTTTGCCACAGCACTCTGATATTCAAGCGTTCAGGTGTTGTATTCCATTGCTGAGGTGTTTTACTGACTTCTTTATTTGATGTTTCATTTCAGTTTCTCATTTCTATCATCATTTCAGTTTGGGTTTTTGTATTTATATTTCTTTATTGAATTCTTTCATATCATAAATTAACTTTCTCATTTTTCCCCCCTGTCTGTGTTATCTTGGGAAATATCTGAATTCTTTTTGAGTTGTTTTTGAAATTTATCGAAATCATTTTGATCTGAAGATATTACTATGGCATTAGTGATTTAGGGAAGATACAAGCTGTCTTGGTTTTTGTTTGTTTGTTTTATGTCCTGCTTGTTTGTTTGTCTGGTTTTTGGGTTTACACTGGGGTATGTCCATATGGGTTTTGACCACTGGTTATGATGTTGTTGGTGATGTTTATTGAAGTTACTCCTCTTATTCTGGTAGATGTGTTTCCAGTGTTTCATAGAGACTAGGTTGTAATACAGTTACTGTGACATTTCTAATGGACTTTTTGGATTGGACATAGAGTTGGAGGGACCAGGCTTTAGCTCAGCTTTAGGGATGATAACTAACAGTCTACAGCCACAGTGACAGTCTGGTATTTAACCCAATCTGATACTAGAGTAACAAGTGACTATATAGTAATTGTAAGCACCAACTGAATTAGGGAAGAAAGGGTCCCTGATAGTACTATAGAGAATGATACTATTTGTGGATATGAATGGAATGGAAAACAAGATGAGGTGGCAATCACAGAAAGACTAGTGATAACCATAACCATTAGACTGTTAGACTGAAATAAAGGAGACTGACACCCTTAGGAGTGTGATAATACAGGCAAAAGGAAAGATGAAAAATATATGAAGGCTTTGCTTAAAGTTAGACTAAAACGAAGTAGAAGGATGTACTCAGAAATCATAAACCTGGATCATCTCTGGATCTTGGGAGGTGTAACATAAAAGGAATGGATATGGAAAAAGAGAAAAGTAGAGAAAAATGAAAAGGAAAAGAAATGAGAGAGACCAAAAAAAGGCCTTGGCCTCGACTGCTTTGGTTGTAGTGGTAGCTGCAAGTCCAGCAGGACCATAGACTTTTTTGGGGGCACTGATCGAGTCTATTCAGGCACTTGAAAAATAGCTGATAGGGTGATAAAATCTGCACCCTTAAATTTCCTTACTGTAGTCAGCTACTTTCTGATATTGCTTCTCATCTCTCACCTTACCAGGAAGTAGTCCTCTCTCTCTCTTGTTTCCCTATTGTGTTTTCCTCATCCAGGTGGGTGGAGCATAACCAGAAACTTCCTTCAGAGCCCCAGATCCTATCCCACTTGTTAGCTCTTCATCACCATCTCAAAATACTGGAGAAACCTAGCATAAAGGAGGAACGGTTTATTGTAGCTTTTGGTTTGGGTAGCTGGCTGTGGCTTTGCGCCTTAGGTAGTGAGTGTGACTTGTTTAGTGGTGGGGAGAGGACTTCACATTTCAAGGATGATGGATGATGAAATCATTCAGAAAAATATGAATCACAAAGATCCACTTACGGCCACCGCTTCCCAGTTACATACATCACAAGTCAGGCCATATACATCAGTAGCTAATTCAACTATTATCCCATATAAGGATTAACCCCCTGATAAGATTAGAAATTATTAACTTAGTTCTGTGACAAAGTGCCTGATGGGAGCAACATAAGAAAGGAAGAGATTATCTGTACTTACTATTTGAGGGTACACAGTGTCACAGTGAAGAAGGCATGGTGGCAGAGTGTGGGACAGCTGGCCAGAGTGCCTTCTCATTCAAAAAACAAACAGGCAAAAATCCTGATGTTCTGTGTGCTTTCTCCTTTTTATTTAGTCCAGGACCCTGAGCTCTGGGGTTGTGCCACCTTATTTGGGTGATCTTTTTATTTTACTTAAACTCCTATGCAGAAACTGTCACAGGCACATCAAAAAAAAATATCTCCTAGATTATTCTTCATCCCATCAAGTTGACAATCAAGATTGACTGTCATAGAGAACTCAGGGTCTAATTACCTATCACACTCTATTTCTGTACATTACTGCATTAGTAAACTGTCAGTGATGATGAGTTTCTAGGGACATTTTATATCCCAAAACTAAGAGTACCAAGGCTCTCATGGGTTCCCACGTTCATTCTCAACACGTCGCATATGAATCACATGATAACTGACTTCTAGCTCCAACTAGAGTTCCAACTGGTGTTCATGTTGGTCTTTGAGCATTTCCTGAGCTTTTTGATGAGTTCCTTTGTTTTTCTTTGTTAAAGCTATTGAGACTTTTAGCTGGGAACTTTACCAGTATTTCTGATCATCTGAACCCCTAAAAAGGGATCAAAGCCCAGTATCGAGATGTACTTGGATTTTCTCAATTACATAAAAATTCTATTCTTTTAATATCAAGAAGACATTATTTAATGACATTTGCCTGAATCTCATATAAATTTGTGTAATTATATTTCTATAGCCTTTATACACAGGCACACACACTCAGTGACACTCAACTCTGCATCAAATGGTTTTTAGGATTTTACATAATGCTTCATTCTGTCTCTGCCACTGTGGTGATAGCAGAATATCTTATTGCTTTATGAAAACTGCTGTTTATGAAATGGAATGAATGGAATATTTTATCTAAAAAACCACTTAATACAAGCTACACATTTGAATGTTAAGTGAGATATGGCTAGATAAGAACTGTTTCTTTTTATTAGAAGTGTAAAATGGACTTCATAATTTTAGTTATGGTAGTCTGCCTTTAGCCAGATTTTATGTAGCTGCCTGAGGGGTTTTTTTTTGAGTCATAGGTTTATAATAGTAACTTTAACATGGATTCCCAGAAATTAAATCTTAAATAAAATGATTTGTAATGAATACACCTAAGAGATCTCAAGACAAACGTATTTTTGGTGAAGTGGGAAAAAATGTTGTGAGTATGGAACCAAAGAAATGGTATATAAGTATTAAATAACATTTGTGATCTCTGAGTATTTGTCTAAACTTATTTTTCTGGTTAGTCATTTTAATGGGTGTTTAGGGAACAGAAATTTTTAGTTCAGTCCTAAAGTTGTATTACAGTGTACAGTGTTTTTCTTCCTACCTGTATGAAGAGTAAATCTGTCTTTCTGTGAGTAGCCTAGATATGAAGGTAAGTATGTTACATGTGGGCACAACTACACAAATGGAGGGTTTTATTGAGAAGAAATTTAGAGATTGATTAACCCTGTTCTGTAAACTTCATTTCTGATATTTCTAAGATGGGTTTGAAATACAAATGCCATAAAAATAACATAGTAGAAAAAATTCTTAGTAAAGAAATCAAATCCTCCAACTCAGGCTTCTCTTTCCTTGGCTAGCTGCCAAAAAAAAAACCCAAACTGTGTTCTTCATCAATAAATAATTGTATAACACAAATCTCCCTAGGTCTTACAAGCAGAGTCACACACTTCAGTAGTTCTAACTCTTATTGATGCAGAACAATTAGCCCCGATCTAAATCTTATTCAGTCATTTATTCTAGTTCTTCAACAACTATATACATATTTAGTCTTGGGATTTTGTTTGTTTAGGTTGACCGTCCTCCCTGCCTCCCTTCCTTCCTCCCATTATTTCTACCTACTTCTCTCCATTCCTTCCTCTCTTCCTTCCTTTCATCACTCCCTCCTTTCTTCCTTCCTTTCTTTGCATGTATTTTGAAACATTGTGTTATACACTCCAAGCTGGATAATACTCAATTCCTGACCCTTCTGCCTCAACCTACCAGGTGCTGGGATTACAGGCATGTACCACCATTTATGGAATCACATTTGTATTAAAATAGTTCATTTTGAAAGTGTCAGTCTTTTGAAGCTTCAGGAGAACCTCTCATTTTCACTGAAACCAATCTACCGAGACTGAGATATATCATCCAGGAGAGGGTTTTCCTCTGAGCTTGTGAGTCCAGTGTAATCCAAAAGAATTGTGTTGTATATCCCTCTTTCTCCTTCTAATCTCTGCTTTTAAAAAATTATCAGGTCAGTTGTAGAATCCTGTTTCCCCATGAATTAATACATCTATTAGCATCTTTGAAGCTTTTGTGTTTTCATGACAGTCGTGATTTATTTATTTTTCCAATTATATTCTAGCATGTATCCAGAAGAAAGCTGCCAGGTATGGTTGTTCACAACCTGGATACCAGCCAGCCACAAAATACTCCACCTAAAATTTGTCCTGCCTGCAAGACATGCTGGGTCAGTTGTAGCACAGATCTTGTGGGAGTGGCTCACCAACATTTGATTTAAGTCAAGGCCCACTCCATAATATCAAACTTTTCATATCAAAACTTATAAAATGAGGGTAGAATAAGATAAAAACCCACTTCATTGTCTTATGAAGTTTAATTTAGACCTGGACCTAAGCTCTTCATAATGGAATGAAGTAAAGCTAACCGTTACATTAAACATGAGGTGTACAGGTTCTGACAAATGTAATTATTATGCAAACATTCTCCAATCTACTTACTGAACACAGGATTTATCAGGACATAATGAAGACAATGCTGTACAAGGCCTTCACCACCAAGCATGTTTATCAGCCACTCGTAGTAATAAGAGGCAGGGGGATCAACTTCATGCATAAGATATCTTCAGCTTTGAAACACCATGATGCATCTTAGGCTTCTGTTATTACTCTCAAGGCTTCTGTCTATTATCAATAAGGACTTAAAGTTCAAAATAACTCTTTTCCAGTATGATTCAAAAAAGGCAAGCAAAATTGCATGATGAAAACTCAAAATAAATGATCAAAAAAGCACAAACTAAAGTCGATTGATTACATTTCACTTTTTTTGTATCCTTGAAGGTCTAGATAATTCATTACAAACCCTATGTTATCAGCTTTCTGTATCTTGTATATGACCTCAAGCATTGATGTTTTATGAATTGAATTAAATTATGTACACAAATTTAAAATACAGAAAGATACATATTTAAAAGCACACTAGATATATTACAGCTATATGTGGCTAGAATAAAGGAAGTCCCCCACCTACCCACCCAAAGACACACCAATTGGCTACTTGTCTATAGTAATGAAAATGGGCAAAAGTGTAGTTTTATTAGCAATATGGATAATGGGAAGGATTACTGTTAGTGCTGGTGGTAGTGGTGAGGTTGGTGATGGTAATGGTGATTAAGATAATGATGATAAGTGTAGAGGAATTTTAATCCAGTAACATGGCTGTTATGGCAAGGGATCACATCCAAAGACCCTGTAGGTCAATACAATCAAGATGGAACATAAACACACCCTGGATTACAGTATGACCTGGGTGGAATAAAACACTCTTAGTACATACCTTTAATCCCAAACAATGTGGGTAAGGTTAGTTTGTAGAAGGAAGCAACCACCATGTTTAAAAGTGGTGTCTAATAGGGGCAGATAAAGTGATGAATCAGAGAAAGATTTGACAGAATAAGTCAGAGATTGGATATGTCCAACTCTTGCAAGAATAGCAAAAAAAAAAAGAGAGTGCTTAAAATAGCAATGAGAGAGAGAGAGAGAGAGAGAGAGAGAGAGAGAGAGAGAGAGAGAGTTTTACCAGGACTGTTTTACACAGACAGGTTGCAGGTGAAGATGGTGAGTCAGAAAATGAGAAGAAGCAAGATTAGAACAGGTAGCCAGAGTTAGTTTGAGCAGAAGCAGAGCAATTCAGTCAGAAGCCAAAAGAAGCCAATTTGAACTGGATATCTTGGAGAAGAATTTGAACCAGAATAACAGAATTGAACCAGACAGCCAACCAGAGTTCAGAAAGAGCTTGAAAGGGTGAGCTTATTCAGCAGTAGCCCCCCCTAGACAACAGTTACATCTTTTAAAGTTACTCTTACAGATGAGAATGATTCTTTTCTCATTCACCCGGATGTTGGAGATGCAACTATACTCACCTCATGTGCATCCTTAGGCTGTCTACCTAGGACTTATGGTATTTTTTCCAATAGTATATCATATTTTAATAAAATATTTTAAATGTATAGGTTATATTAATCTATTTCTTAAGATTCACACACTGAATAAGTATCCATTTTGCTTTATTCATGAATGATTTCAACACAAATGATTTAATCATTTATCATTCAGATTATATGATTAATTATTTCCCATTTTCCTTTAAAAGTAATTAATGACTTTTTTGTTTCTAACTTTTTTTTGAAAAAATATTTTTTATGCAATATATTCTGATTATGCTTTCCTTGTCCCAACTTCTCTCAGATCCTCCCTAGTTCCCTACTCATGCAAATCTACACCCTTTTTCTTTCTCATTAGAATAGAAATGGGCATATATAAAAATGATAATATAAAATAAACCAGAGTAGGACAAAACAGACAAACAAATGAAAAACAAATAGCTTAAGAAACACACACACACACCACACACACACACACACACACACACACACACACACACACACAGAGAGAGAGAGAGAGAGAGAGAGAGAGAGAGAGAGAGAGAGAGAGAGAAGATCCCATAATAAAAACAGAAAACTAGAAACCATATTATATAAAGAAGGACTTGTAAGGTTAAACACAACAAAAGGCTTAACAAAACTAACCCTCATAAAAAAAAAGCCTTGACAAAGCTTTGTGAGATAAAGAGCCGCAAAAATACTATTGACTTTATTTTGTGTAGGCCATCTACTTTTGGGTGTAGGGTATAGATGAAGGGTTGTTTTTATGTCCTGTGAGACTCTATTGAGAAAAAGTAAGATATTGTCCAGCAGTTATCAATTGGAGGTAGCTTCTGGAATAAGAAAGAGGTTTACTTCTCTTCACATCACTGGTTTTCATGCTTGTGCATACTCTGTGAATGCTGCCACAGTCTCTGTGAGTTCATGTATGCTTCAGCCCTGTTCTGTCCAGAAGGCTTTGATTTCTTGTTGTCCTCTACCCCTTCTGTCTCTTACACTCTGTCTCCTCTTCACCTGAGTTCCCCAGGATTCTGAGGGAGAGGATATAAAGGAAAGATCTCATTTGTGGCTGAAAACTCCAAGGTCTCTCACTCTCTACACATTGTTCAGCTGTGGGTCTCTATTTGTTTCCATCAGCTGCAAGAGGAAGTGTATCTGAAGTTTCATGGAGTGGGCATTAAGTCCAATCTGATAGTGGTTTGTTAGTACCACAGACTTTGTGTCATTCTTACACCAGCACATCTTACAGACAGGTCTCCATTGTAGACCAGAACGCTTCATAGCTATGCTTTCTCCTTTGATAGTGTACATAGTATCTTCTAGTACCACGAATGCTCATCAGTAGGATTGAAGGCTCTAGAAAGACACCAGCTCCACTTCTCCAAATTGAATGAGTTGTGGGGGTATTTTCTTTAGCAACAGGAACTTACAATCTGATTGTGGAGAGCAAATGGAAGCCTAGGCAATAGACTTCATTGTTTGAAGCTTCCCATGGTGCTACTTTAACCAACATTCAATTGTATGTAGCACTTTTCTGGCACTGAATGTTTCATTAGGTGAAGAAATGTCAAGGTGGAGGCTCCATCCGCCCTGTTTGCTTGCTGATTCCATTTGTACCATCTTCATAGCTGTATATATTTTAAAAAGCTTCTACTGCATTAGATTACTATACAACTCCTCAAATGACCCTTGGTTTTAGCTGTCCTTCTCGAAACTCCCTCCTCATCTCCCTTTCCCTCCTTTTCCTCATCTCACCATTACATTCAAGTCCCCCCACCCATTCCATCTTTAACTATTTATTTTATTTCCTCTTCCTAGCAAGTTTCAACCTACCTCATTCTCTTACTCCATACCTAACCTCTGTGATTATATAAATTTTACTCTGTTCATGGAAAATTTAATTGCCATTATCCAAATATAAGCAAATACATACTATATCTGTCTTTTTAGGTCTCAGCTAACTCACCCAGGATGATTTTGTTCTAGTTCCTTTCTCACCAAATATCTTCTTTTGAGCATCTTCTATTTGGATGTGTACCCCATTTTAAATTGGGTTGTTTGTTTGATGTTCAGTTTTTTGAGTGGTTTATATATTTTACATATTAGCTCTCTATCATATGTAAAGTTGGTAAAAATCCCTTCCCATTCTGCAGCCTATCACTTTATCCAAATAACGGTGCCGTTTACTGTAAAAAATCTTTTTTTTTGTTTCATGAGGTCGTACTATTAATTGATGTTCTTAGTGCCTGTGCTATTGGTGTCCTATTCAGAAAGTTTATCCATGTTCAATTAGTTAGCGACTATCTCCCCTCCTCCCACCCCCCACTTTTTTCTTCAATCAGAAAAGTGTATCAGGCCTTAGGTTCAGGTCTTTGATCCATTTGGAGTTGAGTTTTATGGAGGGTGATAAGTATGGATCTGTTTAGATTCTTCTATATGCAGCCATCTAGGTTGAATAGCACCTGTTAATGATGCTGGTTTTCTTTTTGGAGTGTGTGTCTTTGGATTCTTCATAAAAATCAGGTATTCATAGGAATGTGAATTTATGCCTGGGTCTTAAATTCAATTGCATTGATCATCATGTTTGGTCTCTTGTTTCTTTGTTACTATGATGTTTTTATCATTATAGTTATATACTACAATTTTAAGTCAGGGATTGTGATACTTTCAGTACTTCTATTATTTAGGATTGTTTTAGCTATCCTAAGATTTTGTTTCCAGATAACTTGTAAAATATCCTTTCATGTTTGAAGAATCCTGTTGAAATTTTGATGATGATTGCATGGAATCTGCAGATTACTTCTGGTGGGATGACCATTTTTATTACTATTAACCCGTACCAATCCATGAAAATATGAGACCTTTCAATCCTTTAATACCTTCCTTAATTTCTTAATTTTTTTTTAAGTTGACGTAGGCTGTAGGCTTGCTGTAAATCATTTTCCTTACTGTGAGGTATATTCCCTTTATTCCTAGCTTCTCTGGCACTTTTATCATGAAGGAGAGATGAATTTGTCATGACCCTTTCTGCATCTAATGAGATAATCATGTGGTTTTGCCTTTCAGTCTGTTTATATAGTTTATAAGGATTACATTTATTGATTTATCTATGTTGAACTGGTCTGTAATTCTTTTGTTGTTGTTGGGTTTTTATGTGGCCTAGTTAGTTAACAAACTAACTTTATGTGGGTTAGTAACTCTTATACTAAAACATTCTGGCCCTAATCTATCTATCTTTTTTCTATTATTATTATTATTATTATTATTATTTGGTTTAGAGAATTGTAAATAGAGTTGTAATTATGACTCTTATGGTTTTTATTTTATTAGAAGTTATAGGTATGTTTAAATTGCTTCTCTGATCTTGATTTAACTTTGGTAGATAGCATATATCAAGAATATTATCCTTTCTCTTTTACATTTTCCAATTTGATTGAGTACAAGTTTTAGAATCGTGTCCTTTATGTCCTCATGGTTCTCTCAATGTTCTTAGTGCCTGTTGTTAAGTATCCCTTTCATCTCTAATTTTGTTAACTTAGACAGTCTCCTTCTACCTCTTAATCAATTTGGATAAGGGTTTGTCAATCTTATTGATTTTTTTTTAAGAACCAACTCTTTGTATCACCGACTGTATTCTTTTGATTTTTTTTTATTTTGTTGATTTTATTCCTGAGATTGGTTATTTCTTATCATCTAATCCTTTTGATGGTCATATCTTCTTTTATTCTAAAGCTTTCAAATGTGCTATTAAGTTACTAACATAAGATCATTCCCATTTTTTTTAAAAGAATGTAGGCACTTATTGCTATGTAGCTACTTATTGTAGTTACTTCCATTGTGTCACATAAGTTTGTTATGTTTTCATTTTTTTAATTCTAAAATAGTTTAATTTTCTTCTTAACTTCTGTCTTTATCTGCCTGTTGTTCAGTAGTGAGTTATTCTTTTTCCATGATTTTGTATTCTTTCTGGTGTTGGTGGTCATCAGCTTTAATCTGTGGCAGTCAGATAGGATGTAGGTTGTTAACTCCAGTTTTTTGTATCTGTTGAGACTTGCTTTGTGTATAAGTATAAGGTCAGTTTTGGAAAAAAGCTCTTGAACTGCTGAGAAAAAGGCATATTCTTTTGGGTACAGGTGAAATGTTCTATAAATATCTTTTAGGTCCATTTGGTTTACAGCATCAGTTAGCTCCAGTATTTCTCTGTTTTGTTTTTGTCTGGAAGTCTTGTCTATTGAGAAGCATTGGGTATTGAAGTCATTCACTTTCAGTGTGTGAGGGTCCACTTTTTCTGATATTAAGGTGGATATACAGGTTTGTTTGGTGTTCCATTGGTTTGGTTTAACTTTTTCCATTCTTTTACTTTGAGCTGATGTCTACTACTGATATTGAATTCTACTTTTTTTGAATGTAGCAGAAGTATGGATCCTATTATCATTACTAATCTGTTAGTCTGTGTCTTTTGCAGGTAGATTTGAGACCATTGAAGTGGAGAGTTATCAACGAGTAGTGTTTGTTGTTTCCCATTATTTTATTTTGGTGGTATGGGTGTACCCACCTTCAGATTTAGCAGTAGAAGATTATATTGTGGTTTTTTTTTTTTTTGTGTGTGTTCAACCTCTTCAAGGTGAAGTTTTCCTTCTAGCACCTTCTGTAAAGCTCGATTTACAAATGAATACTGCTTTAATTTTGTTTAATTGTGCATTGTCTTTTTTTTTTGAAAAAAATTTTTTTTCAAAAAAAATTTTTTATTGGATATTTTATTTACATTTCATATGTTGTCCCCTTACCCCATCCCCCACCCACCCGGGAACCCCCATCCCCTTACCCCTCCTCCTTCTTCTCTGTGGATGTAATCCCTACCTACCCCCCCACTCCCACTTCCCCACCCTCAAAATTCCCACCCCCCTGGGGCGTCCAGGCTTCATGAGGTCAAGGATCTCATCTTCCACCTATGCCCAGCAGGGCCTTCCACTCTTACATATTCAGGTGAAGCCCTGGATCCCTCCCTAAGTGCTCCCAGGCTGGTGGTTTAGACCCTGGGAGCTGTGGTTGGCTGGTATTGTTGCTCTCCTCATGGTGTCACAAACCCTTTCAGCTCCTTCAGTCCTCACTCTAACTCCTCCATTGAGAACCCCATGATCAGTTCAATGGCTAGTTGTGAACATCTGCCTCTGAATATGTCAGACTCTTGAAGGCCTCTGAGGAGACATCCATATCAGTCTCTTATCACCATGCACTTCCTGACTTCCACATCAGCATCTACCTTTGGTGACTGCACTTGGGATAGATACTCAGGTGGAAAGGTCTTCAAATGGCCCCTCCTTCAGTTTCTGTCCCTCACTTTGTCTCCATATTTGCTCCCTTGAGTATTTTGTTGCTCCTTCTAAGAAGGACTGAATCACCCCCACTTGGTCTTCCTTCTTTATGAGCTTCATGTGGCCTGTGAGTTGCATCTTGGGCATTTCAAGGTTCTGGGCTAATATCCAATAATCAGTGAGTGAATACCATGTGTGTTCTTTTGTGATTGGCTACTTCACTCAGGATGATGATTTCTAGTTCCATCCATTTACCTAGGAAACTCTCGAATTCATTGTTTTTAATAGCTGAGTAATACTCCATTGTGTAAATATACCACATTTTTTGAATCCATTCCTCAGTTGAAGGACATCTGGGTTCTTCAGTGTCCTTAGTCATCAGGGAAATGCAAATCAAAACAACCCTGAGATTCCATCTTACACCAGTCAGAATGGCTAAGATTAAAAACTCAGGTGATAGTAGATGCTGGCGAGGGTGTGGAGAAAGAGGAACACTCCTCCATTGTTGGTGGGACTGCAAGATGGTGCAACCACTTTGGAAATCAGTGTGGTGGTTCCTCAGAAAATTGGACATAGCATTACCTGAGGATCCAGCTATACCACTCCTAGGCATATACCCAGAAGATGCTCGAACATATAACAAGGACATATGCTCAACTATGTTCATAGCAGCCTTATTTATAATAGTGCATTGTCTTTCTTTACCCATCTATTGTGATTGAAACTTTTTCTGGATATAGTAGTTTGAGCTGCCATCTGTGGCCTCTTAGAGTCTGTAGAATACCTATCCTGGCCCTGTTGGCTTTTAGGGTTTTCATTGAAAAGACAGGTGTTACTCTAATAGCTGTGTTTTTATATATTACATGGCCGTTTCCCCCATTCACTAGGTATATTGGAAAGAACCACCTAGTCTTGAATGTTTTTTTCTATGTCAAAGATAGGTGTCCAGTTTGGCTAGTGTTCAGGCTCTCAAAAATCTAAGGCTACTGAGAGCAATAGGGGAGGATCTGATGATCATCTCGTCTCTGTCCCTGACCCAGACAACATTACTCAGATGATCATTTGAAGAATCTTTACTTAACATTGCGTTACTCTAAAGAAGATCTTTTTCTACACCTTTCTTTTCTAATCTCATCCCTTTGTCTTAGCCACCAACATTATAAGCCTGAAAACCCCACTGGGCAAGCAACTCTCTGAAATCAGTTACAGGATTGGATCACCACTCTACTTCTTGTCTTCTGTCTTCTAGTTCCAGTTCCTCAGTGCAATCCCCAGCCTTGTAGTAGATCACCGAAATGTGCATGTTCTCCCTCTCCTAGCAAGCCATAGAGACCTGACAGATCCTCATGGCAGACCCAGCTTTCTTCTCTCCTATGGACTCTCTCAGAACCCATCCTTCTAGTGTATTCTCACACCATGCTCAGCTCCAATACCTAGAAGCAAGTTCTACCAGGAACCCATAGTGGCCACACTTAGTTAAGACTCAGCATCACTAAGTACTAGGTAACCCATAGGTACCACAGTCTCCTAAGATTCAGAGAAGGCAACAAAAAGCAAGGGGAAAAAACATACACCCAAATGAAATCACAGGATGGTTTCTGTAGGTTACCTGCCAGGATTACAATTGAGAAGATCTCTAGGATGCAGAAAAGTAAGATGTCTGAACTCTAGATAAAGTTTATGATCTTGTTTGATTCTTAATATTGGGTTGAGGGAAGTGAGGTCTTACAAAAGGTCCTATGCATTCAGGCCTCCTTGGACTCCTTGTTACTTTAGCATAAAATACCTACATATGAAAGGAATATTAACTCTGTGTCTGAAGCCTTACAGCAATGCTTTGAATTGTATTAGAGTTCTTATATCTCAACTGGAGAGAGGATTGAAACTTCAGGTAAGGGTTTCTTTCCCATTCCCTACAACTCTCCTGTTGTTTTGTTTTGTTTTGTTTTAATCTGTCCTCAGGGGATAAAGTGCACTTTCTGCTTTCTTCTTTATAATTGTCCATAAAGTAAGTATTCTATTTGAAACATATACTCATTTTCTAATTTTTAAAAATTAAAATTTCCATAACAGAAAATAAATTAACAAAGAATAACTTGGGAAGAGAGAGTTTCTTAATTAGGAGATCTTCATGTACGGTAGACAGATGGTAGGAAGATGCTGAGACTAATTTGCTTTTCAAGGTGAAAATCACACACTGTGTTCTGCCTCCTCTTTTTGTAGCTACAGAATTTCTGCAAAAAATATTGCACTGACATATAAGACCATGTAGTTTTCTGATGCTCATTAATTTTTGTACCACTGCAGAACATTTGTAGAATTTTTTAAAAAAGGAAGTTATCATTTTTATCCAATTTTTACCATTTATATTTCTTTCACATTTTAATTTTTAATTGCACACACATGTTTAGCAAAAATCTCAACATCTGAAAAACCAGAAAACTCATGGCCTTCAAAATACTATTTTTCCCAAAACAAAACATTAACTTTCTATAATACCCAATTTGCATTACTTTTAAAAATACTCATTATATTTTCACTAGTTTTATGAGTTCTTTGAGCATTTTTATAGTGGATTTTGGCCATATCCACTCCTCCCCTAGCCAACCTTGTACTCCAGCCTTTTCTTTTACTCATAAAGTATAATTTGTATTGCTCATATATTCATAGATGTGTGGCTTTCCTCTAGAGCATGGTTGACCTACTAGTGGTAACACTCTCAAAGAAAAGTGATCCTCTCTCAACAGTTATGAATTGCCAATAACTCCTCTGCTGTAGGAGGCCTTCATTTCCCCATTCCATCTTGGGATTTGGGATCTAGCTACAATTTGCTTGCTTTTGGTTTGGTTTGGCTTCACAATCGCTGTGATATCACATGTGCTGCTGATCTGTTGTGTCTGGGAAACATTGTTCCCTTTCATCCATTCATTGCCTTTGGCTCTTCCAATTTTTCCATGTCATCTTTTGCAATAATCCCTGTGTCTTGAGAGGATGGAGTACACCATACATGTCCCATTCTTACTTTATACATCTTGGCCATGCACCTACTGAAAGTAAAAGCTCTTCTGGAGAAGGTTGAGTGAGATATTCCTCTATGACTTTAACAATAAGTCATTAGGAATCAGTTTAATATTAAGTGTATTTAGCAGTGTAAAGACAGTCCAGCCACCTACATCTGACAAATGAGAAAGAAAGTAGGGAATACATGCGAGCTCATTGGTATGGTATAGAACATTCAGAAAAGGACTTCAAGAGCACAGCAATAAAGGATACAATCAATAAATGGAATCTTGTGATACTCAAAAGCTCCTGCAAAGCGTTCAAGTGAAGAGGCTATCTAAAGAATGTTTAGGGTAAAATCCTTTACCAGCTTAGCAATCTCATAGGGATAGTATCTGGAATTTACAAAAAGCTACCAATAAATAAACATTAAGAAAACAAATAAACCAATTAAAAATGGAGTATGGAACTAAACAAAGGATTATCCAAAGATGAAATACAAATGGCTAAGCAACATTTACTTTTCACTGTCTAATACTCTTAACCACTAGGGATCTCAGTAAGACTAGCTAAGACTTAAAAAACAAATGATGACAAATGCTGGCAAGGATGGCAAGGGGAAACACCAATTCACTGTTGTTAGGAGTTCAAACTGGTGCAGCTCTTTGGAAATCGTTGTGCAGGTTCAAAAACCAGACAAACAAAAGCCATGATCCAGCTGTACCACTCTTGGGTATAAACTTAAAAGGCTCTATATCTACTATAGAAACACTTGCACATCAGTGTTTACCATTGCTCTATTCACTCATAGCCAGGAAATGAAAATAGCCTACTAATGAATTAGTAGACATAGAAAATGTGGTGTAATTACACCATCAGTATGGATGGAGGTGGAAAGAAACATTCTGAGTGGGGTAGCCCTTACTTAAACAGACAAGCATCACATGATTTCTCTCTTTTGCAGATGTTAACCTTCAATCTTCAGATATGTGTGTTTCATTTGAAATATGCAAAGAAGTCAGAAAGTTAGTAAGGGGATTTCAAGCCTAGAGAGATAGAAAGCAATGTTATAAAAGGTTAATCGGTACTAATGAGACAGGAAGAGTTATTAGGGTCAATGATGGGAGCTCAGAGTAAAGAATACAGGGAGGTATAAATAACCCTAAAACTCTTTTGAAATAGTCATGGAAACCTACTCACTACTATAAAAACTTCCTAAAACATGTATGTATTTATATATAAAAAGAATTAAAATAAAAATATCCAATTAACTGATTAACAAATAAAAATATCCAAGACCAGGAACGGATTCCTACTTCTGGAGTTGATAGCCAGTGATGTCCCATAGACTCTCTAACATTATTAGGCTACTGCTAGTGTTATTGATTGCCTGAAAGAACTTGATAGTAACACTCTACTGCTGAAGACAGCATGTGCTGGACTCACAGAACATGGGAACTCATAAGGTGGTACTGACCTGGGAGCTCCAACCTTTTTGGTTATTGTTAATGGTGTCAGAATGTGCTATGCATGTACCAGAGGAGAAAAGTGACCTTTGGAAGCTGCAATAATGACAGGTGTGACACGACATACTGGTACAATTGTGGTACAAGAATCATGAGAGTAATCAACCATTTTCTGATTAGGTATAAGTAATACTCATAAAATGAAAGGCATACCTGGCTCTTTTGTTGTTGGGCTAAGAATCTGTGACTAGAGAGATACAGGCCCTAGGAGACCTTTGTAGGTTCATCAAAACTATTTACTTGATACACTTGTGAATTTGCTAGGGAATCCACATTCTTGACATTTGGTTCAGTTCATTCATTTTGACACTACCCAGTAATCCTTTCTTTATACGCAACATAATCTCTTCTCTGAGAGTAGAACCAGATGATAACAACACTTATTGAGAACTATCTTGGACTAGGCTGATATTTAATATTTTGCTAGTCAACTACTTAAACATCAAGTGTAAATGGAGTGTACAAATTTTGAGAGCCACTAAAGATTACCTATATGGACCTATTGGTCACTTCTATTTTCTGTACAACTTTTCTCCTTTTTCTTTCTCTTCCTTCCTTTATGTTGTCTGAAGATCACATATCCCATAGAACATTTGTTGGAAAGAACCCAAACAGAAGAGAACTCATTATAATAAGCATAGATATTATGATTTTAATGTATTGGCATAGAATCCAGAGTTGTTATAGTTGCAAAGAGCATAAATATGTGTATAAAAAATGTAAAACTCTTACTCACTGTGGAAAATGGTCCATTTCTTGGAACCCAGAAAATCAGCACTCCTCCAAAGCATCCAGAATCTTACCTAGCCTAGGAACTTAATGAATATACCAAGTGTAAGAATATGACAACCGAGGAAAAGCAAATGTTTTGTTAAAAAAGAAAAACCTGAGAACTGAGGAGATGACTTCATCTCTTTAACAGGTGCTCTGTAACCTTCAGTTCAGTCTACAATACTCACACAAAATATGGGTATAAAGAGGTATTCATGTAACCATAGTACTGGTGAGATGAAGAGAAGATTCCTGGCACGTGTTGGTCAGACAGACTGGCCTTATGGGTGAGCCTCAAGCTCATGAGAGATGGTGGTTATATCATATGAAACAGAGCTCTACATTATCTTCTGGCCTTTACATGTGTACACACATTAATGCAAGCATACACTCATTTACATACAAAGAAATAACTCCACAGATGTGCATGCCCCCACGAATACACACACAAGTATGCATATGTGCACAAAATGAAAATAAAATGATTTATGGTTCTAAAGGGGCATTCTCTTGGCACAGTTTTGCTTTTCTTGCATCAAGAAGTAATAGTGATTATATTAACACTAATAATAGTGATAGCATAACCGCAAATTCTTAGTTGTTTACACATACTAACTTATTTTAAAACATTGGTATTCCCATTGAAACTAACATAGGTGAATTTTATCAGCTTTGTATTCTAAATAAAAAAGTTAATATACACAAAGGTTTATTAATATGTCCAAAGTCATGACTAAGGAAAAAGTGACAGAGCTGCCGTTTAAACTCAGCCAGTTGATAACTCATCTGTACTGTACTTTGAAGAATTTGGGAACAAGTTAAAAACAAACACTTTCCTATTAGTTCTACGAACTCCTGTAAACTTTATCTGAAGTAGAAACTCTGCTTCACACTCATAAAAAAAAAACAAAAAACAAAAAAACAAACAACAACAAAATACTCCACTGCTTTCTTCTGCAACTTTAGTGTCAGAGGACAATCCCTCTTCATGTTTATGAGATCCAGACAGCTCATTTTGTCCTTATGTAAATGTCAACTTACCAACTGAAACAATCCACTTTACTAACTGAAGGTTCGAAAGTACAGGGTGCATTTGGAAGTCAGTAAAAGATTCTTCCTTGACTATTTGTATCTATTGTATTGCTAGTTCCTCAACCTAGAACCGACCTTAATACTTGCATGTAATTAAAATGGTTTAAAAGCAAAAAGGAGGAGGGGGGATGGAATCGGGGGTGTCTGGGGGGTTGGGAATGGGGAAAGGGGATGACATCTGAATTGTAAATAAATATAATATCCAATAAGAAAAAAGAAGAAGAAGAAAAGTTTCTTTCAAGTAGTGATGTTAAGGGATTTAGTCTATACAGTGCTACTCATTATGGTGGAGGATGTTCTGCAACTCGCAGCTTAAGTGGTGAGTTTGGATTGAACTCTTTTTCCAGGTTGACGTTTAGTATTTGAGCAGCCCCTGTTTCAGGTACCATCTGACTCCTTTTTATTTAGATCATGAATATGGAACTATCTCAAGAGGAAAGGGATGGGGAAAGACATCTGCAGATGACTGTGACAATATCTGAGGTTGTGCTTCTTCAGTTTAATGTACCTGTGCATCATCTGGGGGATCTTATTAATATGCAGAGACTCCAACTTCACAGGTGTGGCAGATTGCAAGTACCACCACAATCCTGTTTTTCTCTGCATGTCCACGTCCTTTTCAGCGTGACCTTGAAATCTTTCTCACTGAGGGATAAATTCTTTTTGTTATCTACTTAAATTTTCAGTGTTCTCTGACTTGCTTTGACCAATAGATTAAGTAAAAAGTCTTGCTTAGTATCAACATGTTTGGGCCATTTCCTCTTGAATTTTATAATTATTGCGTATTAAATTGAAGATAGACTGATCAAGAATAAGAGAGAAAAGAAAATCCATGTATAGAATCAGGGCTTTCTGGTCACCTCATGATGAATGTAGAAGATGCATGGGGGAAGCCAGGCAAGATTAAAAGAGTCTCTAATATTTTCATTACAAATGAAAAATGATTAATGTTTTAGGACACTGGGTCTTATGGTAGCTGACTACATGGCATTAGTTAAGTGCTGTAGGATGACTAAAGTAGGAGCTAATATTTTGCATCTCTGCTAAGATCTGAGGTTCTGAAGATAATGTTTCTGTTTGTGGTCATCTATGTATTTTCATTTTGTGTGTACATGTGTACATGTGGGTGTGCTCATGAGGGGAACGTATGTATCTGTGTGTGTCTGTGCATCTGTGGATGTGTTTCTATATATACTGATGACAGTTTGCTTGCATTGGTGTGTCTATACATGAGGCACCCAGAGGATAACTTGGAGCTTTGTTCCACAGGATATAAGCAGTCTCCCACTGGCTTGAGGCTCACACATAAGGCCAGTCTGTCTGAGCAGTGAACTTCAGAACTCCTCCTGTCTTTCCCTCCCAATACTATGGTTACAAGCATATCCCACAATGCCTTAAAACTCTGGGATACAGAGGGCAAAATACACAGCCCACGAGGCAATTTCATATGTAGCCTGGTTCTATATGACCACACTTGGAAGAATGGTTTTTATATTCTTGATGGATGAGATAGAAGAGGAATGAGACAAGGAAGAGGAGGAAATCTGATGAAAATATTTTCTTGATTGAAGATTGCTGTAGATGAACTTGGTCCCCCGATGGCAGTGCTATTTCTGGCCAGGTGGCCAGAAACAAGAAAACATGTTGAGCAAATCAGTAGGCAATGTTCCTCTATTGTCTCTGCTTCAGTAAATACCTCCAGGTTCTTGTCTGAGTCCCCGACTCCCCTCAAAAGCAGACTGATCTCTAAAATTATAAGGGAAATAAGCCTTTTCCTCCTTAACTTCCTCTAGGTCAAGGTCTTTACCATAGCATTAAAAGCAAAGTAAGACAAGTATGTAGACTGAAAACGCTCAAACACCTTTGGAAACTGGAGAGAAAGTATTTACCTTACTCTGTTCAAAAGTAGACCAAGAATCCTCTACTCTAAGATAAGAATTGACTTTTAATTTTTCAATAGGTTCCAAATTGTACATTTCATTCTTTATATCCTGAACGTGCAGATATGCTCAATGCATTTAGAATCCAGATCATATATAAATGGTTGAACAGTTGTTCCAACAACGAATGAATGGAATGGATATCTCAGACTAATATTCTGGGAAATGGTTCATATCTCCATATCCTTATAATAAGAGGACTAGGAAGCAGTTTCTTCAATGACAACTACACAGGCAGTACTTCAAGCCCAGATTTATGCCCCAAAATGCACAAAGAGGAAGACTTTTCCTAAAAGTTGAGTGTGTCTAAGTTGTCCCTTCTTTTAGATTTTAATGCTTTCTTGAAATCCTCTGCATAAGCCTTGTCTTTCACTATCCAAAGCTGCCTAGGATGCTTGAACTAGAGTAGAGGTGAGGGTGGGTCAGAATTCAAATGAAAGAATGGTTGTTCACTGTATAAAACAGTAAACAGTTGAGGCATGCAGTGGTAAAATTTGAAGTGTGTGTATATACACACACACACAGACACACACATATTAATATACAAACAAATGTGACATTTATGTATGCATTCATAGACAGATGGTCACATACACACATACACACACACATACAGAGAGAGAGAGAGAGAGAGAGAGAGAGAGAGAGAGAGAGAGAGAGAGTAGTTCCTTAGTATTATCAGCTGATTGCAGATCAGAACACACTACAGATAATATAAGCCACTGATGGTTAAGTTTCTTTATAAAAAATGACATAGTGTTTGTATATAAACCCAAGCACATCTTTCCATTGACTTTAAGTCACTTATACATTACTTTTAATGTTTAATACAATACAAATGATATACAGTCATGCTAAATTATTTGGAGAATTATTACAGAATAAGAATGCAGTTTGATCGCATTGTTTTTTTTCCAAGTGTTATCTACAAGTGGGTAAACAAACCAAAGGAGAATCTGTGAATACAGCGAAGCATCTCATACAATTGCCCATATATGCTAAGTCTGAAAAATGGCAGTTCTGACTCAGTGCCTTGCCAGTGTTCTCATTAAAACAAAGTAACATGAGCACCAGAGAAGAAGATGGTTTGGAATAAGAAGCTACCTCAACTGCCCTCACCTATGAAAGGGAAGTCATCATGGTGTCTGCCTCCCAGGGTTGCATGAGTTTTAACTGTGTTCAAGCTTAACATCTTTCTGCCTCTCAGACATTTCAGTAATGCCAGTGGCTGTCACTGCATCTCTGCCCCCTAATTCTCATCTCCCAAGTAGCGTCCTGTGAATATACACTGGATATTCGCCAAGCCTTGAGAAACTGCATTTTATCAGCATGAACAGCCAGTTGTCTGTCCTTAGAGAATGCTTAATTACTTGTTTACATCTTGACTATAATATTGTCAACCCTGAATTGGGTAGCATAGGAGTGGGGCACCTAGCTCCTTCTTGGATTGTTGAGTGGGGGAGAAGCTGGTGGCTCATAACATCTTCCTATCCTGGGCTGAGCTGGATAATCAACAAAGCCAGTGCCAGATGCTAAAGGAACCTGTAGCTAGCTCCTCCCTGTTTAATTGACTTGGGAGACTTATAGCTCAGTAACATCATTACATTAGAGAAAAAGCAGGACAGTGCTTAATTTTTACTGTGGAGAAACATTGTCTCCTTCAGGAAAAGTACCCAGAGGTAAATTCATTAGTGAGCAAGCCTGTCAGGGGAGGGTAGCAGAGGGATCATGAGGTGGGGGGAGGGGCACTCTCATCTCTATGGAAACATGCATCACAACATGACCATCTTCTTTGGCTCTCTGCTTTTAGAGAACTTCATTCCTAACTTGGCTTCAGATTTCCCTGGGAGGGGAAGTCTGGAACTAATTTATGTACATTGTGGGCTTTTCCATTTCTCCAAAGATCAAAGCAAGCTGAGCGAAGCAGAAGCACAGATTAAGCATTTGGTGAAGCATAGGGGTAAATATGAATCTGTCGTTCCTTTGGGAGCAATGATTTCTTATTGTACGAAAAGCTAAAGCAAGCAGTAGGCTGTGATTCTGAACTTTAAAACCTGATCATCTGTCAGTTTTCCCCCTCTCTTATTTGGGTTTCTGTCACTTGCCTCCCACCATTAACCATTACAGCTAAGAGCACCAGATCCTGCCTAGCATACAGTTGTCACCAGTCATTTCCCTCCAATTGCATACTATTCTATTTCAAAATTTCATCTTATCATCATCATCATTGATTTAACACACTAATTTTAAAAGATCCAAATACTTGTAGAAATATGCTTATCATTATAGAAATAGAAGAAAATATGCCATTGTCTCCGCATTTTTCACAATCACACTGCTCAGAGCCAAAGCTATTTGTAGCAATTTGTGTCTATCCTCCCAACACCTTTGTCCAGGTAAATTCACACACACACACACACACACACACACACACACACACACACACACACGCAGAGAGAGAGAGAGAGAGAGAGAGAGAGAGAGAGAGAGAGAGAGAGCTCTATACCAGATATGGTAGCTCTCCTCAGTAACCTGGTATTAGATGGTTGACCTCTCGAGTTTCTTAGCTGGGCAGTCCAGCCACATTTGTGCAGCTCTGGTTCACTGGGAGATTCTTCTTCTAAAAATAAATCGGAGAGCAATAGAGAAAAGCACCAGGCATCAAACCCTGGCTTTCATTTGCATATGTATACGTGCACATGTAAAAAAATCCACGAATATTCCATGCCTCCCAACACACAAGGGCACTGACATAAAACCATAATAAGAATCCTGTGCAATGTACTTATTTCACTCCATGATGAATTAAAAATATCTTCCCAAGCCTACAAGAGAGATCCATTGTACCCTTTTCCAGTATTACAAATACCACATGCTGTATTTAGAGTTCTGTTTTCCTAATTTTTTAATAGATTAATTATAAAATATTACAGAAATAATAAAAGGAATAAAATGGGAAATAGTTATGTCCTTTCCTACTTATCATTCTTAATTAAATTTTTGAGAAACTTCTTATGTCAATATTACCTTTCTAAATTGCCTTTGGTAAAGATATACAGGCAGTATTATAAAACCAATCAAAAATTACATGTAATCATGCTCCATTAAATGTGTCACCTAAAGAAAATCTGTGCAAAGAAGAAAGGTGAAATAAATTCAACTATTAGATGACAAAAGCTTCATGTATCCTGGGAGAGTTAGAATGTCATTGTCCTCACAGACATCAGCTATGAGGCTAGCCAGCCACTGACTGTGACACATGCCAGTTCTCTATCTGCAAGTTGCTAATCCTCTGTGCCCATTGAGGGTGGTTTGGAGACAAAGTCACTGTGGCTGCTGAAAACATTTCACTTCTGTGCGCATTTGCTGTCTCAAAATTACTGATTCTGAGTCCCAGGCACATGGCAATGCTTCCCAGGTCCCCAGCCATTTTTTTTTTTATCTTTTTGTTTCTTGGATTCTCTTCTCCTAGGATTTTGATCAGTATAAATAAAAGTTTTTAGAATTTATCAAAAATGTGTGTTTTTGCTTTCAGAGTGGATTATATTTTAGTTGTATAAAGAATTCTAGAAGGGTTTTTTTATAAACTCTTCAAAGAAATTGAATGTTCATGTGAAATGTCTGTCAAAATTGAATGATATTTTTTCTTTATTGAAAAAACAAACTTTTTAGAAGTCTGTGTTCACTGCAGTATCACTTTTAAATTATTTTAATGTGCTTTTAACACATTTTGTGATGGGAACTGAGAAGGAACTCTCCTGTGAATCCCTCTTACACAGGAAGCTGAAAAACTGAAGAAGGGATTTAACTGTTAGGAAAACATCTTAGTATTATATTAATTAGACTGTTCTAACTGTCTCCATTTCAGGATTATAAAAATTATTAAAAATGTGATACAGTAAAAGAATATCACTTAGAAAATGTTTTAATTATTTTTACTTAGAACTGTAGGGTTGCTTTTGATTTGATCAAATTTCTCATTTTCTAGAAACAGTAAAGCCTCTATGAAATGATGGAGAGAGCGAGAGATGATAGATACACCCTCTATACTATAATTCATCCATTTCAAAGTATGGGATTATGAAAAATGGGACAGCATGGATGGAGCAGGAGGACACGACAGTAATTAGAGTAAACCAGCGACATACACAAGAACATCATGACCACAATCAACACAGACACAAGATGTCACTGAGAGTAGAATACAGTTGTCAGAGACTAAGGGAATAGGGAAGAAGTGAATATGAGGAAAGGTTGTTCAGTGGGAGCTGAGTAGTCACAGTAAGATACAGCAAGAAGCCCTGGTATGCCAGTGCACAGTATGGCGACTAGATGAACATTGATATATGTTTTCAAAAGCCATACAAAAAAAAGACTTGGGATTTTCACTGTAAAAGTTACAAATGTTAGAGAATACAGCTCTGTTTATGGTAATTTAAGCAATTTATGAAAGTATCAACATAGTCCACTGTATTCAGCTAATAATATTTTGCTTAAAAAGTGTAAGAAATAAAATAAAAAATAAATCAAATGATCACTTCATGAAGTTGTTTGCTTCATGAAAATTGGAAAACTGGCTCAATCTCTACCTACAGAGACAAGAATTTCTGTTCATAGTGATGTATCTGGTTAAACAATGAAGTATCTGCTTAGACTGGATAGCAGTCATTTTGCAAGAAAGATAGGATTCTTTTGTTTCAGAGAATGAATGTCGGATCTGCAGCTTTCGTCATGGGCCTTTGGCAAAGTGAAAAGTCAAATTTGTAAGCACCTCTGGATGATGCAGGTAAATACTTGTTCCTAATTTAGGTAACACCACCATAAACTAGGACACAAGAATCCTCAACATAGTGGACCATAAGTCTTTTATGATGAGTTACTGCAATGTGTGTCATACCCATCAACAAGCACTTATCCTAGTTGCTATGGTATCCATGCATCTCCAGATTTCCTGGGCACATCTCAATGCTGCATCACACCACAGTTCAGTAGCAAAAGATATCCTGGTCCATAAACACAACGCAATCTTCACAGTTAGGAAACTTTCATTAATACATCACCAGTATCTAATCCTAAGAATCCATTCATGCTTCTTCAATAAAATCACCAGGTTTAAAAATCACATATGTCCTGTTACTTTAATGTCTGTTGTTTCAGTATTTTATTTTATGTGTATGAATTTTTTATGCACATGTAAGTCTGTGCACCATGTGTGCAGAAATCAGAGAGTGCATTTGAGCTTCTGGACCTGAGTTTAAAGGTGGTTGTGAGCTCCCATTTGAATGCTAGAATTCAAACCTAAGTGTTTTGGAAGAGCTGCCAGTGCTCTTAACTTCTTTTTGTTTGTTTGTTTGTTTGTTTTGTTTTGTTTTGTTTTGTTTACCAAGACAGGGTTTCTTTGTATAGCCCTGGCTGTCCTGGAACTCACTCTGTAGACCAGGCTGGCCTCAAACTCAGATATCCACCTGCATCTGCCTCCCAAGTGCTGGGATTAAAGGTGTGCGCTACCACTGCCTGGCTCTTAACTTCTAATCTATTTTTCTAGCCTTGCTTCAGAATTTTCTTTTCAATATATCCATTGAGTTTTGTATTTTAAAAATACCTTTGGCTGGAGATATTCTTAGTATCTATATATTATGCTTTCTTCTCCAAATAATTTTATGGTTTGATTTATGAACTTATGGCTTTCATTTTTAGCCATGGGCTATGAATCACACTCTTTGATAGATAAGATGCCTTTATTTGATGACTTGGCGTCTTTGAGCTTAATTCTGTGTCCCACTGATGTTTACCAATTGTTCCTGATCACTTTTTATTTTCTGGCATAATAAATATTTCAAAGACATTTTATATCTCGTCTATGGCCATGGAGTCAGTCAACTCTCCAAAGAATTGCTCCTTCTATTTGTTTTAGAGTGGTGCCTAGATAATTCCATTTAGCTTTCTTCATATAGGTACATATACAGGAAAATGTGCCTTCATATGTATTCAATATATGGAGTTTTGTACTTACACATATTAATCTATGTGTACCTTTATCCTTACATACACTGAAAACATGAACTTATATCGATACCTGTAACTCTTAATATCATGGGTACTTTATACGTATTTTTTTTTTTACCAGACTTGCAGCTCTTCTTTCAATATAAAAAATGGCTCTGTCAGTATCCTTAATGTAATCCATATATCTCCTCATATGTGAACTATTTGTACTGGCCAGCATACCCTCCCATCTTCTCAAAGATGCTGTCCTCACATACACTAAGCTCTGACTATTCCTGTAGGACCATACTCAACAAATCCTTGTCTGCACATCAACCCTCACACCATTGTCAACAGCAACTCTCAGCTTGGGTTGAGCTTTGTTTTCCAGTTTTCTTAGATTCAGACCATCCTCAACTGTCTTTTTCATAAAGAAATTTCCTTTCCAGCCTAGGTTCCATATTGTCTGCCATCTTTGAATACTGAATTCCATTTAACTTTCTGACTGAATAATACTCCGTTTTATGTGTATAGTACATTGTACTGTTCCATTCATTATTCACAGATATCTATGTTTTATTGGTAACAGGGTTATTGAACTTATGTTATGAATATAGTTGTAACAATTTTGTTGAAATCTCTGCTTACAATTATTTGGGGTGTGTACACAGAGCTGAATTTATGAATCATAGGGAAACCCTTTATTTTCTTTAAGGATCTCCACATTATTTTCCATAGAGATTGAACCATAAATCTACTTTTATATTGCCAAGAATTTACTTATGCAAACAAAGCATGAATGCTATAACAGTAATGAAATATTCAGATTGAACTTGAGGCTCATACCACAGGATAGCACTCATTACTGGTATTGTAAATTCTACACATAAAATGCTATATCTATATACATATAATATACATCTATCTATCTATATTATAGAGAGATAGATATGCATACACACACAAACACACAAGCACACAAACACACATATATATCTCCATGTGTGGGGAAATCTTAGGCCCCATGTAGGAATCTACTAATATCATCTAAGTGAGCTGGCATAGAATTATCTTCTATTTATTTAATTTTGTATGCATAAAAAATGTTACTCTCGGCATTAACCAGAGAAGCCCCACTTCAAGATGAACTAAGGTGAAGTAAGGTACATATGACTACTGAGTTGTTAAAACTAAATGAAAAATTGAGTGCTTAGTTATAAACAATAATTTATTTTTAATGTTTTATAATTATACATTTATTTACATTCCAAACACTGTCCTCTCAGTTCCACTCTCTCAGAGACTTGCCCCACATATCCCTCTTCTTCACCTCTGAGAAGGTGAACCCTCACCCTGGCTATCCTCCCACCTTGATATATAAAGTACCTTCCAGATTAGGCACATCTTCTCCCACCGAGGCCAGGCAAGTCAGCCCTGTTGGGGAACAAATACCACAGTCCGCCTACAGCTTTAAGGAGAGCTTCTACTCCAGCTGTTGGCCCTACATGGAGACTGAGCTGCACATCTGCTGTGTATGTGCCAGGAGCCTTATTCCAGCCCATGTATCCTTTGGTTGGTAGCTCAGTCTCTGATAACTCCCAAAGGCCAGGTTAGTTGACTTTGTACGTCCTCCATTGGGGTTTCCATCTCCTCAGGGCCTTCAGTCCTTCCCCCAACCCTTTCATAAGGGTTGCTAATCATTGTCCAATGTTTGGCTGTGGGAATCTGCATCCATTTCAGTCAGATGTTGGGTAGAGCCTCTCAGAGGACAATTATGCTAGTTTCTGTCTTTAACAGAACCATAACAGAGTCTCATTAATAATGCCAGGGATTGGTGTTTGCTCATGCTATGGTTTTCAAGTTGGGCCAGTTATTGGTTGGTCATTCCTCCAGTCTCTGCTCCAACTTTGTCCATGCTTTTTTTTTTTTTTTTAAATACAGGACAAAGTTTGGGTTGAACGTTTGGCCGGTGGTTTGGTGTCCTTATCCCTCCACTGGTAGTCCTTCCTGGCTACAGGAGGTGGTCTCTTCAGTTTCCATATGCCCACTGTTAAGCATCTTGGCTAAAGTTACCTGCATTGACTCCTAGGAGCTTTTCCATCTTGGATCTCTGCCACCTGGGTGTTCAGGCAGAACTATTTCCAATTCTCTGAGAAACTGCCAGATTGATTTCCAGAGTTGTTGTACAAGTTTGAAATCCCACTATCAATGGAGAAGTGTTCCCCTTTCACCACATCCTTGCCAGTATCTGCTGTCACTTGGGTTTTTGAACTTAGCCATTCTGATTGATGTAAGGTGGAATTTCAGGATCATTTTGATTTGCATTTCCCTGATGACTAAGGACATTGAACATTTCTTTAAGAACTTCTCAGCCATTAAGGATTCCTCTGTTGAGGACTTTTTTGTTGTTGTTTAGCTCTGTACCCGATTTTTTTTTATTGAGTTATTTGGTTTTTTAGAGTCTAACTGAGTTCTTTACATAATTTGGATATTAGTCCTCTGTCAGATGTAGGGTTAGTGAAAAGCTTTTTACCTACAGGCTGCCATTTTTTTCTTATTGAGAGTGTTCTTTGGCTTACAGAAGCTATTCAGTTTCATGAAGTCCCATTTATCAACTGTTGCTCTTAGAGCCTGAGTCATTGGTATAAATCAAGATCAGTTGTACTATCTAAATAGTTCCATAGCCCATAAGGAAATAGAAGCAGTCATTCAAGTTTTCCCAACCAAAAAATCCCAGGACCAGATGATTTAATGTAAAATTCTACCAGACATTCAAAGAAGAGCTATTATTAATATTCTTCAACCTATTCCACAAAATAGAAACAGAAGGAATACTACATAATTCATTCTGTGAGGCCACAATTGCCCTGATACCTAAACCACACAAAGATCAAACAAAGAAAGAGAATTTCGGACCAACTTTGCTTATGAACATCTGTGCAACCTAAACCTTAAACCTAATCCAGGAACATATATAAAAAAAAAATCATTCAGTATACTCAAGTATACTCAAGTAGGCTTAATCCCAGGCATGCAGGGAGGGTTCATTATATAAAATTCATCAACTTAATAAACTGTATTAAAAAGTGAAGCAAAAAATCACATTATCATCTCATTAGATGCTGGAAAAGCCTTTGACAAAATTTAATACCCCTTCATGTTAATATTTCTTGGAGAAATCAGAGACTCAAGATATATACCTAGACATAATAAAAAGCAATATACAGCAAGATAATAGCCAATATCAAATTAAATGGAGAGGAACTTGAAGCAATTCCACTAAAATTAGGGACAACACAAGGCTGCCCATTCTCTCCCTATCTATTCAACATAGTAATTGATGTCATAGCTAGAGCAGTAAGACAACAAAAGGAGATAAAGGAGATACAAATTGCAATGGAAGAAATTAGGGTATTATTAGTTGCAGACGATATGATAGTAAACATAAACCATCCTGAAAATTCTACAAGAGAACTCCTACAGCTTCAGCAAAGTGGTTTGTATAAAATTAACTAAAAAAAAAAAATTCAGTAGCCTTTCTTTATACAAATGATAAACGGACAGAAAAAAATCAGGGAAACAACACCCTTCACAATAGCCTCAAATAATATAAAATACTTTAGTGTAACTCTAATCAAGCAAATGAAAGAGCTGTATGACAAGAACTTCAAGTCCGTGAAGAATGAAATTGAAGATCTCAGAAGGTGGAAAGATATTCCATGTTCATACATAGGTAAGATTAACATAATAAGAATGGTCATCTTACCAAGAGCAGTCTACATATTTAATGCAATTCCCATTTAAAGTCCAACACAATTTTCATAGACCTTGAAAGAGCAATTCTCAACTTCATGTGGAAAAACAAAAAATCCAGGATAGTGAAAACTACTCTCAACAGTAAAAGAACTTCTGGGGGAATCATCACCCTTGACCTGAAACTATACTACAGAAAAATAGTGATAGAAGCTGCATGGTACTCATACAGAAACAGACAGGTTGATCAATGTACTTGAATCAAAAAACCCACAAATAAATCCACTCACCTATAGACTCTTGATTTTTGACAAAGAAGCCAAAACTATACAATAGTGAGAAGAAAGCATCTTTAACAAACGGTGCTGGTCTAACTGGATGATTACGTGTAGAAGAATACAAGTGGATCCAAATTTATCACTCTGCACAGAACTCAAGTCCAAGTGGATCAAGGACCTCAACATAAAACAGGATATACTAAATCTCATAGAAGAGAAAGTAGCAAATAGCCTGGAATGCACTGGTATAGGAGTCGATTTCCTGAAGATAAACAAGAATTTAAACCACCTACTCTCAAGCTCAGAATGTGTTGTTGAAGAGTAGTAAAATGATTGAAGTGCCGGAAGATAAAAAATGGGCTGCAGAATGCTTTTGGGGTTGATATCACCAAAGCAATTAAGATCTCAGTGGAACTGAACAACAGTGGGCCTCTCAACAGACAATCATAGATGTGGGAAGAGCTCAAGAGGCTCTGTCTACCTTTCTCTACTAAGCAGGTGACCACAGATAGATTAAGAAATTACAGAGTCATTGCCATAAATTGAGTGAATATTGGTGGGCTCCGTTGGAGAACTTCAGACCCCAGAATAGCACACAGATTACCTTAGTTAAACTCAAATTTCTCAAAAGATAACAAAATCACACAAATCTGGAAAACACATACAGGGAGGAGAGTGTGGGACGAGATGGGAAAAGATGAAGGAGAGCAGGGAGTAAGAGTAAGCAGAATGTTGGTGAATGTATGAGAATGTCAAAGAACAAGTTTGTCAAAAAACTATACTGCATGAATAAATATGTAACGTTCACTGAAGATAAGATTTACAAATTGCAGTCTTGACATAACCAATTTTTAGTTACCCTGGGATTATTTCCTTCATGCATGTTCCTTCTCTTAAGTTTTCAAATCACAGCCAGTGGCACACACTGAGACAATTTTACCATGCAAGTATCTTAGATAGTTACACATTTAGTACAGACTTTTTTCCTGAAATTTAATTCTGTGGTTATAAATATGACATCTATGCTTTAATATCCTGGTATTTTATGAATACATGTGCACTATGTACTCTGTACTTAACATGCAGTCTTCCCTCAAAGAGAAGAAGCTATACTACCACTCGTAACTATAAGCTCAACATTTTATTAATATTGACCGGTAAGAATTATGCACAGTTAATATTCTATTGCAGTCTACTATGTGGCTTCCTCAACTCTATTCTTTCTTCTCAGCTACCGCATTTTGTGCCTACCTGCCACCTAACACCAGTGTAGAGATCAAACTCATAGAAAGAAAAGTCAAGCTTCTGGCAATTTAAGCAAACACCCCAGGATATTGAATACTTTCATTTTCTATCCCCTGCACACTGACCACTCATGGCTTGAGGACTGACTCAACTGACTACTTCCTGCACAATGTCTCCAGCTCCATTGGTGGTCTGAACCACAGTATGCACTTCTTGATGGCCGCATGCTGCAGGGCATCCTTGGGGGGATCTTTTTGTATTAGGTTTCTAAGAAATTCTGAAGGATTCTCAAAGTGTTCAAAAGAAAAGTATCTCTCCTTTATCAGCATTTCTGTTTCTAGTCTGCATCTCCACCTCTCTTGATTTATTTTTCAGTCATTATTGCATATAGAGCAATCACACATAGTTTAAAAGAGTATATGAAAGATATGTTTTGGCAACTTAAATATTTAATATATTTTTATTATCCCATTACATTTAAATTCTTATGTTGCCTAGGCATCATGCCCTTTGGAATCCTGGTGATACTTTTTGTCTTTAAATTTCTAATTCTGCTGGTGTAAACCCTAACATCATTCAGATTCTCTTCTTTCTCTATCTATCTATCTATCTATCTATCTATCTATCTATCTATCTAGTCTATATCTATATCTATCTCTATCTCCTCTACATGTTTGTGTGCATGATATGTATGTACTTTTATGTGCATGTGCATTGCATTCAGACTTTCAATTGCCAGACCTACTGTTAGACTTTTCCTTTTAGTAATTTCCCTTCATGGTTTTCTCTCTTCATTTCATCTGGAATGTCTACTGTTTGATCATGGGTCTCTTGGGTGGAAATTCAACATTTGTTCATATGCTCTGCTTTGTAGGTTTGAGAGATACCAACAGCTTTATTTTCCCATGCCTCTCTTGAATTTTGTTTTCCACTATAACGATTTTAATCTCTAAGAGATTTACTTCATTTCCGTTTTTAACTGTTGGGTTTTGTTTGGTAGGTCTACCTTCTTTTCTGATTTCTCACTGGGTATGAGGTTTTGTGTCTGTTACTTCTGCTACTACTACAGTGTATAGAAGTAACATCACCCAGGTGGTTCCCCTCAGGACTCTCAACTCCAGACAGAGTTTAGATATTATATAACCTCTTATGTCAGCTAACACTCACCTATTCTTAACAACCTTTCCCTTGGCCTTTTCTCTTTCTTGTCCTTATCAATTCTTGCTGTCTTACATTGCAGTGTAAGAAGTAGTAGCATTGAGAACATGCTTTCAGTTTTTCAGTTTTAAACTGAGAGGCTGCAAGCATAGCTCAGTGATTCAGTTGTTGGCAGTTTTCTCAAAGCTGTGGGTTCAACCTACATTCTAAACCCTAATAACAATACCTTGGTGTTAAGTTTAGGCAAAGACCATGTGAATCAAATTGTGTATGAACCTCTGTCCATTAATTCTGTGTTTATAGAATTTGCTACTATGTATCTCCATATCAATTAGACCATCATATATGATGAACTCAGGTGAGGAGAGAATCTGACTGGAGCTTTTGGTCTTGCACTGTGATGTATTTGTTCTTACTTCTTCTGTGTCTGTCCTCTTCTGCAGCTACTGTTCTATGGAAGTTGAACATCTTGTAAAAGGAGGACATTTCTCTCATATTTCCCCCTCTCTTATCCTGAAGGCTTTCCTTGAGTTTATCTTTCATATTTAATTATATAGATCTGATTATTGATTGATACTTTTATTTCTCAGTGAGATCTTCTACTTGTCTGATAAGAGCAAAATTGGCTTCCCATTGAGAAGCCAGAGAAGAATATTTTAAATAGCACAAACAGTAAACTATATCTTTGATCACAGTCTAGAATTAACATTTTGAAAATGATATTTTATAAGTACACTGGCATTTTATTTTTTAAAGTGAGCATGAATATATATATATATATATATATATATATATATATATATATATTCTATTTTTTTATTCCTGACAGCATGTATTTAATGTTTGCACAGAGATGTTTGTTCTTATCAAACATCAATACACAGAAGATGCAACTTATTCCAGTCTTAACTGTGAAAAATTTCAAGCACACTGTACAATGCAGAGCAAAATAAAAACCATATAAATGTCCTTATGTCAAGATCTAAGTTATACACACATGCATACACAAAGTTGTGAGTCTGTAAATATCTATTGGAGTCTTCTCTTAGTTTATGTAGAATGTATGTCTCTCTCTCTCTCTCTCTCTCTCTCTCTCTCTCTCTCTGACATGTGTGTAGGTACAGTTCACATATGTGTGTAGGCCAAATGCCTACATGTATGTATGCTTCTTTATTGACCTCTCTCCATCTTATTTTGGCAGAGACTGAGTATCTCTCTGAACCTAAAGCTCATCAGTTCTAAAGTGGTTTGCCAGCAATCCCCAGAGGTCCCCTGAGCCTAATTAGGAGACAGTCTGTATGGCTCTAAAGGATAGAGCATGAGAATGGATCTAAGCCCTTTGAAAGAATCCAGAAGACAGTGAGTGAATCCCAGACATTGGTCATTTCTTTACCCTGAGGGAATTTGGTTTTTCTTTGATTTGATTGTGACTGTGCCCTGGTTTAGTTCTTCCCTCTTGGAATAGAAAATTATTTCATTCACTTATTATTTTACCAGAGCCCTCAGTTAAAAGACTTTGGATATTGTAGAGAGTGTTTGGATGCTTTAGAGAGACCAGAGTTTTAAAGTGTTTGAATTTTTAAAGATTACATGACTTTTAAAGTTTGTAATAAGTTTTATATTGTGGTATTAATATATGATCTTGGAAACAACAAGAAAGGAAAGGCTTTGATTTGATAAATGATGTGTTTTTGTGTCAAGATGACATTTTTAGGATGTAAAATAAAAGGCTACAGGAGTAGATTTTCATCTTATTATCTCAAACTTGGCCAGGACTTATAGCAACTCAGATAACATGTTTAAGAAGGCAAACAACATTTCTTTACATAACTTAATTAGACCTAAATATACACATTACGTTATATACAATAAACGAAACATTACTTGATAGTCTTTGAAGCTGGATGTGGCGGGCACAATTCATCACTTTTGAGTACATGAATGTAAGTTAAATAAAGCCTCACATAAATGAGTGCAGGTGAAACTGTTCTGGAGTTTAAATAGTTCAGCTGTTTAAATCAATTTCCCTTATTAGTGCAAATTAGTTTTGCAAGTAAATATGATTTCTTGCTTCTCTACAATACACATAAGCACCCATATCACAGTGGAGTCTCAGAGTAAATTACTGATCACGATTATACAATGTGGTCCCAGTTTTGGAAGGCCTTTAAAGAAATGTGGCAGGGACCCAGATTGTTACAGGTACACTTCCTGTTAGCCTTCCGTTTCTCATGCTCCTCTATTTCCTCTCTCTCCCACACTTTTCTATCTTCATGGAGGCAAATGACTAAACAACTTTCTGCCACTCCTACATGTGTTTGGACAAACAATTCTCACTCCTTAGTGAATGAATCAGCTTTCTGCTGCTATCACATAGTAACTGAGAAAATTAATCTATAAAGAGAGAAGGAAGAATTCTTGACTCAAACCTCTATAGGTTGCAGCCATAGTTGAAGGAGTTCTATTGCTTTGTTTCTATGAAGCATCATATCACAGTGGGTGCATGTGGAGGGACAATCTACTCTCCTGACAAACCACCTGCCAAAGAAGCAGAAGACTGAGGTGCTACAATTCTCTTCAAGAGTGTGCCTCCTGGGAACTAAGGACCATCTCTAAGCCTCTTCTGCAAGGTCCACAGCATCTTCTAGTATCACCCTTTTCCCACACAGGACCTTCTAGTATCACCCCTTGTACATGGGGGTAACTGGTGGTGGTGGTGGTGGTGGTGGTTGTTAGTCTATATCCAAACTGGAGCACCTACTTTGGAACAAAAGTCATGAAAATAATTAACACTTACCAAGTATGGCACAGTGCTTCAAGACCTGAAAAGTAATTACATAATTTAATCATCAAAAGATTCCTCATATAAGATATAAACATACCCATATATGCATTTGTATACATACATGTCTAGATAAATATCTAACTCTATATTTATCCAATTGATTTATTTATCTGACGCTCTTTGATTTCAATAAGGATTCATTGTGCTGGAGATGTGACTCAGTGATTCGGAGGATTTTTGCTGTGGTGGAGGATGTGTGGGTTCAGTTCTGGGCACCTCCATGGTGACCCAGAATCATCTGTAACTCCATTAACTGCTTATCCAACATGTTTTTTTCTAACCTCTGCAAGACCAGGCATTCATGAACTACACATAGATATGTTCATGCAAATCACACAAATACATAAAATAAAATAAATACATCTAAAAAAACCAGAGGAAAAAATCACAAAAGAACCCAAAATTAAGATATATGATTTCCCTAATAGTACATATTATGGTATAGATTATCTTATGAAGATACCAGGTGTATTCATGCATACAATTGGTTAAATATTCTATTTTATCATTTCAAAATGAATTCATGGTATATATATAACAGTTTCTGTAAATCATACAGATTTTTATACAAAATCGTTTCAATTTATTTGTTCTGTAATCTATAAGGCACTGGGCTTAGTGGAAATAAACTTAAGACAGTTTTGTATCTGGAAACAGAGGTTTAGATGTGCCACAGTTCTCTTATGTTACAGAGAATTTCATCTATGTTAAATTAAACCATGGACTAGAGTCATGGTTCAGCAATAAAAGGCATTTGGGTTTAGTTCCTGGTAACCACACGATAGTTGACAACCTTCAGTAACTACAGTTCCAGAGAATCTGACAGCCTCTTGTGACAGCACAAGATAGGCAAGTGGTGCACATACCTACATGCAGGCAAAATAGATATGCAAGAAAATAAAATAAATCTACAAAAGGTTTTAATTAAAGTTCGCCAGTAACACTAAAGCATACATGTTCTACTTTGTGATATATCTATTATCCTCAATTACTAAGTCTATATTGTATATACTTATGTGTGTGAATTATGTGTAAGCTATAAAATATATCGATCCCTATACATATACTCAAATGTATAGAATTGTAATCAATCACATGCTGTTCTCATCAATTGTGTGAGAATTCTTATGCTATGTTGTGTTTGTGTCAGGCCACTGATGAACTAAACCTGAATCAGCCAACCACATAGCCTGTAAAGTCCAGGATAATTGTATATAACTGCACTTAACTGAAGTATCACCAAGTTTTCTATGTTTTAAACTATATAGTAATGGTATAGTAAAACTACCAGACTTGTTTTAATAAAATGATTCATTTTATTAATAATATAATAATAAAAGGAGGAAATTTTAATCTCATAACTACAGGTTTCTTATGAAGGGATTATAATCAACAGAACAGACAAAAAGAACTAGGGATATAAATGGTGTCCGTCTCTTACTTCTCAGCTACAAGATGTGAAATGACTACTTAAGCTTCATCTCAGCCAAAGAAATGAAGACATCTGTCAACAAAAACTCCACTTTATTCACTATGTTTAAGAATTTTGAATTTGATACGTTACTCATGAATTTGTAAATGATTAAAAATAAAAGCAAATGCTTTCTACTACTTAGCACCTTGAAGATGCTTGTGTGTACATACCCATGGGCAAAGAAAGTTTTAGGCATCTGTCTCCAACAGAATGTCACACTCAAGCATCTAAAAACATTTTAGTAGTCATTTTTGTAAAAATATGTAAGCAAGGCCACAGCCAACAGCAAGGTTTCTCATCAATTGTCACATATACACATAAGATTTTATTGTTTCAGTGCATAAGAGAATACAAATAAGTATCAGTTAAATCCCATGAATACTAGATTTAAGAAAATAATAGGATACATAAATCATATCTATATAAAGCTTTAAGCCTAAAATGTAAGGAAACTGGAAACTTAAGGACACGGAGAGTTTATACATTGATAAGTGTCATACAGTTGATATACACTACTGTGTGTTTGGTATCTGTAATGTATGTATAGGGATCAATATACTTGGTTCCTTCATTCACATAATCATATACTACATATATTAGATAATTGAGACTAGTAGTTATATCATGATGTAGAAGATGCATGGTTTAGTGTACTGGCAAAGTTTAATCAAAACATTTTTTTAAGTTTAGGGTATTTTGGGTATTAAAGTATTTTTGTCTGCAGGTAGGCATGTATACCACCTGCATATCTAGAGCCTGCAGAAGTCAGGAGAGGGTGTGAGATTCCCTGGAACTGGAGTTATGCCTGGTTGTGAGCTATCAAATGGGATTGCAACAATGTCTTCTGCAAGAGCAACAAATACTCTTTATTGCTGACCCATTGTTCCAGCCTCTGGTTCAATTTTAATCTGCATATCAGATGAGGTAACTTCTTAACATATGTACTAGGAACCAGTTTGAGGTCTTCTGCAAGAATAGCACTCTTCTTCACTCCTAAGTTTTCTCTTTAGCACCTATTTTGTTTTTTTATTAAAAATAAATTCTTTTATACAATATATTTGGAGTATAGTTTCCTTTCCCACAGATCCTCGAGATCCTCCCCACTTCCGTCCATCCAAATCCATACCCCAGCAAATGCACATGAATCCAAGTAGGCATATAGTGATAATAACAACAGAGCAACAACAACAATACGGTAAAATAAGAACAAACAAGAATACGACAAAACAGGCACATACACAGAAGAAAAAGAGCCGATAAAAGAATTCCAAGAAACACACACATATGCGGACACACACAGAAATCCCTTAAAAAGAATAAACTAGAAAGCACAATATGTATACAAAGAACATATGAGGTAAAATAAATAAATAAATACAAATAAATTCCCTGACAAAGTATTTTGAAACAAAAGAACCTTTCAAACCACAACTGAGTTTGTTTTCTGTGGACCATCTACTGCTGGGCATAGGGCCTGCTCTTAAGATTGGTTTGTATACCAAGTAAAGGTCAGTTGGAATAAACTAGTTTTTCATTTGCAAACCATTATCAAAAGGAGATAGCTTCTGGGCATGTGTGTACTTCTCTCAGAGCTTGTACCTTGTATGAGTTAGACTTGTGCAGAGATCCTGTGCACGACACTAGGGTCTCTGTGAGTTCTTATGTGCATATGTTTTGAAGGCCTTGTTTTCTTGCTATCCTCCATTCTTCCTGGCTTATACAATCTTTCTTTCTCCTCTTACTCAGTTTCCTGAGCCCTGAAAGGAGGAATTTGATGAAGAAATCGCATGTAGGATTGAGTATTCCAAGGTCACCCAATATCTGCAGATTTTCCAGATATGGGTCTCTGTACTTGTTATCACCTACTTCAGGAAGAAGCCTCGATGATAATCTATCCCATATTTACATTTTAGGATGTTCATATTTCCTATGTTATATGGGTACATGGTTTGTCCTTTCTTCTTTCTTCTTGTTAGTTTGTTAAGAATGTCACACAATGAATTTGCTCACATTTACCTCTGTCCCTCACTCATCTCAGATCTACTCCCCTATTTCTTTACCTATCAAAGTTTTGACCTCTTTTCTTTTTTTAAACCACCAAGTCCAATCTGTGATATCCCTACACACTTGGAGATAGGGTTTTACACTACAGCATGATCTACCTGTCTGGGACCCATACATTTACAAAAACCTGACTCTTTCTTTACCAACAGTTATCAATTGCCAACAGATACTCAGCTTGGGGAATGACTAAATTGCAGTTCAGGCTCTACTTCCCTGCCCTGAGTGGCATGATCACCATGGATCACAGCTGGTGGACCCTGGGAGGGGAAGCATGGTGTGACAATTAGGAGCTAAGTGAACCCAGATGGGGGAGCAAGAGCAGACCCTTGGGAGGCAGCTTCAGTGAAATAGATCATTTTAATGGTGGTGGTGGAGGGGAACAAAGAAGACAATCTTTGGGAGGCGAGCAGGAGAGATTGTGATCAGTATGCATCATTGACAGTGCTGGGGAGGCCTCATTTATATAGGGAGGAGTCCCAGGTGCTGGTGGAGATGACCTTATAAGGGAAGAGGACGTTTAACCTAGCCACCTGGCTAACTTTCCCACTGGTGGAACAAAAGTTGGGACACAGTGCTTTGTGTACTGGGACATACAGGCTGGGGGTGGAGGTGCGATTCTACTCCTGCCAATCTCAGAATGATATTTCTGGGGTTTGGACATACATTGACCCAACTCAAGCTCAGGGCCTGATCCCCGATTTTGTTCTACAGGTCCCCAACCTCACACTTAACCACTTCCATTCTCTATCCTGGCTTTTGTTCCAGTTTAAGTTGAGCTTCCACAGGTCTTGTTCATCCTGTGACAACTACTGTAAGTTCATATGTACAACTCTCCTACTATAACCTGAAAACATTTCCTTGTAGTCATCCACTGGCTCTGGCTCTTAAACTATTTCTTCCCATTTGTCTGCAATGACCTTAGATCTCAGAGTCTTGGGAGAATGTAGCGTAATATAAATGGTAAGCATTCTTCAGTCTCTTTTTCTCTGAACACTGAGCCCTTATACATCTCTATGTCAATCAGAATCTACTGCAAAAAGAAACTTGTCTGATGAAAGTTAAAAGATGCTTTAATCTATGGCTGTAGTAATTAGTCATTAGGAGTTCGTTTAATGTTATGCCCATTTAGAATAATAATAGTATTAGGAGCTCCCCTAAGGCCTATGGCCTGTCTAGTTATAATATCTTGGATTAATTATGATACAATGTATGGGATTCAACTTTTGGCATGGGTGTGAATTCCAATCAGAAATTGGCTGGCTAGACTTATGGCTTTGAAAGTGGCTCTGTCTGGTAACCTCATGGCACAGCAAGCCAGCCTGGGTAAAGGAGGGAGTAGTTCTGGCTCTGGTCTCAATGATGTCATGAAGCAGTTAGTTGTATGGTATGGAATTGACTAGAGATGTTCTAGCAGCACTCTATGTAGCTCAGATGTAAAGTTGGAGAAGGGGCTGAAACTAGATAAAAGGCCACATAATTAGAAAGCTATCTACAATCTACCCGTTATCAGTCATCATTGTTACGTCAGATCTCAACTATTTGACTATTATCCCAGGAAATAGATAAAGACCAAACACAAATATGTGTATTTCTATGGTGGTGAAACTTGACCCCAGTTCTTTTTACATATGAGGCAGATCTCCTAATTTCCATAGACCCGTTGCCTCAGGCACATTGCTTCCTAATCTTGTCTTCAAGATCCAGGGTAGTGAGAGCTTAATTCACGGTTTAATTTAACAATTGTGAATCTGGGGGAGTCTGGTGCTTCAGGGTAAGAGAATATGCCATAAAGCACAGAACAATTATGATGACATAGCTGCAGCCAAGTCTAAACTCTTACAGCTTCTTCCTTAATGCACGAAGGAAAATCTATTCTGGCAATGCAATTTGATTGCACAAAAACAAAGGCACCGTTTTCAGAACAATGTCTGGTTCCAGACTATCTAGCGCTTGTCATGTTTATGTCTTGATTGGCTGGTTATCAATAGTTGTCTTGTCTAGTTGACTCGTGGAACACAACAGGACATTAAGTGTTTATTTCAATATTTGACAGTGGGAAATTTTAAAATCTGTGGCCTTGAACATGTATGCTTCACAAAAAATACTGAAAAGGAGTCTTTTCCCATGACTGAGAAGCTATTGACAGGGATGAAGAACCCATTTTCTTCTAGAGGATGATCCCAGATAAGTCAATCACATCAAGTGGATGGACCCTACCTCAAGTATATTGGGCACACATAGGATTCAGTGGATCATTTAAATAGGACACAAGTTTGGGAGCAGATATGGATGTGGGGTTTCAATCTTGGATAATTAGGTAAGGATTAGGGGATAAATATGATCAAAAACATATGGCATGCTCAAAGAATTAAAAAAGAAATTATATTAATAAAAATAAAATACTAGAAAAACATGAGGACAAAAGTCAGAAAAAACACCATCTCCCTTTCTATGTGTCATATCTATAAGAACTAAGAACCTTTTCCATCACCGAGCTGGATCAACACCTCTAAATACATGAAAAAAAGAAATAAGTCCTCTTGTACGTCACACTCATATATTTTAGTTGTAATAACACAAAAGTAGCAAAAATGACCATTGTCCAAAATAACCTTGGATATTCTGGAAATGATTGCATATGGAAAAGTATAGAAATTAATAAACGGTATATAAATTAATTAATAAAAGATAAAGTACTTCTAGACATGGTGGTATAGATAGCCATGTGATCTCAGCTTTTGGGTTACTGGACGATTTCTAGTCTAAGATCTGTCTAAGCTGTGTAGCAAGAGGGTTTAAGACAGTGGTTCTCAACACTTCTAGTACTGTGACCCTTTAATACAATTCTTTATGTTATGGTGACCCCCAACCATAAAATTATGTTTATAGTTACTTAACCGTAAATTTGCTACTGTTATGAATGGTAATATAAATATCTGTGTTTTGCAGTGGTTTTAGGTGATCCCTGTAAAAAAGTTGTTCAACATCCAAAGGTGTCACAATCCATAGGTTGAGAACCACTGGTCTAAAACAAAACAAAACAAAACAAATAAAAACTAAATTTTTAATGATCTTATATACTAGAAAGAGACACTCCTTAGATATTTATAGTTAATAACCCAGGCAAGATAATTACATAATTAATTTGCATAATTTAAATGAGTAGATTAATTTTTAATTTTTGAGAGTTGTAAGTGTAATCTACAGGACTAATTGACAGTGAAAGACTAAGACTTTGTGAAATATCATTGACCAAATTTAACTCTCAAATCACTTGATGCCATATGGTTTTTCTAGTGTTTGTTTTGGTGAAAGCACGTTCAGTTGTGACTTCACCACATCCGCGAGTGACCTTTCTCCTTTAAATGGACATCACTTATATCAACTTTTCTGTGGCTTACTAAGAACAATGAAAAAGAGGATGCATAAGGAACATCAAAAGAAGAGATTTTGAGTCCACATAGCCATGCATGGGATCAAGTTGTCAGCACTAAGTTCTTAAGCATTAGAGCAAGAGGCAAGGATATGTTAAATTTTCAGTAAGGTATTTTATAACATTTTATGGCTAGAATCTGAAATGTATGTCCCTTGCAGGCTCCTGTTTTAAGTGCTTGATCCCTAAGTGTTATGATAGTTTGAAGTCTTTGGGATCACAAGATCACAAAGCTGGGCTGGTGGGAGTAGGGTAGGTCTTTGGGGATTTCCATGGTAGTGACTCTGGTCTGGGTAGCTTCTTCCTATCTGCTGTCATAGAACACTACCACAAGCTCCTGCTGCAACACATAGAGTTGCTTTTCCTTATACAGGACCACATGAATGTACCAAACTCAACTAAGCTGAAGGATACTTATAAGGAGAAAAAGTGAAAAGAGGAGGAAAAGGAAGAGAAGGAGGAGGAAAAGCTGTTATGCAAAATGTACTTTAAACTTACTTCTAGTCCAAGATTGTATAGTGTATGAGTTCAAATTTCAAGAGCTTCTGGAGACTCTCTCAGACTGTTCATTAATTTTCAACAATATTTGTATATTTGTCAAAGACTTTCAAGCATTGGAGAGGCTCAAAAAATAAATTTTTCAATATAGTCAGACACTGAAACTGTAAAAGGCATGCATTTTTTTCTGTGATCTATGAAACATTAGCCTCAAATCTCATAACGTTAGGATATTTTCTTAGCAAAAATAGAATATCTTGGTATTTTCTTGTGCAACATAGGTAGAACACATTGTTTGATGTAGGTTACTAACAACAACAACAACAACAAAAAGAACATGGACCAACTGTTTATTTTCTATCATTTTTATTGAAATTCATATTATGAAATATTACCTTGTGTTTAAAAAGAAAATGCACAAAAACTTAGAAACTGTAAAACATAGTTTTATACTATGGGTAGCAAAATAATTTAGTAATTAACAAATAATGAAGAGATGAAAAGAAGAAAATAGATTGGATAAAAACATAATTTAAGGTAAGACAATGAATATTATTTTTTCTAAATGAAGCCTATGAATCCACGGGCATGAAAGATCTTTAAATCTTCTGATATCTTCTTCAAATTCTTTCCTCAGTGTCTTAAAATTCTATCTTACAAATCTTCACCATCGAAGTTATCCCCAAAATTTTTATATTATTTGATACTGTTGTAGAAAGTATTACTTTCTTGATTTCTTCTCTATCTGTTTGCCATTTGTATATAGGAAGGCTACTGATTTTTGTGAGTTAATTTTGTATTTAGCTACTTTGGTGAAAGTCTTATCAACTTTGCGAGTTTCTCAATAGAATTTTTAGGCTCACTTATGTATGCTATTTCATCATCTACAAGTAAAGCTATTTTTACTTCTTCCTTTCCAATTTTGAGCCCCTTGATCTCCCTCACTTGTCTTATCACTCTAGCTAAGACTTCATATACTATATTGCATAAGTATGCAGAAAGGGAACACCTTTTTCTTGTTCCTGATTTCAGTAGATCTGCTTTGAGTTTTTCTATATTTAAATTGATGTTGGCACTGGGCTTTATTATGTTGAAGTATGTGACTTATGCCCTAATCTCTCCAAGACTTTTATCAATCATTAAGGGGTGTTAAGTTTTGTGAAAGGACTTTTCTATATCTGATGAGATAATCATGTGGTTTTGTCTTTTAGTTTGTTTATATCATGACTTACAGTTATACCTTTGCATATGTTGATTTATCACTATCTCTCTAGGATGGAGAACATAGTGGAGGATACTTTTTATGTGTTTCTGGAGTTTGTTTCTACATATTGAGAACTTCGACATCTATGTAAGGGAAACAAAAGGTGTCTATAGTTCTCCTTTTTGTTGGGTTTTATATAGTTTGGGTACCAGAGTTACTGTGGCTACATTAAAAGAACTGAACAATATTACTTCTGTTTTTATATTATAATAATTTGAAGAGTATTTAAGCTAACCCCTCTTTGAAAGTCTAGAACTAAGACCAGCTGGCCCTGGGCCTGTTTTGTTGAGGAGACTTTTAATGGCTTCTTCTATATCACTAGAGTGTACAAGTCTGTTTAAATTTCTTATGTGATCTTGATTTAACTTTGGTGTAGGTGGTTTGTATGGAAAAATGATCTATAACCTTGAGATTTTCCAATTTGGTAGAGTACAGTTTTTCAAAGTATTTCTTCATTATTCTTTGGATCTCTTTGGTATCTGTTCTTATGTTCTTCTATTCTCTCTAATCTTGTTAATTTGGAACTTTTCTCTTTGCTTTTTAGTTAAGTTGGCTAAGGGTTTATGATTTTTATTGATTGTTTTCAAAGAATTAATTCTTTGTTTCAATGATTCTTAATATTGATTTTTTTGTTTGTTTTTTTCTATTATATTGATTTTATTCCCGAGTTTGATTATTTCTTGTTGTCTACTCATTTTGGGTGTAATTTCTTTCTTTTGTTCTAAAACTTTCAAGTGTGCTATTAAGTTATTAGTATGAGATCTCTCTGAGTTTGTATTTAGGAACTCAGTCCTATGAACTTGCCTCTTAGAGGCACTTTCAGTATCCCATGAGTTTGAGTAGGATATGAATTTGTTTTCATTAAGCCTACCAAAAGAAAACTACAGATTCAATTTAATTCTCTTATTGCTCACAGATCTTGAAAGGATGATTTAAGCTTCATATGGGGACACATACACACACACACACACACACACACACACACACACACGTGTGTGCACACACAAACACCAAAAACAAAACAAAACAAAAACAGGATAGTTTAAAAATCTAAATAACAGAGGATTGCTAGACATATCACCAACTCTGATTTCAAGTTGTACTATAGAGCTATAGTAATAAAAACAGCATTGTGTTGGCATAAAATCACACATGTCAATCAATGAAATTAAATTTGAGTTCTAGGAATAAACCCACATACTCATGCATTCCTGATAATTTTTAATCTAGAAGCTAGAAATACACACACACACAGACACACAGACACACAGACATACACATACACCATCTTCAAAAAATGATATTGGTCAAATTCAATGACTACAGGTAAAATAATCCAAATAGACCCACAGTTATCAACCTAAACTAAACTCAAATCCAAATGGATCAAAGACCTCAAAATAAAACTATTTACCCTGAAGCTGATAGAAGAGAAAATAAGGAACAACTCTGTACTTAATACAGGAAAAGACTTTCCAAACAGAACACCATTATCTTAGGTACTTACATCAACAATTAATAATCAGGCTTTTTGAACTAAAAGGCTTCTGCAGAGCAAAGGGCCCTATCATTCTGACAGAATGAGAAGAGGTGCATACCAACTATGCACCTGATAAAGGTTAATGTCTAAAACTTATAAAGAACTAAAAAAAAAAAACCAACCTAGATATAATGAGAACCAATAATCCAATTAAAATGTGGTACAGATACAAACAGAATTCTCAAAAGAGAAAACTTAAGTGGTGAGAAATGCTTCCATGTTCAGCATCCTTAGTCACCAGAGAAATACAAGTCAAAACTACAGTGAGATGTAATCCTACACCCATCACAATATGTAAGATCAAAAAAGCAAATGATGGTTCATACTGGTGAGGATGTAGAGTAAGGGAAACACTCATCCATTGCTGCTAAGACTGAAACTTGTATGATCACTATGGAAATCAGTGTGATGGTCCCTTTGGAAGATAAGAATCTATTTATTTCATTCAGCTCTACCACACTTTCACATATATTTAAACAATGCTTTATCGCACTACAGAGACAAACATGCTCTTTCTTAAAAATGTTTATTACTGATCTATTTGTAACAGTCAGATATGTAATATAAGCTAGATGTCCTACAACAGATAAATGGATAAAAAGAAAATGTGCTACATTTATACTGTGGAGCCATTAAAAATGAAATTCATGAGTAAATAGATAGAACTAGAAAAAGAAAAACCATCCTGAGTGAGGTAACATAGACCAGAAAATCAAATATGATTTTAGTTCTCAAGTCAATGATGACGAAGCAACCAATCCATAGAATTACAGAGATTAGGTATAGAGTAAGGGAATAGGAGGTACAAACAGATCTCCCTTCTAAAGGGAAATAGAATATATAGGTATGGAAGTATATGGGTGATTTGAATAGCAGTATCATTGGGGAGGAGTACAGAAGAGGGAGGGAATACGGGGCAGACAGCAAAGCTAAGGGTCATTTGTGGCATAGGATGGAAACCTAATACAGTGAAGCTTTCTATAATATATTCATACATTAAGGTGATCTAAATGAAATCACAAAATAATGGAGGAGACAAATGTCAGGAGCCATAATAGGACAAGCTAATAATTAGCAGATGATCATCCTGAAATGCTTGCCTTGGATTATTATATAATCTGTGACAAGTGTCCCCCATCAGCAAGGCTGTGGCCAGACATATTTTAGGAAAGATCCTGATATTAATATGCTTTTCCTATTATTATTATTATTATTATTATTATTAAACATACATAACAATCACTAAGCAATAGCACTCCATTTTGGAGCAGATCTCTACAGACCCACGAAGATATACTGTCTTGTAGTGACACTATATAGACAAATAGACGACTTCTTAAGTCTTAATGATGATACTATAAGAGTTCCTAAAATTATATCAATGATTATTAAGCTCTTTTATAATGGGAGTGCTATTAAGTCCCTTTCTGATAGTCAAAACTGCTATGAGAACTCTTCCTGTCTCCCAAGTGTCATCAGTTAACAGCCCTTAGATAGTAACCAGACTCCTGCTCAGAGCACATTCCAAGGTGGTTGTAAAACAATTAACCAAAGGTCATTAAAAGGGAACTCATGATTTATTATAGGTGCTAGGACAGAAGAGAAAATATTGCTTGGATTTATCTATACAAAACTTGACTAATTTCTTAGTTATAGTTTTAAACCTTCAGTGAGCCTGTGGAGCTAGAGAGGTGACGGATGTTTAGTCAGATAATTACTCCTAATGGATATGCATGGAAACATTCTCTGTTGTAAACTTCTATTTCAATTTATGATTTGGATTTTGGTGTGAACTTGTGATGAACTTTGTAACATGTGATCAGGTACTCTGAATGATGTATAAGACAAAGGGACGTTCATTGGCGGTCACTTCACTTCTCCCTCTCTCACTTTCTCTCTCTTCTCTCTTCTCTCTCTTCCCTTCTTTCTTCTCTGCTTAGAATCTCTCCACTTAGAATTTTTCCTTTGTTAGAATTTTTTCCCTTTCCCCATTTAGGAGACCTTTTACACTTAGTAATAAACTATAATAACTTTTCTAAGTGTCTTTTCTTCCTGTGACCTCAACCTAACAGACCTAAGTTAGAGCCTGGCAGCCCCTGCAGAGAGAGAGTTCTAAGGTAATTTGCCTAATTCTCTGCTGTCCCTGGGCTAAGGTGTTAAGTGCAAGAAACTGCAGTTTTTGGTCTCAGAGATCAAACAGAGGGCAGGCCAGTTACAGTAGCATAACCCTAGGTCTTGCTGACTGCCAACGCTCTTCCCATCCCCCTTGGCTGCCTCAAGAAGAACCGACCAGAGGTGAAGAAAGGAGAAACACCTTCTCCTCCCACCAAGCCTGGGCTGGCTCCCCGCAGACAAAACCTCAATTGACCATCTTTCCTCACCAAATAAAATTTCAGTTCTTGGAGAGTGTTTCATATTATTGTGTTGTTGGCCAAAGGGGTACTGTGGGAACTCTCCAACAAGCCAGGCTATTGTTAAGAGGCTATTAACAAATTACAGCAAGGGAACATTGCTGAAGTAAACACCTCTACAATTCATAGAAGATGGAGAAATCAAGCTGGTGCCTACACAGAACCTTTCCCTTATGTCTTTGATACAAGAAGGAATTCTACAGGCTACCAGAAGAGAAACATAAACACCAACCTCACCACAAGCCTTTTGATCTGCAATGCAGTCCTGCCTGGAAGACATGCTAGTGGAAGAGTGGCAATAAAGTTTGTAGGAGTATTCAACCAATATCTGATTTGACTTAAGGCCCCTTCCATGAGATAGACTCCATACTTGACATTGCTTGGATGACCAAGAACCTGAGAGTCGATAGCCCAGGAACCTAGGACAAACCAAAACACTACTCTGCTAAAAAACAAACAGACAAAAGACATAGCAATAAAAAAAAACCTCTTAATGTCATTCTGCTACACTCATAGATCAATGCCTTGCTCAGCCATCATCAGAGAAGCTTCCTCTTATTGTAGATGGAAACAAATGCAAAGATCCACAGCCAGACACTAGGCAGAGAGTGAGAGACCTAGAAACATTCAGTGCTATAAAGAACATCTCCACTAAATCCTGCTATTAAGGACTCAGGGAACCCTGCAGAAGAGGATCTGAAAAGAGTTTAAGAGCCAGAGTGGATGAAGGATACCAAGGAAACAAGGCTGTGGACAGATCCACACTAGAAGGATAAAAAGACCAAAAGGAGAAGTAGACACATGCTCCATCCCTAACCCAGACACTATTTCCAATTGATAACCATAACCACTAGCATGTCAAATTAAAATTTTGGTTTCTCCAAGGAAATTTCACTGAGGAAACAAACTACTCATATGTGTAGGCTTCATGCCCACCAGTAGAGAGCCGGCAGAAAACAAACCCAACAGCACCTTTGTAAGTTCTTTGTCTCATGTCGTCCTAAAGTTTTTCTTCTTTATTTCATTTTGTTATTTTTATTTTATTTCATTTTTTTTTACTTTTCTTTTTCATCCTACAGGTACTTTGAATATATATTGTGGCTTCCAGTTTGGTGTTTTTATGTTATTCCTGAGTGTGTGAATGAGTGAGTCTTTGGATCTATACCTGTTTCTTGTACCTTTTCTTCTGTTGTTTTGTTATGCCCTATTCTGATGTGTTAGATTTTGTTTGGTCTTGTTATATTTTATTTTCCTACTGTCCCTTTATATTGTATTTTACTACTATCCCTTCGAAACCTGTTTGTTTCTTATGAGATAGGGGTAGATCTGGATTGGAGGGGATGTAAGAAAGAACTGAGCTGGGAAGAGTAGAGGGAGGGGGACAAAATTTAGAATATATTGTGTGAGAGACATAATCTATTCTCAACAAGATAAAAAATAAAAACAAAATACAAAAAGGCAAAATTGTATGGGAAATGAATAAAAAATAACTTTAAAATATGTTATGAATAATTTATCACATCCCAGAATCTATTCACTTGTACTTTCGATGCTCTGAGAAATTGTTATAGCACAGCCCAAATGACTTGGAATCATTGAACTGTACCCTTCTCGTCAAGTCTAGCCCCTCTGTCCCCGTGACAGCTTGGCATCTAAGGTTCAGTTTGTTTCCCTCTTAAGTTTTGCTTATTTTCTCCCTCTGGATTATTTTAAAGGTGTTAGAACTAACTTTGCTTCACATTTCTACTAGTATGTACCATGCTCATTAAACTCTCTTTAGAGTTTGTCTTGTTTTTCCCACTCTATAGCAAACAAAATTCTTTTCCCATTCTGATTTGGGGTTTCATGACTATTAATGTAAGAACAGACTTTGTTGCTGTCTTAAGCCTTTTGCAGATTATTATGAGAAATAATTTTGAGCTAATATCGTTATCAGTGCCAAGCCTTGTATCCAAGTTTGAGAAGCAAAGTGTGTGCCTTTAAGGAGTCTGCAACCTTGTTTACAAGAGAGCTTTGGGGGTGGAGGCTGGCTTCTGCTCTTAGGAATCCTTAGCAGGTGACAAATATGATAATTGTCTTTGAGTACATCTGGAAATGGATCTGCAAATGAGGAAAATTACAAAAATAGAAAAGATAGTTTAATTTTCAATAAAGTTTGCAGCAGGTTAGTTAACAATGTCAGTCACTCATTATTTCAGAGGCAGGGGAGAAAATGCAATTGCAGAATACAACTGTGGAATATATTGGGATGCTATCATCAAGCCCAGCATGACTTTTATTGTTTGGATAAAGCTCAGTGCTATGCTCTGCAGCCTAATAAACACTGGAGTGCAATTCAGTGACTTCTATTCCCAGCTGCTCTTTGTTTAACACGAAAGCCCAGCCACCAACATTCCAGCTCCAAGCTTATGACTCTCTGGGTGTTTAAGCATTTTTAAAACTACATTTTTTTAATGCTTAAGGGTCACCCCCTGGCTATTGAACCTTCTTCTGTATTCAAGGGATTGATGGGTGTAGACAGGTGGAGCAAGTGGTTAAAGGCCAGTTGTACGTAGACACACAGAAACCCACCCCAGACCCCAAGTCTGGAATCCACTCCCATGTGGGGCTTCATGTATTGTAATGTTCTGTTGTTCCATCGGCAAAGCTCCTGCTGCTGTTCAGATGTGATGTTCCCCATATGTGTCTGAATGCTGTCTGCAACTGAAAACACTGTTTGGGGTTGTCACAGGGTCTTCAGTAAGTGAGACCTCACTGGAGGAAACAAGTCTGGAGAAGCAGGTCTTATTTGTTCCATGTGAGCCTTCTAATGAAAATATGATACACAATAGAATTATTTTACACATTTGTTAACACAGTGCTTGCAGATGAAATAAACATAACAACTAGGGCATTGTTACTTGCTCTCAGGTTATAATAAAATATACAATTATAATTAAAGACTAAGAAAAATGAAATCATGAAATTTGCAGGTCAGTAGATAGAAGAGAAAAACTATATTGAGTGAGATGATCCAGCCCTAGAAAGAAAAAAAAATGTGATATGTTCTCTATACTTTCTATACTCTAGCTCCAAATCTTTAGATTTTAGTAGATAACATGGAGTAACCCCAGAGGCCAGGGAGTATATGGTACTGGGATGAGAAGGCACTCTGGAGAGGGGAGGTAGAAGGACACAGAGAAATGGGGAAATGGATTGAGGTGCTTCACAGGGCATGGGGAGGGAGAGTAACTGAGAGAGAGGGGGGAGGTAAAAGGAGAGATAAATAACACTATGAATATTTGAAAAGCCACTGGGAAATATATTATTTTGTAAGCTTAGTTAAAATATAAATATCTCAATGTGAAACATGAAATACAGAAACTGCTAGAAGAAAACATAACACCCTAACACAATATAGGCACAGGAAAGGACTACCTGGATAGAAATGTACTTGGTCAGTAATTAAAGCCCAAAATTGACAAATGCAGTCTCATAAAATATAAAAAGCTTCTGTCCAGCAAAGGACACGATCAATGAGAGAAGCAGCAGCACACTGAGCACCGAGATTCTTCGCCACCTATACATCTTATAGAGGATTAACAGCCACAATATAAAAAGTCCACAACAAAGAATCAAGAAAACAAATCACCCAATTAAAAAGTAAGCCATTTATCTGAACAAATAGCCCTTAAAAGAAGAAATAAAAATGGCTAAGAAATATGAGTATGTCTTTAAAGTTATACATGATGTGATTATATTCCCCCAAGAGCCATAGACTAGCAAAAAAAAGAAAAAAGGAAAACAAAACAAAAACCTCAGTGGTGCTGAGTACAAGAATACTTTCTATAAGTTGTTGGCCAGGAGAATCCAAGAGTCTCACCAAGCAATCTAGGCCCTTGCTATCGTCCCTGGTTGCTCCCTAGAATGAGAAGTTAAAAGTCTATTGGTGAGGACCCCACATAGCTCAGACACAGGACATGGAGGGATTTAGCTGAAACGAGCCTGGAATCCTCCTTTCTAGAGACTAGCCTTTACAGTATCACATAGTGCTATGCAAGATGTCAATAGAGAAAAGCAATAGTCCAAGCCAGCTTTACATCCTGTGAACTACAATAATGATGAGATTGATGAGCTATTCCTAGTAATATATATATATATATATATATATATATATATATATATATATATGTAAAATTTTACCTTGGGGGTAACCCATATTTGTTTAACTGGACTTAAGGCTCACTCAATAGTAGAGAATTTGCGTACTGAAAATCCAAAGAGATATCTATGGCTCTTCTGGACCCTGGAGGAAAACCTACTACAACCATGTTTCTGAACCAGTATAATTTCAAACTAAATTCTAAATACTTATCCTTATAGGCACTGATAAGTGTAGTTCTTACCTCTTGCCAAAGAGGCTTCTCATGGAAGCAGATAGAGCAGAAATCCACAGCTAAACAAAAACACAGAGATGATATGACTGTCCTGTACCCTCCTGCAATTGATGCATCTACAATGTCTCCCTTACTTCTTTAGATTAGAAAAAAGATTCCAAAGATGTGGCAGAAAGATTGTATGATCCAGAGAGTATCTGAATGATTACTGTAAAATAGCATCTTCTAAATATTATAGGGAAGCTATATCTATGAAATCTCAACAATATGATTGCCTAAACAGGAACTTCCTAATCATAACAACATGTCAATATAGACAAGGGAGTTGATGGAAATTTCACAAACCCCATCTCTAGATGAAGAGCTACAGGCAACCAGTGGTTGCTAAGAAACGGAGAGTCAGTCTTGTCAGGGATTAGCCCTCTGGCAAGTTAACTTATTCAAGTGGTCAGCTCTAAGTAAGTACATGTTCATAGGAGGAACACTAATAATGTGTATGTATATCTGTAAAACAAGGACATAAATTTGAGGAAGTTGGGAGCATGGAAGGAGATAGAAGAGGAGGCATACAACTAATTAAACAGAATACTCATATAAAGAACTCTTAAAATTAAATTTAAAAATTGCATAGTTATACAACTGGAGTTTTAGTGTTTAATATTTGAAGGTTATTGAGCCACATTGCCCAAAGGTCCCAGAAAAGATAAGAACGAAAACTGAAGATGATAAAGTTAAAAATTCTTGGAATGGGCCAAATAAATGCTGAGTCAAACAAGATCTGGGGCAGCAGTGGTTGAGGTGGGGAGAACCAGGGAGTTGAAGGTGAGGTTTAAGGGTTATGGTAACTGAAATGGAGGTGTAATGTTTAAGAGGAAATGAAGGTGGCTTCTGTCAATTCAAGGACAGATTTTCTGCTGTCCATTATGGGGACGATACTGAGCAAATCCTTCTACAAAAGGGCAGCTGCAGCCAAGTAGGCAAACATTTATGAGTTCCCTATTCTAGAATCCCAGGTCTGAGTGAGCATCAGCCTAGTACACAGATACACAGACCACCCTAGCTTAAGACACCGCCCCTTAGCTCTAACCACATCCTCCTAAGCTGCGTTTCAGCTTATGCTAGAATTCTACAGAATTCATTTTGCTGTATCACCTGGGTCCAATCTCAGCAGGACTGGAAAGAGAAATAAAGGCCAAAAAGGAATAAAAGCCTTGTTTCTTCCAGATTTTCTTGTTTATTTGGGCTACTTAGCAGTTAACTGCTCACTCTCCCTGTGGCTTCTGCCTCAATCTCCAGCCTCTGTGTTTATTTGCTTACTTACTTCTTCCAGAAACGATCCTCCCATGCTCCCTAGAACAAGAGTCCAAGCCTGAATGTCCTTCCTTCCCAAAGGTCCAAATGCTAACCCTGCTGTATGCTAGCCATCAAAGCCTGGCAATGCTGCCTCAAGAGCATGAGGATCAGTTCTTCAAAATTTTTCCTTCAAGTTAAACTTCTTGAGTTAGGACCTGATCTGGAAGCTGCTTCCTGATGTTGCTGAAACCAAGGACCTATTTATTCACTCTTTTGTCATATTCTGTATGAGATGACCACTTAGATTAAATCAGTATCTCTAGTCAATTTTTGTCTTTTTGTGCAGAAAGGAAAACTCCATATGGAAAGGCAGAAGAGCAGAGATGATTATTTGAAACTGGTAATTTTCCATCAAACCTGGCTCTCAACTCTGTGAGTCTTGATTGACAACTGTTTGAGTTTACCATATTATCAAAGTAATGACACATTGAATAAAAGTCATACTTCAGATTTTGAAGTTTGATGTTTTTGACCTGCAATTCTTTTTCTTTGACACACAAGAACACCTTTGATGAGCCAGAATAAGAGTCATTCCTCCATCCTGTGTCAACAGGACTGATGTTCTACAGTAAACCATGCTGCTCAGACATATTGTTCAATAAGAAAGAACTATCTTGTGCTTGTTTTAAAGTATATTCAGCAGGTTATAGATTTACCTGTATGTAACTCTGCCATAACTAGAAGATTGTCTATTGTAAAAATTTTTTATTGCTCAACAATTTAGATTTCTTTCTTTTCTTTTTATTAGATTCTCTTGTGAATTCTTTAAGACGTCTCAGATGTTGGTCACTTTCAAGAACAAATAAACACCATGGATTGATTAACTCTCTCTCTCTCTCTCTCTCTCTCTGTGTGTGTGTGTGTGTGTATGCACGTGTGCATGTGTGCATGCATGCATGTATGCTTGTGTTTGTGTTAATTTATTTTTATGGAGATAAGGCTTATTGGTTTTGAATGACTAAATGACTAAAGAAAATAATGGATAGAAAATAAGATGTGGAGAAAGATAGAAGAGTCTTCAGTTTGAAGGCATGATAGAAGTTGCTAGTTGCTTGCTCAGAATGTATCCTTTAATCATTATGCAAAAGAACAATTTTATTTGCACTGCTAATCACATACTGAGCTCCAATTACCTGGAGTATATGTGGGTGTTAGATAATAACAAATGAGAAAAGCATTGATCATGATATTTGGACAGGATCTTTAAAGGGGTAGGATCTCACAGAAACACATATCAAGGTAGTTTGAATGATCGCTCTCCATTGTCTTGGGCACTTGAAAACCCAGTTGTTGATGTTCTTTGGGGAAGCAGAGAAAGTGTGACTTTACTAGAGGAAGTATGGCACTGGGAGACTGTTTTTTAGAGTTTTAAGACTCATTCCACTTCTAGACCATACTCTGTGTGGAGTGGAGGGCTGGCAGAAGCAGCTGGGTGCCTGGTTGAGCAAGTCTTGAACCCCGGACCTTTATCAGGACAGCAGGTGTTTGGCTCTGCCCCCAGGCCCTGGTTCTTTTCATTCAGCTTCGGCCCTCCACAGCCCCTCCCAAAGAGAGGTCTATGACCATCAGTCATGAGGAGAGGAGCAGTGCCTCAGGCTCTCCCACATGTGAGATCATCGTGGGACACCCTCCAGAACCAGGAACTCGCAACTCTCTACTTCCTATTTTAATTCATGATCCGAGTCCTCAGCTTCCTGCTTTTGTCACCATGCTTTACACTTGCTGGTATCTCTCCTTACTTTGGTGGACTCATGCCTATATGTCAAATACAACCTACCTTCTCTATGTTGCTATTTTCATGGTGTTTTGTTATAGCAATAGAAAAAGAACTAAACAAGTGTTGGTACCATGATCATAGAGTATTGCTGTCATAGGCCTGGCTGTGGCTTTTGGAATAGTGTGGAAGATTTTGAGAAGTTTAGACTGCACATGTTGAGTGCTGTAAGCAATGCTTAATGGAACATCTTAGTAAAAACTTGGCAGAGAGTGCAAAGAGCTGCAGCTTAAGAGATTTCGGAGGAAATAGTTTTAGTAGTTGGGCTAGGGGCCATTTTTGCTAGGTTTTGGCAATGAATGTGGCTGCTTTCTACTCTCGTGCTATGAATTGCATGAGGCTAAATTTCAAAGTAGGAGATTAATTTCTTTCATGGAATAAATTTCAAGACAGCTTCATATTGACTCTGCCATGTTGTTATTAGTAATCACTTTTCTCCAGCTCTCTAATGAAAAATAGCAAATAGGGTTAAAATAAGTACAAAATGCATAGTTCCATGAGAAAAAAGATATTGGTAATTTTCATATTACAGTTAATGCTTATGGTGGAAGAGAGGCTACAATTGTTAAGAATGATGCTATTAAATTGTGACTTCAGGGTCCACACTGGAATAAAGGAAAGCATGCCCTTGAGGTAATACTACCACTACCACCAACATCATCACCACCACAACCACCATGACCACCACCACCACCACCACCACCACCACAACCACCACCACCACTACCACCAAAATCTCTGGCTGTGATTTCAACTTCTGAAAGTAAAAAATCTGAGGACTTTCCCACTCTTAAAAAGCAAACACAAAAACTCCAAATGTGGTTCAAGCAAGAGAGGGTCCATCCCCAACTGGCAGCTGAGTTTGACAGTGTCATCTGTGTTGTGTTGTCTTTAGAATCATGAGGATGCGCTAGCTTCTTTCACTTGTCCCATGCTTGGTTTGGTAACATGTCTCCCCATTGTGCAGGACACTTATCTCTGTGGAATTTTAAGCCCAAATAAATCCTTCCTTCTCTAAGTTTCCATGGTCATGGTGTTTATCATAAAAACAGAAGAATAAGTAATACACATAATTTTTTCTTCTTCTCCTTTCAGTTTCTAATGTACAGGGGCTAGAGCCCTAGCAATAACGATGGACTATGAGCTAACTTTGAATATTATGGATCAGAAAGAGACAGGAGTCAAGACTGAGATTGCTACATGCACAATGAAACTCTCTGCTTATATCTAAGCTTCACCAAATGAAAGAGAAGTAGATTTCTGACATGTTTATACAATGAATTCACTAATATAATAATAATAATAATAATAATAATAATCCACTAACACAATGTGACATAAGTGCCTTCATTCCACTTAACAATACTGATACTTTACCTTATTTTGCTTCTTATTAAGTATACATTAATAAATTTGGAAACCATGTAAGCACATCAAAAGTTTAATACTAGATGAAATCTAAAAGTTCATTTTATATAAAGAGATGTGTAAGTTTTAGCTGTTGAATAATCATATTAGTACTCTCTAGTTACAACTTCCCAGATGTTTTCTTTAAAGGGTGATGCAGGTTAGATAGAAAACACTCTGTGGAGTGACACCACCAATGGGCTTTAGGACAATCTATAAGGGGCTGCTGCACACACACTTGCCCTTTAAGTCTGTTCATCAACCCGTGCACACGAGCAGAATTCCTCCTGAGCCTGAAACATTGGTCTAGAAGTCTCACACTCAAATGATGATTCCTCAGGGTAATGTCCTCAGGAGCCAAGTCTCTTTCTCTGCCCTGTTCTTGCCCTCTCTTCTTTCAGTCTTCTTTTTCCTCTAAAGATAGCCAGGAAAAAAAGGAATTTCTCTCATCACAAATAGTCATAGGACCTAGAACCTCTGCTCCCTGGTTCCGGTCACAAAGATAAAATTAAAAAATAAAAAATAATAAAAAAGAAGGAAGAAAGAAAATGACTGACTTCCCTCTGACTTCCGTATGAGGTGTTGATCACAAAGAAGTTCTCACCTGCCTTGTCTAACTATAGGTCATAAGACCCTAATTCCTCAGAGTCATGCTTATGTGTAGAAGAATGAAGTTCTACAACTGAGGGTCAAGAAGCACCTGGTCAATCTTGGAGTGGTCCCCTATTCATTTTACCAAACATGTTCTGAGCCCCATAGTATGTCTGTCTTGCTTTTTAAAAATAAAATCATAAAATCAGATGGTTCCTTTCTATATGCTTTATCTATCTTTTTTTTATCTTTATTCCTGAAGCAGGGTCTTAGTATGTTGGCTACATTGTCCTCACTCATAGCAATCCAGTGTCTAACTCCCAAGTGCTAGACAATAGGCATATAGCATTATAGCTACCTCACCTGGATATTTGAGTCTCTAATCTAAAGACTCCTCCATCAATATAAAACTAACACTAAATAAATTTGTTGAGCATCTCACCATTAACCAGTCTTCTGTTGGTTTATTTCAACAAACTCAAATGTCAAATCTGCAGAAGGAACATGTGGGCTCCAATGGAGTCCAGGATTTGCTCTTCTACCAGTGTCTGCCATTTCTATAACTCCTCACTAGTGGAAGTGATATATTGGATATATCAGTCTTATTCTGTGTGGTTCTGATACTCTCACAGTAATTTCCTAATTGTAGAATATAAAAAAGTTTTCTTTCTTTATCTAGAGGCTTTCCCCTCTTTATCTCCATAAACCTTAAGATTTTAAAATCCACACGTTTTCCTATATATCTCCACTGAAATAGCAAGCCCTGTCTATGATCACTACATCTTTGTTAAATGACAATAGATAATTAAACTATGGAAATTATGGTTTCTAATAGATGATTTTATTATATTAACCACTGTCTTTTATGATAAGGCTTTACTTGTCTGGACTTAAATGTTTAATATATACAGATTATCTTTTTTTACAAAGTGTAACTCTAACAGGCCTGCAGCCCTTAGTGGGCCCACAGATTTTAGCACAACTGACAGCATGATAGAAGTATCATTCAGGTCTTAAATGTCAGCATGTAAATGGTGCCAACTGTCAAAATGAAAACAAAGACAGTATTCACCAAAGTCTATAGTTCTGGGAAAGTGTTTTAATGTGCTAACCTTGCTTTTTGGCTTCTGTCTTTCTGTTTCTCAGTAACTGTTCTTGTTAACTGGTGTGTGTCAACCCAGAATATGGCTTTGGTGTTTAAAGGCTTACCCTGAGAAAGGCTCTGGGCTACACTGGGACCCTGAAGACCTAATGTAGTTATCAGCTGGCTAATAAAGACTTTTTATTGGCTTAAACCCTTATATAAGCAGTCTTTTCCTGGATAGCTCATAACAGTAACTAACATTTTCAGTCACTTCCTGTGGACAAATTCTTAAACCCTTTGCATTATAGATTATTTAATAGTAACTCAATCATGCAAAGTAGGTAAAACTAATTCTATCTTCAAATGGAAAAAAAAAGAGAAAGTTGGAATGTTCTAGGAAGTTCCCTAGGTTTGTGTGGATTGTAAGTAATTGACTATTCAACCTCAATTCACTCTGATCCTAAGTATGTACTGGAACTTAAGACGCAATCTGGGATTTTTGTATCAGATGAATGAATTGGATTCTGATCATTAGCACAAAGATGGGGCAGAGCTTGTACATTTCTGACAAGCTCTCAGTCATTTAGTGATAGGATCTATTATTTAGTTCCTAGTCCATGTGATATGGAGAAGCTTCCCATGCTCTAGCTGTGCCTCAGCTGCTCTGAGCTATGTGCCTTTCTTTACTATATATTTGGATTGACTTCTAACTCATCAGGAGATATGCAAGTTTCTCTGTCAACATACGGCAGACGGCTACCTCATGTCTTCTTCCCATCTCAGTTACTCTACCATCTTCTTCCTTTGGTTCACCTGATCCTTGTTCTTTCTAACCCTTTATCCCATTGTCCAACTCTTCAGTCATGCCTTGACACACAGTAATTACATAGTGCAGCAATAACAGCAATAACATTTTCCTCTTTGATATTATCTCAGGGCACCTTTTTATAAGCTTTGCCTTTCAAAGTTGGTGTTGTTGAGAAGAAACTTGATAGCGTGGATAACTGGAGAAGAATCCCAAAAACATAAATAACTTGGTTTGTTAATTTCAGATCACTACCAGGAGAAGGACATACCTCATTGTTTGCAACTTTCCAAAAGATACTATATATCCATCATACCGAAACCCCCAAACCCTTCCTACAACACTCCCAAACACTCTACACATATCTCATAATTTTCATCATGGACAAATATTACCCTTGAAGTCATACAACGTGACTGATAAATACCACAGGAAAGGAAATGAACATGTATTCATATTTCTCACATTCTAAGTGGGATTTTATGCCAAGAGAACTATTACTTTCCTTCAAAAGTACAATATGTAATATCTCCACACACCTATGAAAGAGAATGACAAAGGGAGAAAGAAAGAGAGAATGTAAGAGACAGAGACAGACAGAAGGAGACAAAGGCAGAGAGACAGAGACAGATATATACACAGAGTCAGAGTCACACAAATCATAGAGGCTTAGAGTGAATACAAGTGTTTAATAAAACTTTTTCACTCTCAGCTGACTATGTAAGGCTTATGGCGAGTTAACATAGCACCTGAACCTTGAGCAATAATCTCTTCAAGTCTCTGGAGTTGAGGATCAGGCCACAAATTACATTTGGTACTTTCTAAAGCCCACTGTATACTCATTTCTCACAAAAAAGAAGAAGAAAAAGAAGGAGGAGGAGGAGGAGGAGGAAGAGGAGGAGGAGGAGGAGGAAAAGGAGGAAAAGGAAGAAAAGGAGGAAAAGGAGGAGAAGGAGTGGGAAGAGGAGAGAGAGTGCTTTATTATTCTACCTTGTATGATTTGACACACTAAAATCATGAGGTATGCAAAACCAACATAAAGGCACACATATTTATGCAGATTATGGAGCCAAGCAAATCAAACCACAGTGAGAGAGAAGATAGCATGAAAATTAGGTAGGGAGTTTTTAAATATAGATGAGTTAAACTAATGACAGAAAGTACAATGATTAAAAGTCATAAATCCATTAAGGAAGTAAGAGATTTGACATGGAGTTATTAAAAGAAATTTGATAAGAAAAAAAATAATTGAAATTACCAAGAACTTCAGCCTAGAGGAGAAAATGAATGAATGAAAATGGTAGAGTGATTAGGCTACCTAAAAGATGACATGAGATGGTGGACTGTATGCATTATTAAGGTTTAGAAATTCAGAGAGAAGATGAGGGAAGTGCCATATTTGAAGATGCATGGATTCTCAAATTAAATAAGACTATTAAATCCTGTGCTCCCAGAAAAGAATACAGAATAAAAGGTAAAGAAAAAGAGAACACATCACAAAAACAACTGTCAGAGAAAGATTTATCATCTGTGAGGCAACAGTAAGTTAGACAAGCTGCACACTCCACAGTGCAGTGGACAAGGGGACTGCACGAAGTGGTACCCCAGATGTGTTAGCTAGCACAATTGCCTGCTGGAGTTCAGACTCCAGCTGGTCTGTCACCTCAAGACAAATTGATACTGCTGAGTTCCCAAAAGAATAGAGAGCAGTTTCTCTATAGACTTTGATTTCTGAATGATTACATTAGGGTGCATTTCAATAGAAAATCACCAACATCTTTATCTGCTCTGGGGCAAATCAGAGCTACTCATCTCCAAGGAGGTCATTTTTTCAAATGAGCATTATCCAGTGTTTTAGTTTTCCTAATTTCCAATTAGAGTTACATTATTGTATTTTTCTTAACTAATGCTTAGGGATCTATAACCTTGTATTTATAAACTTTACTATTTTTTATCTATAGAAAAAAATCCTTACTTCCTGATTTAATTTCTGATTGAAATACTCTCTAATGTGATTGTCCAGTAGGAAGTCCAATGCAAGGGAAAGAAATCCAGGGACATTATTTCTCATGGCTGTTATAATTCTGAGAAGTGCTTGCATACCAATTTACTCCTAGAAGGATGAACATTCTGACCTCATTATTCTTTCTTTCTTCCTTCCTTTCTTCCTTTCTTTCTTTTTCTTTCTTTCTTTCTTTCTTTCTTTCTTTCTTTCTTTCTTTCTTTCTTTCTTTCTTTCTTCTTTTCCTTCCTTCCTTCCTTCCTTCCTTCCTTCCTTCCTTCCTTCCTTCCTTCCTTCCTTCCTTCCTTCCTTCCTTCCTTCCTTTCTTTCTTTCTTTCTTTCTTTCTTTCTTTCTTTCTTTCTTTCTTTCTTTCTCTTGTAAGCAGACTCAAATAATTTCAGTGGAAGTAGAAGGGCTAAAATAAACAATCAAACATGGACAGCACAAGTGAAAGAAAATATGAAGCCCAAAAATATATCTCCTAAGCGGTTGAATTTTGAGTGGAAGGTCAGGCTTTGCATTCAGCACATTTATGGGATATTTGCAGAAAGCCTGAAAATGCCATTGAAATGTTAGTGGTGGTCATGCACTTAAAACCTCATGTCAAAACAAGCTGTGTTTGTTATTGCATTGCTTTGCTTTCAAGTTCTTTAAACCAGACCTAACTGGGCTTTGAGTCTCCATGTCAGGCATAGAAAGTACCATGCTCTCTAACCCAGGGTCCCACCAATAGTCCCTCTGACAATTTAACCAATGGAAAGATACACTTAAGACCTTCGTGTGTTTAACAACTATGGCTACATATTTAGGATTAGAGGTGTCTTTTTTCCCTGACAGAAATGAGAGATTTTTGTTTCATGAAATTTCTATATTATATTGACGCTTCATTGAGTAACTCTGAAAATAACCTGGAGAATGGGTAGTCTCTGGCATAAGACAGACTTCTTCATAAAGACAACTGACAAGAGTGTGCACATCATGTCTTGCCTACTCAGCCATCATTCATTTAAATTGATCTTCATCCATCCTACTTATCTTTGGCGAGCCTCGGCTGTGGAAACCAACCTTCTAAAACTCTGAAGTTGCTATGAATGTTGCCTGAGTGAGTCAGCTAGATGTTGCCTCACCCTGATCTTGTTTATACCATCGATGATTGAAAGGCTACAGGCAAGACATCACCCTTGAGCTTAGCTCAGGCAAAGCCAACTGATTGAATCAATCTCTAGCTTTGCTGTAATTCATCTGCATATTGACAATACTCCTTGCCCAGGCCAGAACCATGGCACTGGGAAACAGACATGAGAAACCCCAGGATTAAGGAGACCACAAAATGAGTTACTCCTGAAAATGTCTGTTCATTCCCAGGAAAGACAGAATTTTTCTTTCCTGTATCAGCCTACATCTCTTCTAACTTATTTTACTGTTTTATCACTAAACATTTCTAAAAATATTTTTCTTTTATTTTTAAGGATGATGTTATTATATCCTTCATCCCTTCTCTTTCTTACCCCCAAACCTTTCCATATACTCATGCTTCCTCTCTTTCAAATTTGTTGCTACTGTTTTTATTAATTGCTCTTACACACATACATACATACATACACACACATATGCATATATATACATATACATATGCTTATCCTAGAGTAACTGCAAAATCCAGGAAAATTAAAAAGGGACCATTGTCAGGTCTCTAAATATAACCAGCTCAGTCTAGTTATATGTATGCTATCACGGCTAACATTTAATATTGAATAATGAATTGTGGGGCTCTTCCCAACTATTTCTTCACACTTAGCATCCTTAATTGCCTGTAGCTGTTTGTGTAATGTTGAAAGCTCATGAGCGGCCGGGCGGTGGTGGCACACGCCTTTAATCTCAGCACTTGGGAGACAGAGCCAGGCGGATTTCTGAGTTCGAGACTAGCCTGGTCTACAGAGTGAGTTTCAAGACAGCCAGGGCTATACAGAGAAACCCTGTTTCAAAAAACCAAAACCAAAACAAAGCAAAACAAAAGTTCATGGGCTTTCTTTGATCCACTTTGGCATGTCTATGATTGTTAACTTGTTCAGGTCATGTTGGTGTCATGTTGGTGAGACTTTGTGGGTTTAGCTTCTGACATTACTAAGAAACAGTCTCACAAGAAATTCTTCTGGATCATACAATCTTAATACCTCTTCTTCTGTAATGTTCCCTGAGCCTTAGGGATGGGGTTGTTTTGTAGCTATGTCCATTAGGACTGGGCAATACAACTCTGAATTTTCATTGGTTGTAGTTATTTGTAATGGTCTCTGTTTTGAAGTGAAGTTTCTCTAGTTATCTCTCTAAGTTAAGGACAAATATTCAGAATGTAGTTAGAAATTATGTTAGTTATATTTAGTAAAGTGGCAGTTTTAGATTATTTTTCAAGATCTATGACTTAAAAAACCTTGGGTAGTTGGCTAGATTTCCAGTAACAGGTATGGTTACTCTCTTCTTGAGAAGGTTTTTGGTACAATTAAAGACCTTTTGGTAACTGCTAAGATATAAATACTATTATGAACCTTTAAGGTTACCATGCCATGCTGGTCATTGATGTGGTTCGTAGGTATCATAGATAAGTAGAACTGTTGGTTGCTTTTCTCCTTTGAAGGCCTGCATGGTGCCTTTAAGCACCATGAAAGCTAGTTCTAAGGGAAGAGACATTCTGGTAAGTTCCAGCTCAGGGGCCTCTGGACTCTGTATCTGAAGTACATGAACTTTTCATTGTACATGCCTTTCATTGTAGGGTGCAATCAAGATCAATAGCAACAAGCTACATGTTTTGGAAGTCTACTTCACAATCACAACCCTGCCCAACAACTCAGAAAAGAACTTCACATGCCTTGTGTTAGGGTTTTGTTAGGTGCTCTTTAGTTCTTGGAGGGAGCATTGTCAGCCCAAATGAGAATACTGCATATACATGTGTGTGTGTGCGTGTGTGTGTGTATAAATATTTATACAAAGACTTACATGTATTGCAGAGATTCTTTATGATGTTTTAGACATCCTCACTGTTATCCTCTGCTGTTCTTCCTTCTTCTGTATTTATCTTGCTCCCTCTCTCTGTTTATAACCCCCTTTTTCGATTTCCCTTATCAGATTACTTATACTCTGCTCTTGAATCCCCCTTACCCAGGCAATGGTGTCTTTTTAAACTCTCCTTGTATGTACTCACATCTGATAATTTGGAGCTAGGAGCCTCTAATGAGAGATAACTTTCAATGTTACTTCCCTCAATATGATATTTTCCTAGTTCCATCCATTTACCTGAAAAATTCATGATTTCATTTATTTTTACAGCTAAATAGTATTCCACAGTGTACATGTACCACATTTTCATTATCAATTCATTGACTGAAGAACATTTACTTGTTTCCATTTCCTAGTTATTGTGAAATAGGGCAACAATGAACATGACTGACTTTTAAGGTTGGAAACATTGACTCAAACATTATTCGTATTTCTATTATTAGACAAGATGTAAAGTGCCCTTCCACGGTAAGTGAATATTTTGCTTTGTCATTGGTTCTGAAGTTTTGAGAGGGAAAGAGGGCCTATGTGAATGGAAAAAAATAAATGATAATAATATCAGCAGACAGTGTATGAGTCAATAGAGAGTCCACTCTATATTCCGCTAATAATACTGGGAAATCTCCTGAGCCAAGCCTCATTTATTTGGCCTGCTGCTATCAAAGTGGATGCAACTGCTAAGTCATCAGTGCTTCGACACTAGCTCTCATTTCTATGACAGATTTTTTGGCACAAATGGAAGAATGATTTATTTAACTCATTGTTTCATAGGTTTCCCTTCATTTTGGTAGAAAGGGCACATTGGGACAGCTCACAATATAGAGGCCACAGAACAAAAAGAGAGAAAGAAGAACAAAAGAAAGAAAGAAGGAGAGAATGCCTGGATTTTTCCTCTCTGGCATTTATTCCAAGTAGACTCTAGTCTATGGTATTTTAACACCCCCATTCAGGCCTTAGTTATTTCTACCTGGACACCATCTCAACAGGGTGTGATTTAATCATTGTTTGGTTGTCAAGTTGACAATCAAGATTAACAATTATAGCTTTATAGTGCCTACAAAAGAGGTCAGGGAAGATTCCCTAAGAATGATAAAACCTGAAGTCGAGTAGTTTAACGTATATATTCCAAGTCAGTGATATGTCTGGGGGGAATATTTCCCAGGACAGTAAGACTGCTGGACATCTAAGACCTGATGATTGAATAGAGTGTTTAAAACAATTTGTGCAAAGATTAGATCTCACTATGCAACCAAGGGTAGCCTAAAACTCATTGTGTAGTCCAGGCTAGCTTGGAACCACTTGTGTAATTCAAATTGACTTCATACTCACATCAATTCCTATGTCTTTCTTGAAAGTGCTAGCATTACAGGTATGAGACATTATACTTGGCTCCTAAGGCCAGTATTTATAAGCAACTTCTTTGTTTGGGAAGTGAGATACACATTGGAAAAAGTTATTTAATATGGTAGGAGAGCATTTATTCAGATGAGCAAACTATATTTTGCAATAAATTATAGAATTCCCATTAACAATGACCTTTTTTTGTGCCTGTATAGCTGGATAGCCTTCATTCCTGTGCAAGAGTGAAACCAGACTGACACATGAGGCTTCAATTTTGTTTTAGTTTCATAGATGCATGGATGTCTCCATTCTGAAAGACTTTAAACTAAAATAAAAGGCTAACAGGCACCTACCAGTCTTTATCTCTATTTGAAACTTCATACCTGCTCATGTCTGGATACAATCCTCTGAATATCAGGTTTTCCACTGTTTTTTAGAGCTTTGTAAACCCCTACACTTGTCTGGGCATATTGAGGTGAATGTCTGATTTCCTTTAACAATTTGGACTTGCTTAATATTCAATTGGATTATTCTGTCAAAGAACTGACAATTAAAGGTAAACTATTTGGTCTTTTTAAATTGAAAATAAAGATGGGATTTCTTCCCATTCCACATTCTGCCTTCCAGCATGAAAGATCTACAGTTTAATGGTATACCAGATGGATTAGGGGGAATAAGAGTAATAGAAGTTGAGATGGGCATGCCTACTAAGGTGTTCTTTCTACTCAGATTCAAGACCATGTTCCCAGTATTGATGATTGGAAGGATAAATCAGAAAAGTAGAGCCAAGTCTGGTACTGTAGGTCTGTAATAGCAGCTAGTCCCAAGACTGAGACAGAAGAATACAAGTTCAAGGCTTGCCTGAGGAGTATGGCTAAACACAGTAAGGGTAGAAGAATAAAGAACTGCAGGGAAAAAGCTTGGATAGACACTTACACTTTGAAACCTAATTCTGTTCCTACAGGCAAAATATTTGTGCTGGCTTCATCTTGTCTACTATAAGGAATGCCTTATTTCTGTTATGCAAAGTTAACCCTTAATTGTCAACTCTACTGAGAAACAATACCATAAAAGGGCTGCTTTCACTTAGAAACTTCTGGTCATGTGATTAGAACACTTGGTATCAGTAACTATCAAAAATAGACCCAAGTTGACTGTGCTTTTCCTGTCCTTGATTCTAAATTCAGATGCAGCAACTGAGAGACAAAATTTAGGGGGTAAAAATCTTCTTGACCCACCTGTTAATAATAGTCTTCCACATAGGATACGACTCCAATATCCAGAAATTAGGGATATTTTTCATCCTCATTGCTAAAGTTTTCAAGCAATATGTCATGCTCAGAAATGATACTGTTCTTTCTTTTCATTTCCTCATTTCCCCAGAAGCCATGATTTTGTTGTTGTTGTTGTTATTTACATGTTGCTATAGCTCTTCAATTATTTTCTCTCCTCAGAAGCCTACAGTAAAGTCCCCACACAGTTTTTAGTTCTGACTTCCTAATAACAAGATCCAGGTTTTTAATCATGTTCCGAGACTATAAGGAAATCCATCATGGTCATCCTCTGTTTGTGACATCCTGACAACTTCTCAGTGCTTGTGGCCAAGTTGTTCCATTTGAACTGGAAGAAGAGCAGGACAAAGGTCTGTCTTTCTACTTCCTGGCCCGCTAGTATTCTTTGTACCTTATTTCCAAGCCATTAACCTCCTCAATTTGTCTCTTCCCTATGTTGAATCCATTTGACATTTTTCCTCCTGCTTTTTAGTGCTTTTTAACTTTCAGAATATCAGTCCATGCTTGGATGTAACACCTATTCAGTATTCACTTCTAGGAAATGTTGCCTAGACCTATGTCCTGCAGTGTAGTACCAGGAAACATTAGTGAAGCCCAATAGACAAATCAGGAGCTGATCTGATGCAATCGCAGTAGGGTTTTTATTCACAAGCTCAAGCTAGGGCTTAAGTCATCACCGACCCACAGGACAGTTCCAGTGGAGAAGCCCGGAATTCTCATCCAGACGAAGTTTTATAGGAAATGGCAAGTGAGGAGTGAGTGTTTCTAGCCTGGCAAGCATTAACTGGGGGACTACTGTGGCCTTTAACATAACTGGCTGATGCTCAGAGCCAACCATAAACTTAACTTCTGCATTCCTTCTGATTGGTGGTTGTTAGGATGTGAAGTTTCAGTGGTGGGCTTGTAACCTAGAGGTGAAGTTTTGTTGGGGAATAACCTGGAAATTTGTGCTAGATGCAGGTTTTGTTGCTGGGTGTGTATGTGTGTGGGGGGGAAGGTTAACCTGGAGACTCAGGTCTTGGGGGTAACCTGGAAACTGGTGCTAGGTACTGGCATCCAGTTATTATCTGTTAGTTATCTTGAGTTCAAGCTTAGGTCAGATTCTCTAAGATAGAGTCTGAACCCAAAAGATTTAGTCTCTCAGCAACATGCAAAACGTCTGCCTGCATCCACTTCATATACAGGCCACTTCCTAAAGGTTCAAAAAAAGCCAAGCCTTATATTGAGGAGTCTGGTGACACACCAGACAGAGCCCAGAGTGGATCTGGCTACTATAAAATGTCATTAACTGCACTAACCTCTTTAATAGGATTATTTTGGACACCCAGTACTTTCTAGCAGCTGCTGGGGTACTAATTGGGGTACTGGTTGTCCTCTCAGTTGAGCTTTTAAGAGGCTGTAGATTGGACAGTTGGATTTAGGTACAACTGATTTCTAAATACAACAAGAGAAGCTCAATCCCTATGCAGATTTAAGCCCATCTTGTTTCAAACCTAGTCCTTTTTTACCTAGAATAACACCTATTCCATCAATGACTATTGGAACCCTACACAAGCTCTAAAGCAAGGGACATTCCTATGAAGGAAATAACTTCTAATTTGTATGCTGTATCTAACTTTCTTTTGAGCTTGAGAACAATAGAATTACTGTCCAGATAATTTCTGAAGTTTAAGATTGTATTCCTCTCTCTCTCTCTCTCTCTCTCTCTCTCTCTCTCTGTATGTATGTATGCATGCATGTATGCATGTATGTATGCATGTATGCATGTGCAGTGTCAGAGAGGATAGAATGAGAGAGAGGGAGAAAGTAAATGGAATTACAGAACTAAGTCACTCATGCACTCAAGCCAGCAACTCTTGTTTTTTTCCCAAAGAAATGTTGCTTCATTTTAGTTCCACCTGCTTCTAAGCTGGTTTGGAATCCCCTGTCTGTCTTATCTAGTCATTCTTGTATAGCAATAATTAAGTGACATTCACAATGTCACTGGGAAGAAGATTCCCCAAGAAGCTCTCATCACATAGTGACCCCAAGTAAAGTATCACTGCCTTTGTAATCACGGCAAGTCCAAGTGTGCCCATACCTATTTTCCCCCTCTTTCTGGAGCTATTTTATTGCTAAAATAAAATTCTGCTAGTGCAAATTTCTGTAAACATAAACAAAATAAATAAAAAAATAAAAGACTGCATACAGATGTTTAGTTTATCGGCACACACCTAAAATCAGTATACTCTGAAAACTGTGGTAGAAGAAAGATAGCATCAAAACCAGCCTGGGCCATAGAAAGAGATTTTGTTTCAGAAATAAAATATGGAGTAATGATAAAAGAATGATAGTTTATAAAGATAGAACATTTGCATGCGCATGTCTATGTAAAATATGCATTTTACACTTTATGTTCTTCATACCAATTCAAAATAAATAAATAAGTGTATAAATAAACAAGCTCAGTGTGCTAAGAATACAAATTATTTCGGTCACATGTAGTTAAATAACAGAATGACTCACTTGCTAATCCAGGGCTCCATGAGTAAGAAGCTTTAGCGGGGCCTGAGAAGGGTAGGCTAGGTAGATTCATGGCCCCACCAGGAAACTATAGAACTCAGGTGTGCGTTTTAACAAGACTCAGGTGACTGTCAAAGAAGCTGATTAAAGAGCCCTAATCTAGAGGGATCCTCTATGATGAATTCATATAAGCTTTAATGATCATATCGCTGCCTGCTTCCTCTTGCCTCAGAGCTTCTCAGCTGTGTCATTACTGTACACTGGTCAGGAGAGTAAGAAATTACTAAGTCTGGGCCAGAAATTTATAACTCACTTTTCTTGAGTCTGAGGAATCATTGTCTCTTTTCCAGTGTTGTTATTATGGGGAAACAAATTTAAGCACAGCTACACAAGTGCAGAGAACAGTCAGAAAGTAAGCATGCCCAGTCAGTTATGTCCTATCCCTTCTGATTTGATGAGCTGCCCTCAAAAGCACAAACCACTATGCCTAAATTTTGAGGAGACCAAAGAGAGCTACAAATGGAGACATTTTTCTGCCTGAGGCAGATAGAATGTGCCAGGTGGATGAGGCAGAATTCTGCCTCATGTCTCAGGTCTCTAACACACTATGTGTGGTAAAGTTCATCTTTAAAAACTGGGGGATGATTTAAGACTGGTGTGAATATGTCTTCCACTGTGACTTCCAGTCTAGTCATGCTACTGGAGTGGAAGCAAAGAGTAGAAGCAGAACAAGGACTTTAAAGCTGAAAGGACAATTGGCCTAGCTACCCAGAGACTGACGTGGCATTTGCACATCTCTCTCTAGACTATCTGTCCCCAAGGAACATCAGGAAGCTCACCCATGACACAAAAAAATAGTAATATTACAGGATTCTCTATCAGTAACCCTTGCTTCACTCACACAAAAGGTTTGGATACCCAGTACCTTCTAGCAACTGCTGGCTACTAATTCCTGGTTGTCCTCTCAGTCGAGCAGCTAAGGTAGATTATGAATACTCCTTGAGTACAGTCATAAAATTCAGTGATTGCTTGCAGTGATAATATTTACTTTTCTGTAACATTTGTCAGCATGAAAATGGAGACTTATACTCAACTTTGACTCACTGAGTTAAACAAATGAGCATGGCCATCATGAAAGGAGGGATCAAATGCCTGTTCCTGTGATAACAGAAAGGGTTGCAAAGGATGCTGGAATCACAGTCTTACACAGTGACTGTAATCCTCCTGATTTTACCCCCCCCCCCCATTTGCCTTTCTGATGCATACAGTTTTCTATTGGAAGCATATTAACATTGTAATATTTATTCCAGAATAAATTATCTGGAGAGATTCTGCCTTGTGTGTATTTGGGTTGGCATACCTAATAGAGAAGACAAGAGAGAGACTTATCCCTTGTGTGATGGTTAATTAAAGTAAATACCTTCATATGAGGAGAAGTTTATCTTTGAATTGTGCTTCTCAATGTCAACATGTGGATTCCACATTATTCATTGTTGGGTGTTCTTTTGTCTAAGAGAACTTGTAGGTACAGAGATATCAAGGTAAAGTTTCTGGTTCCTTAGTTCACACAGCATAGTGGCTGACATCAGACACACATAGTAGCCTGGGACAGCTATACCATTGTTCACAATGGATAGGGATATGGTTTGTATTCATTTTCTTGTATGTATTCACAGGAGCCTGCCTTGAGCTGTCAGTTTTCCTGGCCTCTTGGTGCGAGTATGCATTATGAGATCAATAAGCTGATTTCATCTAAATATTAGAATTCAGGTTCTTATAAACAAAATTCTCAAGTGCCCCCTCTTACAGAGCTCATGCTTTGCCTTCTTAATTGGATTTCCCTGCATGTCTCCTTTCAATGGAAGAGATTCTCACATGCTCTGCCTTCCACTGGGCAAGATGTGTTAAGAAAAGCTACAGTCACAGTCATCTGCCCACAGTTACTAAGCACTATGGCGTCTAAAATGCATGCTAATGAAACACATGACAGTGTGGCTTGTAAGATATTACCCACTGCCACACTGAGTAAAATGTTTCCCTAATGACAAGGTTTTTCCATCCACATCCCTCCCTCTACCTTTTTTGCTCCAGACACCCGGCAACCTTCCAAGTAGCAGCAAGTGGAAGAAGTGTGTCTCCATTCAATTACTTAATGCAGAAATCAGACACATTTTTACCAGAGGTTATATTCTGTGAGAGCCTTTCGTGCTTTGTCTTCCCATATCCTGAAAAGAGCATATATTATGGGCTGCAGCCCAATCTCCCCAAGCCACTGTGTTTCATAGAATCCAAAGCCTTCTTGTGCTCTCTAACAGCTGCAGGGAAGCTGAAACAATGCTCTTCAATAAATAGCCTTTGTCTGGTGGTGCCGGCAGCAATGGCTCCAGATAGAGTACACAGGCAATATGCTCCTGTGTATTCCCCATTGGCACTCAGCACTCCTACACACCATTTCCAAAACTGTCATCTTTTCTAGTCTGTGCTTGCCAAGTTCCTATTTTCCTGGACTAGAGATATAAGACATAAGCCTCTTTTGTAGTCCCTGAGGCCCACACTCATTCTAGCCTTGTGAATGTTCACTTTCTAGAGCAGAGACTACTGTGGGGCTAATTCCCCATGGTTAGGAAGTAAATTGCTTCCCAGTGTTCCCAAAGGTATGAGCTAGTCAGTCATTCTAAATGTGAGAAGGACATTGGGCAAAATCATAATACATTGCAGACTCGCAGATCTTTCTGAAAGTTTTGGTCATCTTATTGTCTACCTACTGTGGCTGTCCTCTGATTGACTTACAGAGGTGAAGATGCAGATGGAATAAGGTTGGGTGACCCATCTGGATGTACTCAAAAGCCAGGGGCTAGAATGGACATCTGTCTTACTTCTAAACACAGGGGAAGAAAACGTTAATGTTTTACCACTGAGGATGATACTGTCTCTGAGCTTTGCAGAAGATTATAAATGATCAGATTAATAATTTCTCTCTGTGTCAGGAATTGCAAACACCACTGTCAGGCTTGTGATGCCTAAGACTTGGAAGCCTTAATACTTAAAACTATGCTTTAGTTAAAAAAGAAGCAGAATGATCCAAAACTAGTCAAGGCAAGAAAAGGATGGCAGTGTCCAGGAAAAAAGCATAGTATATACAAGCTTACCATTGCCCTATCTTAGTGAGTATGCTCAATCTATAAGCCAACAAAGGTAAATGTTGCCAACCAGGGAAATTCAACAAGCTTCAGTACCTAAGAATTGTAATGAGGTGTTATTTATACAAGCATGTTGTGCCTCTCTGATACAGATCATCAGATACTCATGTTCCAGCCTTCAGAAAAGAATAGGCATTAACCAATATTCTCTTTTGTGAGCATTAAGTTTATGTCATCAAATTTGGGTTACATGACCCAACTTCATAGGCATGAAAACAAGTGTTTCTCCTAAAGCACAGGTACTAAGCAAGAGGTAGTCCTGAAGACAGATATTTCTGGAAATGGGCATTATATTGAAAGCTCAGATTGACTCTGCACACTTTCCTAGGTAGTAACCCAAGCCACTGGTATATGACATGGAGGTTGTTCTAGAAAAGATAAAATTTTTGTTAGATATTTGCATAGACATAGCACTTAGATATCAGGCATAGCTATACTGTCTACATGAATATGCCTGGCAGCATTCAGAGGAGTCAGGTTAAAACAGAGTAAATGCACAAATACAAATGCATCACCTGGAAAGACATTGTACACACGTTCGTGTTCTTTTGTATGATGATGACAGAAATTCCTGACTAACTATACTTCAGTTGCAATCTCTCAACTGTACAGTGATGCAAAACCATACCTAAATGACCACCCTGTTATTTTTTGACTTTTATTATTCTATTCAGCAAATTACATGAGGCATTCAGCCCTTTATTATTAGGTAGAATTTGTATTAAATGATCTTATTCAAAAAAATAAAATGGCCAATTAGTATAAGCTTTTGGCATTAGTACAATTCAAAAAGACAAGGCCAAGTTAGGCTATTTGTTAGATGGAACAAATATATTTTCAAGAAAGAACATCGTATGTATGTATGTATGTATGTATGTATGTATGTATGCTTAGAAACACATATACGTACTTGCTTGTTGAAGCCAGGTATATTCCTTTGACATTCTCCATTTTATTTATTGAGAAATAACTTCTCACAGAGCTCATTGATTGGCTAGACTGGCTGGGCATTGAATACCTGGGATCTGCTTGCTTGGATTGGTAACTTTAGTTTCATTAAAAATAATGTTAAATAAAATTGTTATTGGGATTAGGATAGAATTTCCAGTGATTTCTGAAATGATTCTAAGCATACTTCTTCCATTTAAACCTATATATTTATGTGAACTTTTGTTTTCAGTATTAATAATTTAAGAATCATAATATTGATCTACTCTGGGAAGCATAGTTGATGTCCTATGACCTACAGTCTCAAATGTTCAGTTAAGACTTAATTTTTTTTATCTAAAAGCAAATGTATCCATCTTGTTAGTATGCAAATTGCATTCATATTTATCAAATCAGAAAATTATGTGTACTAGAGAATTTTTAAGTAGATTGCTTTATTGATTTATTATCAGAAAAAGTTTTTGTATCCATAGTATATATATGCACACATATACACATACATAAATACAGATACTTATATAATACACACACACACACACACACACACACACATATATCATATATACCTAAATAATATATACCCCAAAATACCTAAAATTTGGGGGAGATAAAGTAGCTCTGAGATTAAAATATAAGCACTGTAGTTAAATGTTCATAAGCTTCTATTCTTTCTAATTTTTTCATTAATTCCATTAACTATTACACCTCCTATTTTCCACATCTAATTATAGCTTACATTACACCTTCACTAAGGTTCTGGAATCAGCCTATTGGGTTTCTGTGTCAAGAATCCCCAGTGACAGTTCTGTCTGTTGGCTACTTTACCAAACATGTATTTGACCTCCCATCTCTAGTCAGATGCTGAGTCCACAGATTCTGACACTTGTTCTAGCATCTGATTAACTTGCCAAACACAGGACTCTGTCAATTCAAGGCCAGTTTCTCCTTTCGTCTTCATTATTTCCCTCTATCCCTTTATTTTCTAATCCCTGGGTAGAAGTTGAGTAACTGATATGTGAACATTTTTCTATGTTAACATAGCTATAAGTTTCCTTCTAAGCAATGATTTTATGCATACGTTATTAGCATGTTGTTTGTATTTTCATCCATCTCAAAGTTCTGTGAATGTGTGTGATTTTTTTCTTTAATGTATTGATTTTTCTAAAATTATTGTGTTAAGTTTCATACATTTGTGAATTTTACAGACTTCATTTTGTTGATGAAATTTTTAATTTTTGTCCACTGAGGCCAAAAATAGTATTTAAGGTAACTCCTTGTTTTTCTGAGTTATTACATTGCATTAATGGGTAATATATGGTTTATTAAAAGAAATGTTCCATTTGAACTTTCAAAGATGTATCTTGTTATTTCCTGAAGTGAACTCTATATGTTTGTTAGATCTTGTTAGTTTTTTTAGGTCTCCCGTGTTAATCTTGTACTTATATAATCTTCTCATGTTGAAACTGAGCTATTAAAATCTCTAACTACTTATTCAATTACCTATATCCCTTCAAATACAGTTTTATTTAAATTATATGTTTTGGGGGTTCTTTCAATGGATGTATGTTTATTGTCTTAGTTGATTTATACTTTTGCTACCACCACAGTAATGCTTTGTCTTTTTTAAAATTATTGCTTTTATGTCTATTGTTTTGATATTGACAAAACCAATCTATCTTATTTTTAGTTATGATTTTCCTGAAATGTTTATATTCATTCTGTTAATTTTAAACTTTTTGTATCTTTGTATCTAAGTAAGCTCTTATAGATGTCATATCTAACTGGATAAAAATATTATTTAATCTGTCGACTTCTTCATTTTGACTGGAGAATATATATACTCTACCTATAATTAATATAATTACTGATTCAGAATTACTTCTTCTATTATTGTTTTGTAAAATGTCATTATCTGTTTTCAATTTCTTCATTACATTTCAGCCTCTTCATGTTATGTAACTATTCTCTACAGAAGCACATTGCTTATTTTTTTGTCTATTTCTCATTTTTTTTTAGTAGTTGTACTAGTGTATTATTCAAGGTTCTCTAGAGTCACAGAACATATGGAATGTCTCTATATATTAAGGGAACTTATTATGATGACTTACAGTCTGTTGTCCAAATAACCCAACAATGGACAGCTGTGGATGGGAAGTCCAAGAATCTAGTAGCTGATCAGTTCCATGAAGCTAGTTGTTTGTGCTGATCTTCTGTAGATATAGGTTCCAACAGATGTGCTGGCAAGTAAATACAAACAGTTAAAAAAGAAGGAATCTTCCTTCTTCCAATGTTCCCATGTAGGCATCCAGCAGGAGGTATGGTCCAGATTACATGTGTGTACCACCATGTCTGGATCTTTGACCTGCTTTGTCCCAGACTGACCTTGATCTCAGAGATCATTCTCCTGGGATTAAAATTGTGTACTACTGTGTAAACTTTTCATTGCCACTATGCCTTGAAATCTCCATGCCAAGATCCAGGTCAGAAACTTTTGTATTAGCCTCAAGATATGGATCACAGGTGTGCCCTCGAATTCTGGATTATAGTTCATTCCAGATATAGTCATGTTGACAACCAGGAATAGCCATTACAACTACTGAATACAATTTATAATACTTTAGTTTAATACCAATTTATTTCCACTCATATACAAATATAATAGATTTTGGTGATCTATATGCCCTTATTATCAATTTATTTTTTATAGTATCCACACATGTCCATTATAACCTTTTCCCTCAGACTGATGTTGTGCAAGAGATTTTAAACCCTTCATCATCTTCATCCTGATTAATTTACCAGAAATTTCACCCTGGCAACTCAAACATGAGTTGCTCATATATATATAATTCCTGCTTCATAGAAAAGTCTGGCAAATTTACTAGGCCAGAAGGCTAACGTTGATGTTCATATGACTCAGAGAAATTTTGGGGTAACTGTCCAGACAGCCAACTGTCTCTGTCATTTCTATAAATTTGGAGTGATTTAGAAATTTGGAACTCTTAACTTACCAAGATAGGATAAATCATGCTATACCTTCTCCAAAGTTGTCAAATACTTCCAAATAGTTATGAACTGGACAATATGAATGTAACTCTTACCTGACAAGTTTCAAGTCATTCTTGTTGTATATATTTTGTTAATGAAAGACAAAGAGCCTTTAATTGGACTAAAAAGGAGAAACGTAGAGGTAATCTCATGAGCACAGTGTAAATGCTGGAAGATTGGGGCCAGAAGAAAACACATTAGCTTACAGAAAACATACTATATTACTTCATATTTTCCTCATGCTTTGTCACAAAGTATCATTTATATTGTTTATCCATTATAATTGCTGACTTTTATTATTTTACTACTGCTTTTTACTTGCTTATGTGCCTTAATATTTCTTTTTTGTTTTTTTTCGAGACCATCCTGAATGATTGCCTTTAACAGTTATTATAAATTATTAGATTGACTATCAAGAAACTCTCTGTGCTTAATCATCTCAGAATAATTTTGTTGTTTCCCCCAATAATTGACTTTCTCAACATAGAAGAGATAGGAATGTGGTAGCTTAAAAAAGCTTCAAGTTTCTCTTGCTAAAAATTACCTTCTTTGTATTGAGCCTGTCTCTGAGTATGGAAATGTTTTGGTTATATTCACTTAGTTTTCCCGAAATTGGGACCAGTTTGTTTCATGGTTTTGCTAGTCTCACTGATTGCTTTTATGATGTGGTGGACCTTGAGTTTTCCTCTCTGCCACTCTTTCCGATAAAACCCTTGACTTCTCACTTGACCTCGGTGCTAATTCTCAAGAGTGATTTTAAGGGTTTTATTTGAAGGCTTAACTAGCATGTGTCAGCATGAGAAATCATCAGGATTTGATATGGGGATTCTGGTCAGCACAGGGCTTGTGCTGAAGTCTCCTATGTAGTTGAGAAATTTGATCTGTCAACAGAGCCTTAGTCATGCAAAGGCAGTGGAGGCAGCAGCCTAATAGAAGAGTGTCAAAGATCATGCTGAACTCAGATATGGCTCATTCGTACAAGGTCCCCTGAGTTGCAATATGGAGGTTATGCCAAGGCAGTGAAAAGCTCCAGATGGTGGTTAATAAGATTGTCTGGGTTACTTGGAAGTCACATACAGAGAATGAAATAATGTCAGTACCTTGGAGGATATAAAGCGAAATAAGATTTGAAGTGAAAAATAGGTCAACTCAAGAATTTTAGGAATAGTTGATGAAGAAAAGGGTGATGATTATTTATTTATAATTTCCAATATATGCAAGGCCTTTGATGTTTAGTTTTTTCCTCTACTTATTTTACAGTCCATGTTAATAACAATAAGTTTTGCTGAAAAATTCGTTCTGAGTTTTTTTCTATATTTTATTTTTAAACAATATGATCTTAGTGAGGACTTGTATACACAAAAAAATTGAAAGAAAAGTACAAAAAGTATCCACAACCCTTCTGCTTTTATAAAGCAATATCCTGTCCCAGTTTTACAAACTTGTGCCAGCATGATACCTTTCATACAGCCAGTTACTCTATGTTAGCATAGCACTGTCCTCTGTGCCTAATTTGCATGTGGATTCAGTCTTGGTATTGTATATTCTCAAGCTTTGCACAAAAATATAATGGTATGTACCATTATCATAATAAATATAGCATTTTCACTGATTTAAAAAGCTTCTATGTATTGTTATCCATCCCGTTCTCTCTCAGACACCAAAGAATCATTGATCTGTTGCTATCTGTATAGGTTTACTCTCTTCACAATGTCACTATTTGGATTTATACTGTAGTATGTCATCGTACCATGATCACTTATTTTACTGAGTCGCAAGTTTCCTCTACCCTAAAGTGTGATGGTTTGCTCCTCTTTAGCATGGAAAATTTTCTCCTGCCTGGACATGATACAGTTTATCTATCTATTTATCTAGTGAAGGATTATTAATTGTTCCCAAGTTTCAAGAACCTATAATTAAATATGGAATTAATATTGTTGTATATGTTTTCCTATACCTATGCTTTACCTCATTTGGATTAATGAAGGGAAACAAAAATGTTATATTGTATGTTAACCATATATTTAGTCCTATGAGGTATGATCAAATTGTCTTTCAAGGTAGCTTTAACGTTTTACATCATCACCATCAAGGGATGAACGTTCTATTATTCTACAACCTTATCAGTGTTTATTGTTCCCATTGTTATGGATTTTGTACATTCCAGTAAGTAGTCATATAATGTTATCCTTGTCTATTTTGAGTAGCATTGTCTAGTATAATATGATACAGAACACATTTTTGTATTTTAGGCACATTGTTTATGTTCATTCTGTTGAAACTTCAGTAACCTTTGCATATTTACGATAATGTCCTTTCAAGGTTTCACATGTAAGTCCTTTTTTTCAATCCATGACCTGTCTTTTCATTCTATTGATGTTTTCATTCTTCAGCTAAAGAAATGTAATTTGTCAATTCTTTTATTCATTACATCTTTGTTATTGTATCATCATGTGAAGGTCATCTTGATTTTTTGGCATAAATCATGCCCCAAGTTTTATAACAATCATTTTCCATAATGTCCTTAACTTTGGTAAAATATGTAAGGTTTGTGTTTAAAGTATTATTTTAAATACAGAAAAGTGCTTGTTCAAGTATCGTCTGTTTCAAAAAATATCGTTTGCCAGACAAAGGGGCATAGGCCTATTTGCCCAGGGAAGAGATGTGGGCAGGAAGGATGTTGTGAGTTCAAGATCAGTCTGCAATAACATGGGTGATTGTATCAAATTATACCACAATTAACAAAATATACCAACAAGCAAAAAAGATAAAAGCCTCTCACTTTTCTGGCCAGCACTCCTCTTACTCTTGAGTCAGAGGTCACTTGAGTACAATGCTGCAGGTCTTCCAAGGCACTCTCTTCTGTACCAGTAACCACCTGTCTATTCTTCTAATAATAGGCAATATTTATTAGTGTTCTTGATTTCACAGAGTGGTGGCTCTCTACATATGTTATTATCTAAAATACTGTTTTTGTCATTCTCAGTCTTTTGTCTCTATATAAAGAATTAATTTTTCAATATCTTCAAAATAGCTTTCTCAGTTTTTCATTGAATGTGTAGGTCAGGTTGGAAAGAACTGACATTTGCATATTAATGGGTCCTCCCCTCTTTGAACCACGACTATCTCTGAATACATTCTTTGATTTATTTCATCAGTCTTTAAGTTTTCTTAGCACATACCTAGTACATTTTACGTTTGGTTGGATTTATGTATGGACATTTCTTATGGAACTAATGCTAATAAGAATGACACAGAGTCTCTGCCTCTTCAAATTGCTTTCATGCAACTACCTCACCCACCCCATCCCCTGCTAATGCCTGCTTCCATATCTCATATCAAGACAAAAATGAGATTTTGCTCTTTAGCTTAAGTGGGCCTGTGCAACACTGACTTTCAACTCAGCTATTCTACAGGGGATTCCCAAGTGCTGGGATTACAGATGTGAGCCATACCCAGTTTCAAACTGTGTTTTTTCACATAGTATTCAACGTGGTTCTTGGACTCTAAAAGAGATTGGGTAAAAGGTATTGCTATAAACATGCCTTTAGTAATCTAGAGGTAATATGTGTGAGTGGCAGGGCATGGGGGGGCGGGAATTACAGACTGGTGAGTGACTTTTTCACTGAACTCAAGCTTCTGCCTCAGAGAACCTACAAGTGTTTCCATATGTATTTTCCTCTCACTTAGGTGGGTCAAGACTGTCAGAGTGATGGGCCTGGGCATTTCTCTACTCTCATATGGATCCCTAGAATTTAGTGTTTAGCTTTTTATATGTGTGTAGTGAGTGATGGCTGAAGTTGAGTGTTTTCAATGCCCACAAATCAGTTAAACTCTGACAAATCCCTAGCAGGTTAGTCTTGGTAAACTCGCTTCTCTCAATGCTTGTTAGGAAATGCAGAATACTTTGACAGGTTTCAAAAATTAATATTCTTTCCCTTCTCTTTCCAAAAGCAACAGGGGAGTTTTGTTCTTACTGATTATAAGAACCTGGTGAACACAGCGGAGGAAAAGTGGATGGGTTTACTCTATGGCTTTACTTCTCATGTAAGTCTAAGAATAATCTGATCTTTAAGTTTGCTTAACTTTTTCTTCTTGGTAACAAATTGTTCATTGAATATCATAATAAGCAGAGAAAAAAATACATGTAAACCTTCTTTTCCCTTTTCCCCTAAAGTAGATTCTTGGTCTTATTTTTATCTCTAAAACCAGTTCCTTAGTCATTAGTCATGTTATCCACACTTTTCTTGTTTTCTAAACGTCTTCCTAGTGTTGGCAAAACCTGAAATTGATGTATGTGGCCGAAATTGAACTCTAACAACATTTTAAACAGGTTTACAATGGTTCAAGAAAGAACAAATCCTTTTGTGTGGATCCAGTTAGTAGAAATAGGCAGTCAGCAGATTTTACTCATGAATCCTGAAAGGATCTTACTTGAATTGCATCATTTACAGCAGCTTCCAGATCCCTCTGCTGCATTTTCGGTGCCTCCCCCGGTGCTGCAGTATCTGCTCCCTGCATCTTGATGCCAGAAGCAGTGTGAGCTATGTCTTCCCCATATGAGAGAGAGTACCACAGTGCTAAGTGAGCTTTAGTACTGTCAGTACATTCTCAACTCTGCCAAGGGTGTACGTCCCAGAGTCCAAGTCCTCTTCACACTCCTTATAAAACTCATAAATATTTATTAAAAAATAAAAAAGCAGGGAAGAGATGAGCTAGGTGATATAACACTTGCCTGACATGAGCAAAGAATCCGAGTTCAACCTCCAGCGTGCAAAAATAACCTGAAAAGTAACACAAATAAATACAATAAATGCTTTTTACTGTGTTTAATTTGATGCTTAGCCTAGACAACACAATAATCAACTCAACAATATATTTTACTTTTTATACAATAGACAGATACACATGTAATATACAAGCCCTAATGAGGGAAATTTTCATGTGGCAATTTCTTAGCAATGACATTTTTTTTCAAGATGAGATTTTTGTCACATGCCTTGAGGCAAGTAGTTAATAATTTAAAAGAAATGGAGCATTTTAAAATCTGTCCTCTTAAATATCACTCTATTTCCAAAAACAGCATTACATGTAGCCTGAAAAGACTTGGGTTAACCTATACAAGGGCTTACATATGGTCAGCTCAACCCCATATCTACCCCCATTACATGTGCATACACAGTTCCATCTCTACAAACAGATGAATTCTTCTGGATCTTAAAATTTACAGGGTAGCATCCTGAGTTCAATGATACAGAAATTTCAGGGATGCATTTGCTTGTAAAGAATGTCATCCTGTGACTCTTCTAAGAGTTAGTGAATAAACCATTTATGTTCCATCCCTGGGTTAAACAAAACTTGATGGTATTTAGTATTTCCAATGGAGCCCTATCCTGAACTGGACCCTAATGTCATGCAAAGGGCAGAAAGAATTTTATGTCCCAGTAGGCAAGATGTGATAAATATCAAACTTGCTGAAGTTAGTTCTAAATGGTAACTCCAAAGGTAAGAATGTATTTCAATGGTTCAGAATTTATATATCATCCATATCTATATGTAGATCTGTGTCTGCATCATACACATATGTATGGTATATATACATTATACACATACATATATACATATACATATATACATATACATATATACATGTATACAGATACATGTATACATATATATACATCATATACATATACATCATATACACATATACAATGTTTAAAGAGATAGTGTTCTGGTCTGTTCCAGGTTATAATTAAAAAGATGTAAAAATAGGACACATGCAGATAAAAGCAGGTTTCCTGTTTAGAGATGACTGAGGCAATAAGAAAATCAGAATTGTGAACCATGGAGAAGAAAAAATAGTAAACATAGGAGACCAAAACATCACATGCAACTAAGTAAAATTAGGTCCACAACTGTTCACTCAATAGATAAAACTAAAAGAATGAAGGTAAAGGGGCCATATATATTCTTTACTTGATGAAGTTAGGCAATTTAATAAATAAGCTATAAGTTGCATAGAATGTTAAAATAACAACAAACTCATTTGTTAAGGAAAACGTGAAGAGATGTCTCAACATGTCATAATTTAATATTTGGCTATTAACCAAAGTAGAATTTTTACACAGCCACCTGTTTTACTGTTGGAGTCATCCCAATGGCACATGGAGGCATCATGGGTTCCTGTGGCCGGGCATCTGGTACTGTTTTCTCTGGCTGATGCTCGGGATCTCTTTCTGAGTCTGGGACCTCGCTTGGATTGGTTGATAGTCCACTGGCTTATACTCAGTTGGTTGTTAGGACCGTGTGTGTGTGTGTGTGTGTGTGTAGAAAATCAATTTAAAAAGTTTAAAAGCTATGGAACTAAGGATAGCTTCTTAGAAATGAACTGTTCTGAATTCTCAGTTCTACATTATCATATGGCTTTATTTGTTTGCTTACTTTTCCTTTACTATTTCTTTTTTTTTTTCTCCTACCACAACAAGATTTTGCATTAAAGGAACAAATTTTTAAAGACTGTTTTAGAATACAGGTTGCAGGAGGAAGAGATCCTGTACTATCTATAATCACTACAAAAAAATTCAATTAGACTTTCAATTGTAAGTTACAGAAGTACTATCTGGACTCTCTTGGAAATGAGAAGAAAGAAAGGAAGGAAGGAAGGAAGAAAGGAAGGAAGGAAGGGAGGGAGGGAGGGAGGGAGGGAGGGAGGGAGGGAGGAAAGGAGGGAGGAGGAAATGAAAAAAGAGGGAAGAAAGATAGGGCAGAATACCCCATTAATCTGTAAAACATTTTCTGAATTTACATTAGAAAGCATCTCTTTTTATTTTTCAGTTTAGATAATTTTTATCTCAGAGATTATAGAGGCACACACTTAATAAAAACTATTCTCTGATTTAAGGGGACTAGTTTATGTTCATTCATGCCAATTTTTTAATGTAATTGACTTTTATGTGTCATTTTGAATACAGAACAGCATGGAGCAAAACTTAATAAGGGAGTAGCAAACATAAGAGAGTAGCAAAATCAGTGGCTACTTCATTTTATCCTTTAAAGTTTGTTGTGCAATAAAATATTTAAAACATGCATGTATGTATGTGAGCATATGAATTCGTAAGAGGAGTTTGAACTGCTACTTCTTGTTTTGAGAATTTGAGAAACAAAGTTTTCAAGGTCCTTATCTTGCCTAAGCCTAGATAAGTTTTTTTTTCAAATGAACAAGAGGATCATTTAAGAACTGTCTTAGCCAGAAGAGGGCGTTAGATGCCATTACAGATGGTTGTGAGCCATCATGTGTTTTCTGAGAATTGAGATCAGGACCTCTGGAAGTCTAGCCTGCGCTCTTAACCTCCGAGAATGTATACAGAAAATATGATTAATTTATACAATGGAATATTATTCAGCTATTAAAAATGAGGGCATCATGAATATTGTAGGTAAATGAATAGAACTAGAAGATATCATCCTGAGTGTGGTAATCCAGACCCTAAAGGATATGCATGGTGTGTACTCACTGTTGAGTGGATATTAGCCACCACTTATGCAATCGACATTTTAAAAGAATTCTGTTAAAATTAATAACTCCTACTAAACCATGCAGCAATTGTGAAACTTTTTTTTTCTGGGCTCAGAGGACAGCTTGGATTATTTTTGTACTAAGTTACAAATAAAAACGGAAGCTAAAACAGAAACTTAGATAATTCAGTAGAAACCAAGAACACATGGTACAAGGACAGAGTGGATGTTGACAATGAACTTAGATAAAAGCAGTCCAGAATGAAAATGGTAGGTTTGTTTTTGTAATCTTTTGTCTTGTCCTGACAGACATATATTATGAAGTAGGTCATAAGCCTATTGAATGTATTCCTAGTCATTCACTGAGCAAACACTTTTGATATAAGGTACCTCTGTCCATATTATTATTAATTTAAAGACAGGCCACACCAATCAGTGAAAGGGTTTTGTTTTCTCCTGAAATTTAAGTAGCAGTATTTGTACTTGGTATTACATGTAAACAGTGACCAACTTTCTATGTTGCTTTTGTCTTATTTTCAGTCATTATAGATAGAACACTTTCTTCTCATGTACAGTTGTTTTGGACCATTTTGTTCATGTCAATAAACTAAAGAAGTGTGTCAAAAAAAAATTTGCCCTAGTGAATAACACTTCCATTGTGTGGTTTGACCTTAAATGGTCTATATCAGTGGTTAAATCCAAAAATGACATTAATTAATTCATGCCTTTGGTTTCTTTAGGTAAATATATTCCATTAGTTCTGAATCTAATGTCTACTACTTTTGGAAAGCTCTATTATCTTCTTATAAATAAGTATGGGGCATTCTAGGAATCAACTCCTTAATAAGGAACATGAAAGATTAGATAATGTGTCTCTACTGTTATATCATTTTAAAACATAACTAAGTGTTTGAAGTTAGTTATACAGTGTTTCCACAATGATCTGTAGGGAGCAAAAGTCCTGAAAGAAAGAACAAAAATAATGATGTCATCAATTGGGGAAAACACACACACACACACACACACACACACACCATGGTCTCCTTTAGCCTAGAGAAAAAGGACTCAAACAAATACTTCTAACCATCTTCTGTGCTATAAAACTTCAGAAGCTATACACTTAGATTTGTATTTCCTACTTCAAACTTGTGTCAACTTCTGAGAATACATGTGCATGAACATCAGTAAATCTGGGAAGCACTTATTTTCACCTACCTCAGTAACTGAGTGTCTGAAATCACCAAACTTGAAATCCCTCTAGGAATAATTCTGCTAATTATTACTCTGTACATTCTTGGTTTTATTTTTTTGTTGGTAGTGGTTGTGATGGTTTTTATTTATGTTTTATTTATTTCAGGTATTTAAAAAAATTTTTATGATGTGAGAATTTTCATTTTTACATTTTTAAGTGATGAAGATGACACTAATTTGGGTTTTAGTGAAATGATCAATAAGGATGGCATTATGGCCTTCCATTAATTGTGTTAACTTTGTAACAGTTTGCTTTTGCCAACTTTTTTGTGTTTGTTTTTTTAGAAACCATCATAATTGTTGTCACTGGAAATTTATATATTCTGCATAATTTAGGTATAAAATGTCAACCCAAAAATCTCTGGGCATTTTTAACAATAGACAATAAAGTCAAAGTCACTTTAAGGTGGTAAAGAGCTTTAGTATGTCACAGTACTCCTCATTCTTTACTTTATTGCATCGTTAAAAAATATTTTAATATTAAAGTAACATAGTAATCCAATTTGTTGAAACCAGTTAATATTCTTCTGTCTTATCCTTGTAGGAAAAAATTTGTATTTGCTCCTACAGTTTGGTTTGAAGGTACAGCTACCTAAAACATGGAATTCCTATTTATTTTTACTGAATTCTTAGTAATTTTAATAATTGTCCTACTACATTTATATGTTCATTCCAATGTTATATCAGGTGCAAGAGTTTAAGACAAACTAAAATGAAACAGAAAATAAATAAATAAAATCAAACCCCTCAGCCTGAGATTATGATGGCTGATAAATTCTAAGAATCACAGGAATTTCTTCTTTAGTGGCTTTACCAACTAAGGAGTTCCCCTGAGGACTTGCTTTTCTGTCTTCTAAGCTCATTAGATTCTAAAAATGAGCCACCTTCTAACACAGTGGGAAATAAAACAGTATTTGATACCCACACACAAAATGTGATGCTTTGCCAACAAAGGTATCTGTGAAGTTCCCCTGGAAGACAATGGGAAAACATCATATTTACTGCATTCTAGAAGTCTGGTTGACTAATTAGATTTTCTGTGATTGTGAGCCTCTTTTGTAGCCATCTATTGCTTACCCTTGTATTTATCTTAATATCTATATGACTATATAATGAAATCCCTTTGGAATACATATAAACAGATTTCTGTCCCCACCAACCCAAAGTCTAAAAATATTAGAAGATTGAATCTGAAGCCATAGCAATTTCTCTGCTTTGATACACTCTACATACCTAATATTTCTGTTAATGTATTTGGGGAAAAAGTATCTTGATTTATGACTTTCTTTGTTCCATTATTATAAAAATGTCATGTAATTGTTACAATGTTGGATGTGATGTTTGATATCCATATTCCCATGCAATATGTGGCTCCAGAATCAACTCTTTATTATTTTCTTTGACATGAAAGCTATATTTTTGAGTGTTATGTATAGTTAACACAATACAAATTTCATAGTATGTTGAAAATCTGATACCCCGAAATAACTGAAATAAACCTTTCTGATTTGTCCTTTATCTTGTAGTGATTTTAAGGCAGAGACTTGAGGTCACAGTGAGAACTCACTTGTTTGTATCTTCTCTGGAAGTGACTACAGACAGGTGCTTATTGGTATTTTGGCAGCCTGCATAAGCTGAGAGACTTCTATTCTCTTACTAAGCTGCTCACTTTGATTGTGTCTCCATGACAACAGCATGGTCTTAGGTAAGTTGCTGGATTTTCATAATGTCCAGTGACTTACAGGAACAATCCAAATGTTGTTGGATTGTAATGGTGACTTTAAGATTAAATATAGTCTTTACTTCTGAGATAAGTTAATTTTTTTAAAATTATGTCACAATGGACAATTTTTTTTTCTGAATAAATTAGCTGCACTAGCCATGGGTACATTATTTTTCATGAAGATGAAATGCTTGAATTTTTGTGGATAGAGTAATAGCTGAGGTTTTGAATTAGGAATGTATCTCAGTGAAAGAATGCTTGCCTAACATGGGTAAGGTTATGAGTTCAGCACATTCAACTAACATTAACCATAAATGGTTATGTGAATTCTTAAAATTTTATCCTTACCTCCTTTTCTCCAAATCTCTGAAGAATAATTGAGTTAATAGCAATATAACTACATGTTAATGTATCAAGTTCTAAGTAATATAACTAAATTTTAATCAACATATGTAGACAATGCATGCAAAAGAGTCATCTAATTACCTTTCTGTTTTGCTTTTCCTAGATAGTCACGATAAAATATCTTATGCTGTGAACATTGCATCTTAATGAATTTTAATACACAAAATCCTTTTGGAGAGTTTTAAAAATCATTCTTTTAATTACCGAGATCAGCTTGAAGCAAAGGATTTGAAAAGCTTTGCCAAAAGGGAAAAAATAATGTATTCCAGAAAAAGCCAAAGTAAAGTGTTTTGACTTTATTTTTCTTCTGTTAAACTCATGGTAGTACTATGCTGGCAATTACCATCTTTAGAGTCAAAACTTTAAGAATCACTAAATACTAGCTAATCAGCTGCATTGTGTAATTCACTAAGAAAGATTTAAAGCCCAATTGAAAGCAAGGAAATCAAGAAACTCTACTAAATTCTCAAAGATCAGTGCATATGAAGAAATTTGATGGGATTGGAGAAGAGAATGAAATAAGTAACCAAAGACATTTCTTCATCTAAACCATTTTTTTCTAGTATTGACTTTGAATGATACTCATTCAGCATGATAGGATCATTTTGTGATCTCTTCAAAAGGATATTTTACCTGTATATCTGAGAATATCTTTTTTGACATAAAAATTCAAAGTCAGGAGAGTTTGAAACTGAAATGACAAAATCAGGATCACAATATAAAGTATAATGCATTGTTTGTTTTTAATAAAAATAAAATATTAAAAATATTCCTAAAGCACAGTGTCAGTGCATAGAGAGTAGCTTTTTGGATAGTATTTCTTTCTCTTGCCTTCCCCAAGTCTCTGATCTATAAGGAGTTTAACTTGTTATAAATTCTAGTTAACAGAGGAACACATATAGATGCAAGCAATCAAATGAACAAACCCAACAACAACAACACAATACTAATAAAATTCAAACATATGAGAAACATAATATGGCTTGAACTTACTTTTGAGTTTAAGTTCTTTTAGTGTTTGAGAATTCATACATGACTGCCACTTTTTTTTAACATTTTTTTTAATTTCTTTTTTTTTTTTTTGAACATGAAATGCTTTTTTATAGCATGTTTTACAAGGGGAGGGGGTAAGAGGGGCCAGGTGGTGGAAAAGTACAGAATCTTCTTGGCCTGTGCCTTGAAACATGTCATGGTCTATACGGTACACTGCCTTGAATTATGATCTACCTGCTGTTCTTCAGAAGATATGGTACACTGCTTGAGTTATGGTCTCCCTGCTATTCTTCAGAAGATATGGTACTCTGCTTTGAGTCTATCTGAAGTTGCTAAGCAGGATCTTGCAGTTGCCAAGCTTCAGGGGACATTGTGCAGGTGGGGAAAGGTAGGGGGTAAGGGTAAGGGTGAGGGTTCTGGCTTCTGGCATCTCCCCCTTCTCTGTTTAGTTAGAGAAGGCGTCTTATGATCAATCCCAACTATGTTAATTTTGAATTTGGATGTCTAATTATGGGGAGTCTTAGACAAGTTCACAACCCCAAAACACTGATGTGAGACAAGTCACATCGATGGTCGAAGGCTTTAGGCTGTCGATGATGGGCAACATCAAGGGACTCCGATGTGGGTGAAAGGAGGGTGAGAGCCCTGTCTTAGGCCATGTAGGCTGCACCCACTCCCAGCACCATGCACTCCTTTTCGGCTGCATTGGGTGGGCCCCTGGGAAGTGGACCTACAATAATCCCGTCATTGGGCTAACTCACAGCCATCCTAGTCTCTTGTAAATGTTCAAGTTACCAACCATTTGTCAGTTTGGGGTGTAATATTGTCATAAAGGAAGGCTCCCCAATGTTAGCGGCCATATCAAGGGCGGCCTTGGTTTAGGAAAAAGCCAATTTTTGTTGTGGTGATCAAGAGGCCAAGCTCTCTAGCGAGAGAAACGAGGGCAAAGCCAGGCATACCAGGAACCCTTCTGGAGGGCGTGGAAGTCTAGGGGTCGACCGTAGGGGGAGGCAGGGGAGCTGGCAGCTGTGTCAGTCTCCTGTGGAGTCACTTCTGGATCCTCTTCAATTTTCAGCTGATGGTAATGAACTTCAACCGTCTTCTTGATGGCAGAATCAACCTGGTTCAATGGACGACAGGTCGCGGGCGACTATCTCTGTCTCACTCAATCTTGATGTCGTGCGCACATCCTCTCAATGAGGGTCCATCCGGAGGGGTCCGTGCCTTGAGCCCCACGTCTGGGTGCCACTTGACCCGACCAGCATGTCCTAGTTATTCGTGGGGGCGAGGAGGACTGCAACCTGCTATTCTTCAGAAGATATGGTACACTGCTTGAGTTATGGTCTCCCTGCTATTCTTCAGATGATATGGTACACTGCTTTGAGTCTATCTGCAGTTGCCAAGCAGGATCTTGCAGTTGCCAAGCTTCGGGGGACATTGTGCAGGTGAGAAAAGGTAGGGGGTGAGGGTAAGGGCGAGGATCCTGGCTTCTGGCCCATCTGGATTAGAACTTCTAACAGCAGGCATCACGGGTGATTCAATTTTACCTGGAAAGAAAAAAGAAGGGGATTCTCAGGGAGATTTCTCTTCCCTGGATATAAATTGTTATTCATCGTATTTATGATTGGGCCTGGCTTTGTGAGGGTATCTATTTTTTTCATTAATATTTGTGGTAGCCGGTTAGCTGTGCCTTCTGTGGTATTGGGCAGGCATATCAGTCCTCGGCTCCATAAGGGAACTGGGTCTGGGGCATTCCCTTTATGGGTATGAGGGTCCTTCCCCATATCTGTGACAAAGTTTTGTTGGTCTTGGTGGTGCCCGAGGTCACCAACATGGTCAGCAAGAGATTTGCCATGAGCTTTCAGCTTTAGAGAGAGAAAAGTGAACAAGGCATGATGGAGAGTATTTCAGGGGGACTCCTTCTGAGGGGGTACCGTTCCCCCTCTTTTGTTTTTAAAGCCAATTTTTCAGAGTTCTTGTAAAATCAGGGCAAAAGCGCCAACAGTTGCTCCTTCCACACTCAGAGAGTCATGAAGACCTTATTTAAGGATATATAAATCTATATTAATAATCTTTTGTCGAAGGACTTTTATAGCACCACTGACAATTAATCAGACTATATGATATATCGATTAGAAATAGCTTTTTCTACTTTTTGTGAGATTACCTCTCTTTTGTCAATTAACTGTTGAGGAAGTTAGGGTTTACCTCTCTCTTGAGAATATTGAACAGAGATTTAAATTCTTTTGTGGAGAGCTTAAAATAGGATCTTAGCCAATTTGCAACCCCTAGAAACTTTTGAAATTAATTTAAAATAAGTAAACTCCCTTTTTTAAAAAACAAATCCTTTATCTGTGTGGGTTTTTTATTGGATATTATATGTATTTACCTTTCAATGTTATCTCCTTTCTCATTCTCCCCCAAAACCCCTTATTCCATACCCCCTCCTCCTAATTTTTGTGACGGTGTGCTCCAAACATCCTCCCAGTCCCATCTCCCTGCTCTCGAATTCCCACACAGTAGGGGATCCAAACTTTCGGGGACCTTGACCCTCCACTTTCACTGAAGTCTAACAAGGTCACCCTCAATTCCCTATACAGGTGCGTGAGTCCCTCCCTTTGTGCTCTCTGGCTGGCGGTTTAGACTTTGGGAGTTCTGGTTGAAACTTTTGATACTCCTTCTAGAAAGGACCAACACATTCATACTTTGGTCTTCCTTCTTCTATGTGAGTTTTATGTGGTCTAAATGTAGATTCTTAGAAATTGTGAGCTTTTGGGCTAATATCCACTTATCAGTGAGTACATACCATGTATGTTCTTTTGAGATTGGGTCATCTCATTCAAGATGATATTTTCCAGCTCCATCCATTTGCCTAAGAATTTTGTGAACTGATTGTTTTTAATAGCTGAGTAGTACTCCACTGTATAAATGTACCACATTTTTTGCATCCATTCTTCTGTTGAAGGGCATCTGGGTTCTTTCCAACTTCTGGCTATTATAAATAAGGCTGCTATGAACATGGTGGAGCATGTGTCCCTGTTGTATGTTGAAACTTCTTTTGGGTATATGCCCAGGAGTGGTATAGCTGGGTCCCCAGGTAACACTATGTTCAATTTTCTGAGATACTGCCTTCCATAGTGGTTGTACCAGTTTACAATCCCACCAACAGTGGAGGAGTGTTCCTCTTTCTCCACATCCTCGCCAACATGTGCTGTCACCTGTGTTTTTGATCTTAGCCATTCTGACTGGTGTGAGGTGGAATCTCAGTGTTGTTTTCATTTGCATTTCCCTGATGACTAGTGATGCTGAACACTTCTTTAGGTGCTTCTCAACCATTCGAGCTTCCTCAGTTGAGAATTCTTTGTTCAGCTCTGTCCTCCATTTTTTAATAGGGTTCTTTGATTGTCTAGAGTCTAATTTCTTCAGTTCTTTGCATGCCTTGGATATTACCCCTTTATCAGATGTAGGGTTGGTGAAGATCTTTTCCCAATCGGTTGGTTGCCGCTCTGTCCTATTGACTGTGTCCTTTGCTTTACAGAAGCTTTGCAGCTTTATGAGGTCCCATTTGTCAATTTTTGGTCTTAGAGCACAGGCTATTGGTGTTCTGTTCAGGAACTTTTTCCCTGTGCCTATGTGTTCCAGGCTTTTTCCCAGTTTCTCTTCTATTAGTTTCAGTGTGGCTGGTTTTAGGTGGAGGTCCTTAATCCACTTGGAATTGAGCTTTGTACAAGGTGATAAATATGGATCAATTTGCATTTTTCTACATGCTGACCACCAGTTGGACCAGCACCACTTGTTGAAAATGCTATCTTTTTTTCCATTTGATGGTTTTAGCACCTTTGTCAAAGATCAAGTGACCATAGGTATGGGGGTTCATTTCTGGGTCTTCTATTCTATTCCACTGATCCTCCTGCCTGTCTCTGTTCCAATACCATGCAGTTTTTATCACTATTGCTTTGTAGTACAGCTTGAAGTCGGGGATGGTGATTCCTCCAGAAGTTCTTTTATTGCTGAGAGTAGTTTTCGCAATCCTGGGTTTTTTGTTATTCCAAATAAATTTTAAGATTGCTCTTTCTATCTCTGAGAAGAATTGAGTGGGAATTTTGATGGGGATTGCATTAAATCTGTAGATGGCTTTTGGCAAAATAGCCATTTTTACTATATTAATCCTTCCAATCCATGAGCATGGGAGATCTTTCCGTCTTCTGAGATCTGACTGTCACTTTTATATCATAGCTCTCCCTCCCTCTTCTTCTCCTCCTCCACCCTCCACCCTACCGGATAACCCTCACTTCCTCAGACTCACTGTCATTGTGATAAAACAGTCAGGCAGTGGGCTTCTCATTGACATTCTTTCGCCTCCTTACATAAGAACTTGTTTACATTTGAACCTATTAATTCACCAGGAAATTTTTGTCAATCATTCATAATGAGAACATTTCCCCAAAGATGTACTGTTCTCTCTGTCCTTGAAGCAAGAAAACAAATGATCACCCACAGGTGCATCACTGATTGATTTTTGTTTTTGAGCTTTAGGAACAATACACAGTCACCGTGTCCTAATGTTTATGGGATTTTCTAACTTTCTGACAACATCCTAGAAAGATGATTGCTTAAGGTAACAGACCATCAACTTACTGTCAGTTTGTCATTGTGACAAATGTCTACCCCTCTTTTTTCCTTTGCCCTGAACTGATAGTTTTGAAAGATGCTTTGAGAATGTTTTAACCCACTTCCCATCAGCATATTCTAGCTTTTAATTGATTTTAGTAATTTAGTAATTGCTTACGTTTAGACATAAAATTAATAACTGACGTGATTAAAACATAGTTAAAACATGTCATTCATTACCTGTGTTACTTAAGAGAAACATACCTCCATGTCCTGGATGGAGAGTAATCATGACATTCATACAGGAGATACGGCCCCCAAAAGTGATTTCCCCACGAAAAATTAAGAACTACAATTGGCGATAGAACAGGTAGAATCGTGAGAAGACTTGAGATAAGAATGATAGATAGATGCACAAGAACAAAGCAGAGACCTTACAAAATACCTTGGCACTTGAGGCTCAGGGAATGTTGCAAAAGATGAGGAGGAAAGATTGTAAGATCTAAAGAATCAAAAGGTTTCCTATGAAATTGTGCATCCTAACAACATTAGAAGCTACATCCATAAAGTCTCACTCACATGACTGCCCAAATGGGAGCTGAACAAGGATGATATCAATGGACATTCGAAAGAGGATGGGGAAAAGCCCAAGAGTCTACCACAATAGGCATCTGAAGTAAGCTGGGAGCGGGAGAAGTGATCATCCCCAGGGAAGAGCAAGCCAATTGCTTGTCCAGTGCCAAATGGATAGTCCTTCAAACATAATCCAGGTCACATTATCCATACTGTACAGGTTGCATTTGGGAATATATGTATATATAAATACATATATACATTCAATTACAATTAGCAGAAAATGAGGCCATGAATTTGAAGAAGAGTGGAGGGTATGTGTGTGGGGGGGTGTTAGAGAGAAGAAGACAAATGGTGAAATGTTATAATTAAATTACAATCTCAAAAAAAATCGAAGTACACCTGAGTTGAGACTTTGGCAGCAGGTTCTTTTGGATATTATTTCAGACTTAATGTGTTCATATCATGGATATTCAAGGGTGTACATGTTCTGGGAGCAGAGGCCATGTGAGGCACAGTCCAAGTATTTGGTAAAGTTCAATATAGCCAGGGATAAATCATTGCATCCAAACAAGAGCTATTGCTTTTGATGTTACTTAGTTCATAAGCTAGAAAACAGAGAGAAATTGGAAAAGGGAACGGGATACCATTACAGAAACCTGGTTGTGTTTAGGGAACACTCCCCAAAAAAGGACCTCAATGTGGTGACTCAGAGAACATTAAACTTTCCAATGAGTGGAAAACTAGAATGGGAAGTACTGAATGGACCATACAACCAAAAGAGGCAACAGCTGAGTCCCTCATGAATAGTTCCTACAAGAGCCTATTACAGGGCTGAATATAAGTATACAAGTATCATGTCCTACCTGTCCTATCAGTAAGTAATGAAAATCTTTTTCATGCTCAATAGCACTCTACCTTGAGTGGGAGCAGCACACCAAGAAACCTAGTGTTCTCATTTCTGAAGCATGGTGAGAGAAAAAGTGTTTCTACTTTTGTGCTTCTGTATGGGACTCTGCTCCAGAGAACAGAACCTTACTAACAGCAAACATGTGTTCCTAGTGTCTCCCTGCTGTTCCTCGGTTGGCTTAAGAGTGAACAAGAGATCCAACATGGTATGCAAAGATGAGTCTTGACAATTCCAGGTGGCGATGGTGGTACACACCTTTAATCCAAGCAGGAGATAGAGGAAGGTGGATCTCTGTGAGTTTGAGGCCAGCCTTGTCTACAGAGTTAGTTCCAGGACAGCCAGAGCAAAACAGAGCAACTCTGACTCAAAAAACCAAAAGGAAATATAAGTACTATATTAATTACTTTATTATTGCTTCTTTGAAATAAGCTACTCCGTACTCCAAGTTGGCCTTGAACTCAGTGCCAGAGGTACAGGAGTGGGGTTACAGAATATGCTAAAGCCCAGTGAACCTTGGGATTTTGTTGGAACTAATCACTAGAAATGTTTCTCTTCTCAAATGTGATCAAGAAGATGAGTATTTCAGAGCTTCAGCTTCAGATATCTTTGGAGGAAGCATACAAAAATAGCAGCGATGTGAACACGAAGCTGACCCCAGACATACAAAATTATCTCTTAGAATAGCCAGGTTTATGAATCAACACAGTTCTTTTTTTTCCAGGTTTTCTTTTCTTTTTTTTCCTAAACTGGTTTCAGTTCATATTTCCATTACTTGCAAGTAAAGAGGGTCTAAGTGGTAAAACAGATGTTAGTTTGAGCTCTAAGCTTCTCAGCCATCAACACACTGTGGGATCCCAGGTTCCTTTGCTAGACATAGGTTTACTTAGGTGAACAGTGTGAAAACCAGCCTAAGAACAAATATTGCTATCTGTCTCTATATATCAATGGTGTCCATGAGCATGATGTCATACTCATATCAAAGATGCTATTCCTGCTTCTACCAGGAGAATACAATTTGATAAGACAGAAGATAGTGAAAGTTATAGGTGGGGCTGGAGAGATAAGATGGCTCAGTGGTTAAGAGCACTGACTGCTCTTCCAGAGGTCCTGAGTTCAATTTCCAGCAACCATATGGTGGCTCACAACTATGTGTAATTGGCTCCAACGCCCTCTTCTGGTGTGCTTGAAAACAGCTATAGTGTACTCATATAAGTAAAATAAAACAATCTTAAAAAAGAAAAAGAAAAGAAAATTATAGGCACATAGAATAAGACAAATACAACCAGAGCAAAGCTGGATCGTTTTAGGTTTCTGCAAGCTACTGAATAGGAAGCAAAGGAGTAGAGATTAGCAAGAAGTTGTAATAGTTCTGAAAAAATATTTGTGAAACACATCTATTATTCTACTTGAGAAATATTTCAGGAACTGGTATAAAGTTTGTCCAGAGTGATGAGGAATAGTTGATAATCTAAATGTATATGCAGCTATCCTTGTAACATTCTGACAGAGATAAAACCCCTGGAGAGCTATAGCAAATTTTAAAGCAAATTAAAAAACTACAGATTGTGGAACCAAAACCAGATCTCTTGAAATTGAATAGAGTTTCTTGTCCTTGGTGCCTTAGAGAAATGTCCCAGCATCTATGTCGATGCATGTGAATATTAATTCCATAAGAATTATTTTTATAAAATATTACAATTGCTTGCTAATCTCTACTCCTCAGCCCCCTATTCAGTAGCATGGCACGAAATATCCCAACTCCAGGACGGCTGATTCAATGGTACTGTTATCTCCATGGAAATACATAACATGAAAGAATAACGAGGAAAATTCTGTTGTATTTCACATACCAGAATGCACCAGTCTTTGAAGTCAATTCTCTAGATGGTACTCCAAAGTAGTTCTTACTCCACAGAGTTCATCCAAATGAATCAAAGCTCCATGCTTGCTCTGGGGTCAGGCTCTCTGCATGAGCTGAGTGAGTGTTAGTGCCTGCAGCACTTATCAGAACTACACATGGCTTGGCATTAGGCCACAATGTTCCAGCAAGTCCTTGCTCAAAGTCACAGGGGATATTACCTTCACTTTTCATTTCTACAATGTCACTTCTCCTTTTTTCCCGATAGTCACCATAGTTCATTCTTCTTGTGACTCTCCTTAAACTTGCTGAAGAATCACAACTTCTGAACTCCATTAGAACTAGAACATACTTCTATGTTATTCTTAGTCTTCTCTGTGGTTCAAGTAAGTCATTTACTCTTTTACTACCATTCAGAAGATGTTTAATTGTTACAATACAAAGAAATATTTATCCCAAGAATTGACAGCTACAATGTATCTACTAAGTTAGTTTGGTTTAATATACTACATGATGACCATAAACATCATCATCACCACCATCATCATCATCATCATCATCTTTGTGGCATTACCTCTTATTCTTTATAAACCATGCAAATCTGACTAAGCTTTTCATGGCCAATGTCTCCTCACCTATTTTTCAAATAAAAATTATTTGCTAAGATTCGATAACATGATTTAGAAATACAACTCTAATGACTTTTAGTGGAAACTTGACTGGTGACCAAGTCTATACTAATGATTATTAGAATTCCAACGTATCAAGTCATCACCATGATTCAGTTAACAAAGAAACACATTCACTGAGCATCTGTTGTAGACAATGCCCATAACTTAGTACTCTGAATGGTCCAGGGATAAACAAGCCCCGATGTCCCTCACTCTGAAGTTTACAGTGCAAAGCTGACACCTTCCATTAACTAGCCAATAAAAATTGTTGAGAAAATTCTGGCTGGATAAAATAAAGATCATGACAAAGATATAAGCAATTTGCTTTGGATACAAAGAGAAAGAGATGGTTAATTATGTCAGCTGAATGTGGTAGGTGTTCTGCAAGGGCATTAAAAGAAAATAATTATTAAAGAAGATAGGATGTAAGAAGGCGTAGGAACCAACTGAACCCAAGCTGTCTTCTGAAAATTCATTACAGAATTTGCCTTCACTAGAGTTGCTATAATGATGCCAAGTGATCAAAACAATGAATTATAAAGACACAATCTTATTTCACTTTTTTTTATTCTGTACCAACTTTGAGGTAGCATTAATCATGGCAGAAAAAGCAAAACTGCCCATAAGTATGAATGGCACCTCATCAGTTATAAAATTTAAACTTGTTGTGGAAATTTTTAAGTACATCCTAATGGGAATTTCTTGGAGCCACAAACTGGATTACCTCCCATCTCTTGCAAGTCAAGTCAATAATGTGTCTCGACAGGCCTACCTATGACACGGAAGCCTGCTCACCTTAGTAACTTCCTCTCAGTCATTCCCCATACAACTGTTGTCTTTCAAATTCACAGGCTTCTATGTCATTGATGCTCTGCTGTGGATTTCATCTGTCTGCCTCTGTTGGTGTATTCTGTCTTGGAGGACTGTCTGTTGTTTTTGTTATTTCTCTTTTTACACATGTGTATTTTTTGAGTTTAAAAATTGACTCTTTGGGAGGATTACAGGGATACCCCTCAGGGTTATAAGTATGCTAAGTGACACCTGCCTAGATTATCCAGGTACTAAAAGGTAGGGTGGCTTTTATAATGCTTAGTTTATTGGTATGAATCGCCCTCCAGTCCATATAATCCTTCTAGATCCGGTATGTCTGTTATTTTTATTATTTGCTGAATGCTATGGAAATAGCAAATGCACAGCGCCTACTCCTCAATCCAAGCTTTGCACACAACAGACAACAATAATCCACCCCATTACTCCATACTGAGCCTTTTCTCCAAATCCTTCTCATCCTAATTCTCCAGGAGGATGTTGTCAGTCATTCAGAATTGGCACACAAATCCTTGTGTCATTTGCCATTAATAGGCTCTAAATCCTCAATGAATAATGAATGGAATAGGGATTGTCTCTTGTTTTCCCAATGCCACACAGGAAGCGGGTGTAATTGGTGTGTGCTAAGGTCAGGCCATCTTGCTGAAACGTCTGGATAGCAGTTGATGCGGTTCCTGTAAGAAATCTATCATGCGGTATATATAGTGCCTCATTTACCCCAGCTGCGAACATATTCAGAAGAGTTCAGGCGTGTATCTAACTGGAGGTTAGGTACTCTGATTTTGAACTTTAGCTATTTGACCCCTAAATACAGAGTGTTCCTTTCTACAGAAAATTTTAACTTGCTTGCCATGAGTGCATGAGTTTAGCACCAGGACTGGAGAGACTTCAGCATATAGATCTCTGAGATCCAGCCAAGCCAGGGCTACATGGTTAGACCCTGTCTCAAAGAAACAGTGAATAAAAACCAACAGTTTCTAGCCAGTCATACCTGAAGATACTAAGTCAATCACCTGCTGCCACCCCGTCCTGTGGCCTACAAAACTGGTTGATCACATGTAGAGACAGATGGGCTAGTTCAGTGTCAAAGACATGAAGACGATGGCAGAGCTGACCATGCAGAATATGTAGAAGCAGGTCTCAGCATCATTGGAACTCTGTGTGGGGTGGGTTTATTCCTCACCCTTTTCCAATCACACTTTCTACCAAGTTTCCTGTGACTGTCAGGAGGAAGTCAGAAATGGCAGTAAGAAGTAATCTCCTTACTATGCACACTCTGTTCTACTGGGCTGTGTCTCTCTATTTACTTAAATCTTTACCAGCACTTGACTGGTAATTATCCATTCATGACACCATATGCAACCTCTACATAATCTTTGTCTACTCGTCACTTATCATTCCTATGTGCTCCCGGTTCCATCCAATTTCATCCTTCATCCCATGTGTTGATGATGATCTGTCCTGCCACAGATGATAGCTCACTGTGAGTACTGCACATCAGAACCAGGATTTCTCCTTTACTGATACAGTTACAAAGAAATAAAGAAGTAAAAAAAAAAATTCTAAGAAATAACTAGACTCAGAAAATAAACTATACAAGTAAGAAGGTTAAATTAGCACAGAAACTGTTCTTTCCAGTCATCACTACACATTTCGAGAGAGCTAAGACAGGTATATAAAAATTTCCTGACATTGTGTGGTATATCTGAGATAATAGGACAGAAAAAAAAAAATGTATCTGCCAAAAGGAAAGCATACGTTCATTCTCCAGCAGGTGTCTCTTCAGGCTCAGTCATTTCTAGCTGCTGTAAAAGGCCAGCCCCAAGGAGGAAGAGCTCAATGCAGAGGAAGTCTCCCTGCTGTCAGCAAGGCTGGCCTTGTTATATACTGGAGCAGAGAAGACAGACACAGCTTCAAAGCGCTCTTCACTGCATGCAAAATGAGCACAGTCTAAGCAAACGAACGCCTTTTGGAATCACGATTCATGAATGATAATTATCAGATTTCTGGGTTTGTTTTAAATTTTCATTTCCATCTCAAGCTAAAACAGATCTCTGTGCACATTCTACTGGCTGCTTTGGCACAGAGATGTGCACTGCTACCGTTTGCAGTTGTGACAGAATAGCTGACTGAGGCAACTTCAGAGAGGAAAGACATTTTATTCACAGTCTCAGGAGTTGTCAGTCCATCATGTGGAAACTGGCATGGTGACTGGGAGGGTACCATTCATGGCAAAGGAAGCTTTTACAATGACCTATTCACATCCTGATGGATCAGATCAGAAATCAGAGAGCTCAGAGAGCACTAGAAGTGGGTGTAACATTCAACACCCGCTGCCAGGAAACCCACTTCTGCAGTCTCAGCCACACGGTACCATAAACCACCAAAACAGTGCCAGGAGTCGGACACTAACAACAAACACGTGAGCTGAATGACTCATGAGGCACATTTCAGACTCCAACACACTGGGGTAGCTAATTGGGGTAATCTCTTCGAGCCCATGCTTTCTGTGATTTTTGAGCCACTTAGAGTAAACCAGTTTAAAGTATTGAATAAAAATGTCCAGAAATAAACGACTCATACATTTTAAACTGTGAGCCATTCTGAGGAGCATGCTGAAATTTCACTCAGAGGATGAGTCATCTCCTTGTCAGATGTCTACAGCTATACACTCTTGTTAAGTAGTTTCTTGCTACCACCTTGGCTATCAGATCCACTTTTGCTGTATATCACAGAGCCTCTGTGGAAAGGACCCTTACTTTGGTTAATAATGGCTCCAAAGTGCCAGAGGGATAAAGAGGTAAAGTAACAGTTCTTCATCTAACAAGAGTTAGATGAAGCGGGTCTGAAGCGGGTTAGATGACTGTGTCTGAAGCGGGTAATTATAATATTCATGCTCACCTTTTACTGCGTGTAATTTATGAATTAAGTCTTATCACAACTAGGTTTCTACATGAGAAACTAACATGTTCTATATTGAGGTTTCATTTATATACTGGGGATTGTGGAGCATCTTTGTGACAAAGGAAAAGTACTGTATTCTTAAATATTTGCCAAGGACCAGCCTTGGCATGGAAAGGGGTTCTGAGAAAAGGGATGTCTGGGAGCGGCGGAAAGAATGACTTGAAATCAAATCCTGGATCCTAGCTGCTGCCCTGTGTTATACTTGATGCAGATTTTCCAGTCTGCTTCTCTCTATGCTTTTATTTCTCTCTGGAGGTCTCTCTGTCTATATTCTGCTTACTTACTATTCTAAGACGACTCTCTGTCCATGTCCTGTTTCCGTGTGTGTGTGTGTGTGTGTGTGTGTGTGTGTGTGTCTGTCTGTCTGTGTCTGTGTCTGTCTGTCTGTCTGTCTGTCTATCTTTGTCAGTTCTCCAAGCAGTTCTGTCTTTTTATCCTAAAAAATTATCTGGATAGCTCTTTTGCAGAACATAGGTCCAGTCATTTACTCTAGGTGTCCTTTAGAGTATCTTATGAATCACCATCCTGTGACTCTAGTCCTTTGATTCTTAAAAGACAACAAGCATACAGTTTTTCTTAACATTGCAAAAGAACTCAGAGATCTGTCTGCATTTGTTAAGCACAGAGGATAAGCTAGTTGGATGGGATCCTGACCTGAAATTATTATTCCTATTAAACCTGGGCTTAACCTTGCTGTGTCTCAGCCTGACCTTGAACCCAGGAATCTGCCTATTTTTATATCTTTCTGACAAATTGGCTCATAGTGTAGCTGCCTTTGTTCCTTTAGATTCATGAAACCCCTCATAATTCATATTTCATACTTATATTTTTTATAGTTGAAAAATTAGATATTTTGAACTTATAGTTTTTAAGCTCTTTCTCATAGCCTTAAGGGGTGTCCTGAAGGTCCTAACATTTCCCAATTTGCGGAGATATAGTTACAGCCTCTACTTCTTCTGATTTAAATTCTCATGGTGTCATTAATGCTAACAGGGGGGACATTCCTTAGAGGATGTGTTATATGTACATTATTATACAAACAAGCCTTTTGCCCACAAAAACCATCGACACTTGTGGAGGCTCATACCAGGGCCCTGTCCCAGGGACAGGAACCATGCCACTCTGTCCCCACCAGGGGCACGACAGGCTCAGCAAATATTAATTTATTGGAGCCTTTGCATTTGAAATGAAACCAAATCACTGGTAATTGTCTAGCACTGACTTTGAGGTTTTTCTCCATAGTTGAACTTGGAATGCTAAACACTCATGAACTTAGACCAATATTGTCACATGGAAGGACCATTAATTAAAGCTACCAAGAAGTACTTTATGGGTTCAGCAAACTTGGAACAATATACACACACCCCCAAACTGTCTTTTTTTTTTTTTTTGAGCCACCCAGTAAAAGAAGCAGCAGCACGTGAAAAAAAAATAGACATAGAATTTCAACATCAGAATTTGTCAGGAGTAGGCCCTTTTGTCATGGAACGTATTCATGAATAACACATTATTGTTTCCTTTTTGTTTTTTACTGGATTTGTAGCAACATCAGTCTCTTAGAGGTGGATGAGGGTTTTGTGCATGCCTACCACTGTCCTCATGATCTATGAATGAGATCAAGTGATGCTTTGAGCTGGGTGCTGGAGATCTTTTATGGACGATCCTACTTGATTGGAAGGAAGGAGAAACCATTTCTGGTCATAAATTTACCCATTTTGATTACCTCTTAACCCATGGGATCTGATGAGCTTACCTATTACTGTGCTGTTTATGACCCAATGGTTATACTTACTGGCCTATTTTGGTATGAGCATGGAAGGGCAAATGTACCAATAGAGATTTGGACATTAAAGATTGTGTATATGGGGGTCTTCGGGTGTAATAAGAATTCTATTGGAAAAAGGAGTAAAAGCCATTCATGACATATTCTAGCAAAGAATTTGGCTTAGTTATCCATTGAAATTTTGAGTAAGACTGAATTCAAAATAAATTTCTGAAGTTGCTTGGCAGAGGCAATTTCAAGCAAGCAGAATATCCAAACTGTAGCATGGTTAGTAAAAGAGCAGAAAGATGTGGAAATTTGTGGTTTGTTGAAGAAGGGAATGTAAACCAGTTGGAAGTTGCAGGCATTCAGGTGTGGGGAAATCAGCTGTAATGCTTAAAGAGATCAGCAGCATTAAAGATAAGACCAGTGCAGAGTACTGAGACATTGTTCTGTTCTGGGGACACTGGGATAGTGCTTCCATACTGGGACCATAGGAAGGATGCTCTGAGAGCGACTTCCCAACTTTCAGTGGCCGTGCCTTGTGAAGATGGATGTTCACGAGAAAGGAGAGCTTCTGAACTGAAATTTCAGCCTCAAGGATTTGCAAAACAACTGAAGAGGTTCAGCTGCCAAGGTACAAAAGAAGCCACTACGTTGAGAGAGATGTGGGTCGGACCACATCTCATGCTAGCAGCAGAATTTGTCATCGTCCTCTGGGGCTATATTTGTGGACCTGTCAACATGTGAAATGCAACAGTTTTGGGGTAATGAGGTTTCTATCAGGGCTCCAGGAAGCCAAAAAGACCAGCCAGTGTGAGGCAGTTTGAGAATCACTGAAAAGAGGATGGGAGATGCCATTTGGTGAAGATGAAATGTAAACATGAAGCCCAACCTGCAATGGAGATGCTGGGATATTGGAGATACCAAGGCTAGCGGATGTCCAATGGGAAAGCTGCAGATATCGAATAAAGTCATCCCATGAGAGAGCCTGTGTGCTCTGCAGATGCCCAAACTGAAGGAACAGGCTGGACAAGCACATTGGAGGAGCCCAAGTAATATTATTGAGACACCTGGATGTCAAGTATGGTATACAGGATTAATTGTTAGCCTAGTCATTTTCTGCTATGCTCTACTAGTTTTTGGAAAGGGAATATTTATTTTCACAGTTGTATCAATGTTTTCAACTTCACCATTACCTTTACCCCAGTCAATCCCTTCTCTCCAACACCACTGACTTAATTTAGAACTTTAACCTGTCTATTTTGCATTCCAGCAATAGCTAACTGTTCCTCCTGATCTGGTTACACTAGTAGTCCTATGGTACCAAAAATGTGGCATTGAGCATTGGAATGGAAGTGTGCTACAGGTTGTTGTTGTTTTTGTTTTGTTTTTTTTTTTAACATAAGGGCAAACCGTTAAGAGTTGGCCGTTAGTCTCAGAAGAGATTTGGAATTTTGAACAATGACAGAACTGCTAAGATTTTGGAATTCTTTGAGATGAGCTTAATGCATTTTGTAGTATTGGGTAGTCATAAGCCCTTGAGGACAGGGATGGAAAGATGAGGATAAAAGTGCCACATTTTAGTATCAACCTGACAAGGGGTGTTGTCATGGTTAATGACACATTGTATTCCCTCAAACTGTAAGCCAAGGTAACATTTTCCCCTCTGAAATTCTTTCTTCTTGAGTATTTGGTCACTGAAATGACAAAGGTAATTAACGGAGTTTGGTAGAAGTCCTTTAAACTATAAGAACTTCCATTTACCTTGTGAGGAGTTACGTTGAGAAGAAAGAAGTGACGTGCAAAGGCAGCTAGGTTGTGATTTCTGGGGCTCTGCTAATATGGATCAATTAGTTATTCAGGGGGCTACTAAAACCATGATGACCTCTAACTTGTAGTGGAGTGTGAAGTAACTTAATCAACACATATTGAATCAGCTGGCTTCCTGTGAGGCTGTACTTGTAAGCATACATTGATATGTGCTGATTTCATTTCACTATACTTATGTCACCAGGATTGGAACCCACAATATGACCTAGGGACTAGTGGCCAGCTATCTAACACCCTCATCTGTACCATTTAGTCATTAAATCTCCTGGGGATACTTTCAGTTTAGTTTTCATGGACAGGTTACCCAAAAGCTCCACACCATCTTAGCACCTCAGCTTGAGACTTGGTAGGAGAGAAAGGAGAGGAAGCAAGGAGAAGAGAAGAAAAGAGGAGGAGGAGGGGAGGGGTAGAGAAGGGAAGAAGAGAAAAGAAAGGAGGAGAGGAGAGGGGAGGGGAGGGGAGGAGAGGAGAGGAGGGGAGAGGATAGGACAGGGGAAGAGTAGAGAAGGGTGAAGAGAGGAGAGGGGAGAGGAGAGGAGAGGAGAGGAGAGGAGAGGAGAGGACAGGACAGGACAGGACAGGACAGGACAGGACAGGACAGGACAGGACAGGA